>NW_006408680.1:3237532-3255025 GCF_000296735.1 Chrysochloris asiatica | reverse complement strand
AGGGAGGGAGGGAGGGAGAGGAGGGAGGAAGAAAGAACCAAAGTGGATTTTAGAAGACACTATGAAACTTGCTCTTGAATTTAGAGAAACTAAAGCAACTGGAAGAAATGATGAGGCAAAAGAGATGAACAGAAAATTTCAAAGAGGATTTTAAGAAGACAAAGTCAAATATTATAGTGAAATATGCAAAGGCTTGGAATAAGAAAACCAAAAGGGAAGAATGTGATTAGCAATTCTGAAGCTGCAAACACTGAAGAAAAATTAAAGCCTCATGTTGCAATATTGAAGGATTCTAGGTGAGAATATTGAATGATGTTAGAATTATCAAAAGCTGGAAGGAATAAATTCAGTCACTGTGCCAAAAACCATTGATGTGTAATCATTTCAAGAGGTAGTGTAGGACCAAAATCAGTGGTATTGAAGGAAGAAGTCCAAGCAGCACTGAGGCATTTATGAAGAATACGTCTCCTGGAACTGACAATATACAAATGGAAAGCTTTCAACAAACTGAGGCAGCACTAGAGGCTCTTATCAACTATATCAGGAAATTTGGACTACAGCTACCTAACCAACTAATTCAAAGAGATACATACTTGTGCCCATTCTAAAGGAAGGTGACCCAATGGAATGTGGAAGTCATCAAACAATACCATTAACATTACACATGAAAGTAAAATTGTGTTGATGATAATTCTAAATGATTGTAGCATTAGATCCAGAGGGAGCAGCTATACATTCAAGTCAGATTCAGGAGAGAACGTGGACCCAGGGACATCAGTGCAGAAGTCAGATGGATCTTGGCTAAAAACAGAGAATACTAGAAGTGTGTTTCTTGTGCTTTATTGATCCACTCTGTGGATCATAACAAACTAGGGATAACATTGCAAAGAACGGGTATTCCAGAATACCTCATTGTGCTCATGAGAAACCCTTACATAGGCCAAGAGGCAGTTGTTCAAAAAAGGATAAGGTGATACTGAATGGCTTAAACTCAGGAAAAGTGTGTGCCCATTCACCGTATTTATTCAATCCATTTGAATAATCTGAGAAACTGAGTTTTATGAAGAACATGGCATCAGAATTAGAAGAATACCCATTTAAAAATATCATGACACAACTTTGCTTGTTAAAAGCAAAGAGGACATGAAATACTTACTGATGAAGGTCAGACTATCGCCTTCACTATGGGTTGCAAAATATTCTCACAACTGGACCAGTAAATAACATAATGATAATGGAGAAAAAGATTGAAAATTTTAAAGACTTCATTTTGCTTGAAACCACAATCAACATTGATGGAAGCAACAGTCAAGAAATAAAACAGCATATTACACTAGGCTAATCTGCTGAAAAAGTACTATTTAAAGTGTTCAATAGCAAAGATGTCATTTTGAGGACTAATGTGTGTCTGATCCAAGCCATAGCATTTTCAGTAGCTTAAAATGCATGTGGAAAGGAGCTCTGGTAGCGTAGTGGTTACGAATCGGGCTGCGAACCACAAGGTCAAGTTCGAAACTACCAGCTGTTCCGCGGGAGAAAGATGAGGCTTTCTGCTCTCGTAAAGATTTACAGCCTTGGAAACCCTGTACACGGTCGCTATGAGTTGGAACCGACTCCACGGCACATAACAACAACAAAAATATGCATGTGGAAGTTGGACAATGAATAGGGAAGACTGCAGAAAACTTAAGGCATTTGAATTTGCTGTTGAACATAGCATGGAATGAGTATCTTAAGAACAAACAAATCTGTCTTAGAAGAAGTGCCGTCAAAATGTTCTTAGAATTGAGGATGGTGAGGCTTTGTCACTTACACTTTTGACACATTTCCAACAGGGTCTAGTCTCTGGAAAAGGACATCATGCTTGGAAAAGTGGACAGTAAGTGAAAAAGAAGAGGATCCCAACAAGATGGACTGATACAGTGGCAGCAGCCATGGACTCAAACCTAACATTTGTGAATATGCTGCAGGATGGGCAGGATTTTTTGTTTAGAAAGTTATTTAGTGCATAGAATCACTATAATTCAAGACCTATTTAGTAGCACCTAACAGCATTAATGCAGTATTGAGTTTTACCTACATGTATAAACTTAGAGAAGAGGCAGATAAATCAGCAAATTTTTAATTCATAAAGAAATGAATGAATGAAAGATAAATTAATGCATAAACTTAAAATAAAGCATGATTTTTTTATTTGGAAGAACTAACCCTTACTGAAATAGAAAAGAATATTTGGGTTACAAGATGAAAATATTTGCAGAAAAAATCAGAAGCACTTATAACCAGTAATGTAAAAATAAAGTAGAATGATGGCATGTTCACCGTCCTACCCAAAGGAAAATACAAGTTTCATAAAACAACAGAAGAAAACAAAAGCAAGTTTAAGCATTGTCAGAGCTCCAGAGAATTAATCCCAGAATAGCTAAAGAAAACTCTGATCACAGCAAGCATTTTCTACACATTCCAGCATGTAGGTTGTTGCTGTTGTGAAGTGCTGTCGAGTTGGTTCTGACCCGTAGTGACCCTGTATAGGGTTTCTGAGGAGCAACTGGTGAGCTTGAACCACTGGTCTTCTGGTTCAAATGACTTTGCAGTCTGGCACATTAACCCACAGCACCACACTAGGACTCCAGCATGTAGGTGGGACAATGCAAATCTTTTAGAAATTCTAAGACTTAGATTACTCCTAAATCATGAGCAGGAGGGACTGGCAGTGTTATTAGACCAATCTAGGTCTTTGGAGTCCTGGTGTGGCATTGTAGTATAAGCATTGGACTGCTAACCACAAAGTCAATGGTTCAAGCCCACTGGCTACTCCTTGGAAAACCTATACAGGGCTTCTGTGAATCAGAACCTACTCAAGGGCACTTAACAACAACAACAAGGTATTTGGATGGATATATAAATAGATGGATATCGATAGATATGTGACTAGATGAATAGATAGATTAGTATTGTTGGATCAAAACATAAAAAGATCACTTTTAGAAAAAGATGTTTATGTCGAGTTTCTGTTGAATTTTCCTGTGAATGATAGATAAACTCAGAATGTGTGAAGAACAGAGAAATAATGTAGCACCCGCCCAGGAAACATGTGGAATAGGTAGGAATAACAGTAGATAGCAGATACTTTGCTCTTTTTGTCTTCCATTTATCTCAAGTTCAATGTGATGCACACAGTAGGTGCACAATAGATTAACTAATGGGAAAATTAAGACATTTAAATGCCTATCATGCCTGGTAATGCTTTAACTTAGAATTTGATATGAGTGGCTTCAATGTGCATTGATTTTTCTAAGATATTCTGACTCCCCTCACTGGTGAGACAGTGCTTCAAATGGCCCTTCTCTAAATGCAAATGCAGCACAATTGCTCTGTCTTCAGTCCATTGGATTCAGAGGTTTATTGGGCACTTTCTCTGTTGCATTGATTTGGCATTAATGATGTGCTTCAATCTTCGAGCTAGATTATAGTACTTCCCTCTAAGAGAACATAGTAACAATCTTAGTTTTTCTGCAAGTTTCTTCGTTTTCCCCTTCTTTGTCTCTCTGTTTCGCTTTTTTGTTTTTTGTTCCAGTTTTATACTATAAACATCAGGTGGTAGCCACAATGGAGAAATACATTTTCTGGCAGCTGTGAATGTTATACTGGATACAGACACTTTTCTAAAGAAATTCAGCCATCTGGGTATTTTTTTCCTCCAAATTCACTGAATTTATTGAAATAAAACATAAGATGCTTCTTATTGGCAAGAAGAGGAAAAGAAGAAGCTTTTATAATAAATTGCAAATTGATGGCAAGTTTAACAATCGAGTAATTTCTCACACTGGGGGAAAAGAACTTTTGATTTTCCATGGTTGCCGCTTGAATTCATTTTCCTTGCTCATCTGTTTGAAGATTGGAACAATCTGTATAATTGTACAGGAAATGTTTACAAGTCGGAAAAGCCATCATTGTAGAAGCCTAAAGCACTTCGGTCACATTCAATGGCTTTATAGGATCCTGCTGCTTTATTTGGCGAGTCCGAGTCCTAGCTTTGGAGATCATGGTCTGTATTGAGGCCAGCATTGTCAAGTGGAAGAGCAATAGCCGAATAACAAGGCATTGCTTTTTAAGAATGATAATGAGGCAGCTGACACATTGATACAGAACTTTGTCATAGTGTAGTAGCATTGTCTTAGGGCACAGGTTAATGGAACATCATTCCTGAAACTCAGTGGAGTCACTATGAGCCCAAATGAACCTTAATGGCAGTAGGTTTGGTTCAATTTTGTGGTATTGCTGTTAGCTGCCTTCAAGTTGATTCTGAACCACGGTGACCCCACGTGTGCAGAATAGAGCTACTCCATAAGGTTTTCAAGGGTATATACCCTTGCAAAGTCAAATTACCATGGAGTTCTTCTGAGGAGCCTCTGGGTGGGTTTGAAGTATCAACTTTCTGGTTAGTGATTGAACGTTTAACTGGTTATGCCACACAGGGACTTTGTTAATGCTCTATCAATAATAGCAAGCTATATAGAATGAGAACAAAAGCTGTACTCTGTCCTTTAATCTTATGCACATCTCAAAAACACTGAAAATACTGTTGGCTCAGAGCCAAACTTGATTGTCTTATTTCGTGTTGCTGTTAGGCGCCAATGAGTCAGTTCCTATTCATAGCAGCTCTATGTTCAATACCAGGTGAACCATGCCTGGTCCTGAACCAACCTCACAACTGCTGCAATAAATCTATTGCTGTGGCCACTGTGGCAATCCATTTCATTGAAGGTCTTCATCTTTTTCACTGACCATGTATATTACCAAACTCGATGTCCTTCTTGAGGGACTGGTCCCTCCTGGTTCCTCCTAAGTCAATCTCCATGAAATTCAGTTTTGCAATTGCTCTTACCAAAGCTAGCTCTGGGAAGTCCAGCCCCTCTCTTGCCCTATCCAAAGAAAGACCTGTTGAAGTAATGCATCTTCTTGATGTGGTATCTCTATGTGAGCTACTGAGAAGGAAAAAAAGATGGTTGGTTTCCAGAAGAAGGTCACAATTCCTTTCTTCTGAAATGTTTCTGTGTGAAACAACCAAATGTTCAGTTAGCAGGCAAGTGTGTTGGCCATTTGCACCATCCAGAGACTCATCAAATCAAGTAAACCAAAAGAAAAAATAAACAAAAAAGCATCCCCTCACCATCAAGTGAACACTTAGGACAACCTCATGTGATAAGGCTCTGATAAAACTGAGGTGGATTAAGCTTTAGTAAAGATGTTTCTGTTGAAGGCAGACATTGTTAGAGTTGGAGAACAAAGAACTATTTCAAATGGTTACTCGGTTTCTCTTCCCATTCTTCTGCTGGAGGCTCTCAGGGATAGTTCTCTAATCTTCACAGTGAGAATTCGGTGGAAGCCCTGCAAGGAAAGCTCACAAAGGACACGGCCTTGGAGAGTTTTTATCTCCCAAGCTAGTCCAATACAGATTCCAACTGTTGGTCAATTATCCTTTAAGTCTTCCTACCCAATTGTCCTTAGAAGCCAGGAAAGTGAGACTCAGTCTCTCAAACCTCAGGTATATTATCAGAAAGAACCAGTCCCTGGAGAAGGAGATCATGCTTGGTTAGGTGGGAGGTCAGTGAAAAAGAGGAAGGCTCTCAACAAGATGTCTTGGCACAGGTGTAGCAGCAATGGACTCAAGCATAACGATTGTGAGGATGGGCTGTCATTTCCGCTCTAGGATGGGGAGAGTCTCTGTATTTGTCTGTCTGCCTCCTGTTTTCAGGGTGACAGTTTGCACTATGACCTCAATTCTGTGATGCACTTCAGACTTGCTGAGCTTTTCATTTTTTAGTTCTTTTTCTCTTGCTATGATGATGAAAGTGATGACTTCCAAGCTCTTCACATGCCAGACAAGGGTCATCTTGAAATTTAAGCTTTGCTCTGGACGTTTCTATGCTGCTTCCAAATCATGTAAGATGTAAGTCACAGTTATGCTTCCAAAAGGCATTTGTATCAACAGTAGTTATACGCATAACAAACAAATTCATCTTGGAGAAAGTATAGTAGAGTGCCCCTAGCAAGCAGGTATAATGAGGCTTTGTTTCACACACTTTGGACGTATTATCAGGAGGAACTAGTCCCTGGAGAAGAACATCATGCTTGGTAAAGTAGAAAGTCAGTGAAATAGAGGAAGACATTCAACAATAGGAGGAGCAATGTTGTAACAATTTTGAGGATGGCATAGGACTGGGCAGTGTTTCATTCTATGGGCACAGGTTTGCTATGAGTCACAACCAACTTGATGGCACCTAACAATAACAACATGAACTTAGAAACAGAAACAAGTCTATGTGTATGAGAGTCTCTAACATTAGCTAAAAGTCAATAGAAACCCATAAGTCACTAGAAAATTATTTAGAAAATTTTCTGGAGAAGCATATGATGTGAATGAAAGCATTACATGCTGTGATAAAATAAAAAAAAATAATATAGTCAGTTTATGTAAACTACCCTTGATACATATATCTTAATATCTATTACTCTCTAACCTTGAAGGAAAGATGTGATATTGAGTTAATATCAAACCTTGGTGAGAAACCATAGTGTACTAGCAGTGATAGCACATTGGCCCTTATTATATGAGGTCAAGGTGAAAATGTCATATGTAAACCCAAAGAGTTTGCTTCATGCCTTGAGAGAAAGCAGAGGCAGAGGGATTTTTCTATGTTCTCCTCTTTCTGAAGACTGAGCCTACTGAGACTTTGTCAGCCGCTCGATCTCAGACCATGAACTCAAGGGACCTACACAGAGTTTGAGCTGTGGTCCAGCCTCCTCCAGAGACCATTCATAATGAGTCAAAGTCTGAAGTTAAAAGATTGGGACTCTTACCACTGAACACACATTGTCATTGTCACTGTTAATACTGATTCACAAGTTCTAAATGAATGTCCTGAAATCTTCACTTGTGTATCTTGCCATGACTAGCTTGCAATAAATGAAACACATTTATGCCTGTCAAACCAGAACATTATTTAAATATGGAATTAATGTCTAGAATCGAAATCCTACATGTCAAATTTATCTTTTTAACCCAGGGAATATTTGCTCTACAATGTGCCCGGTTTTTGAAACAAAAATTTAAAACTCTGGAGGAATCTATTAACTTCCTGATCAACTTTATTGCAATTTTCATTTGTATATTTTCCTCCTTATTTAAAATGAGACATAATTCACATTCCACAAAATTTGCCTTTTAAGTGCACAAATAATTGGGTTTTAATATATTGACAAGATTTGTTTGTCACCATCACCACTATTTAAGTTCAGAACATTTTCATCCTGCCAAAAAGAAACCAGTATTCACTTCTCTATGATTCACACCCCACACATGGCAACCACTAATGTACTCCATGTCCAGATGATGGTGGTGGTACTTGTGTGCTGTTGAGTGGGTTCCAACTCATAGTGACCCTGAAAGGGTTTCTGAGGTTGTAAATCTTCATTGGAATAGACAGCTTCATTTTCCTCCTGTAGAGCGAAAGGTAGATTCAAACTGCTGACCTTGAGGTTAGCAGCATAACTCATAATCCACTGAATGACTAGGGCTCCTTTTATGTCCCTATAGTTTTGACTATTCTAAACATATCATTTCAATGTTGGTGTTGAATGCTGTTGGCTCAGTTCCAACTCAGCAACACTTTGTAGGGTTTCCTTGAGTTTCAAAGTGACATTGTGGTCTAGTGTGTTATCCTGCAATGCCACACTAGGACTCTATTTTTGTATTACACTTCTTTTCTTAATATAATGTGTTCAGAATCTATCCATGTTTTAGCATGCACCAATACTTGATTCGTTTTTATGGCTGAGTAAGAAGCTCTGGTAGTTTAGTGGTTCCAAGTCAGGATGCCAACCTCAAGGTCAGCAGTTTGAAACTAACAGTCACTCCACAGGAGAAAGATGAGGTTTTCTGCTCCTGTAAAGATATACAGCTTCAGGAATGCTCTACAGGGTTGCTGTGAGTCAGAACCAACTCCACAGCACACTGCCATTCATCCCATGGTGACACCACATTTATATAACCATTCATCCGTTGATCAATATTTGGGTAGTTTCCACTTTGCAGCTGCCATGAATAATGCTTCCACAAATATATGTGTCCCAGTTTTGCATGAACATATGTTTTCAATTATTTCAGGTAAAATGAATGCACAACACCGGACTACTGTCATTAGTAACTCAACGTGTAACTTTCTCAGCACTGCAACACAAGATGCACCATTTTACATCATCACCTACAATACAGGAGGATTCCATTTCTGCACATGCTCATAAACAGTTTTCATTCATTATTGTTTTCATCATAGCCGCACTGAAGAGTGTGAGCATTGTATCTTTGCATGGTTTTGATTTACATTTCACTGATGACTAATGCTGTTGAGTATCTTTTTATGTGCATATTGAACATTCATGTATCCTCTTTGGAGAATAGTCTATTCAGGCCTTTTACCCCTTTCTAATAGCATCCTGGTGTGGTGCTGTAGGTTAATGCACCAGACTGAAAAGCCATTTGAACTGCAAGATAGGTGGTTCAAGCTCACCAGCCGCTCCTTGGAAAGCCTATACAAGGTCGCTATGGGTTGGAACCAACTCGATGGCACTTAACAACAACAATGGACTATTTGTCCTTTATTATTAAGGTGTAAGATTTCTTGATGTACTCTCTATAGTAGGAGAAGCCCTAGTGGTTAAGTGCTTGGCTCATAACCAAAAAGTTGATGGTTCCAATGGGCCAGTACCGCTGCATGAGAAAGATATGGCAGTCTGCTTCCATAAAGATTATAGCCTTGGAAGTCCTATGGGGCAGTTCACTGTGTCCTGTAGGATTACTATGAGTCAGAAACAAATTAACGCCAACAGGCATGCGTATTGTTGTTGTTAAGTGCCATTGAGGTAGTTCCAAACTCATAGTGACCCTATATACAACAGAACAAAACACTGCTCAGTCCCACAATCACTGCTACGTTTGAGCCCATTGCCACTGTCATGGTGCCAATCCATCTCGCTAGGGATTCTCCTCTTTTTCCTCCAACCTTCCACCTTACAAAACATGATGTCCTTCATCAGGGACTGGTCCCTCCTGATGAAGTGTCTGAAGTATGAGAGATGAAGTCTGGCCGTCCTGATTTCCAGGGATCACTCTGGCTGTACATCTTCCAACACAGATCTATTTATTCTTTTGGCAGTTCATGGTACTTTCAATATTCTTCTCCAAAACCATAACTCAAATACATCAATTCTTCTATGTCTTCCTTATTCATTGTCCAACTTTCACATGCATATGAGGTTATTGAAAATAGCATGGCTTAGGTCTGGTGTACCTTAGTCTTCAAACAGACATCTTTGCTTTTGAACTCTTTAAAGAGGTCTTATGCAGCAGATTTCCCTAATGCAATACATTGTTTGATTTCATGACTGTTGCTTCCATGAGTGCTGATGGTTAATTCAAGCAAAATGAAGTCTTAGGCAACTTCAATCTCTTTTCCATTTACATGGATACTGTTTATCGGTCCAGTGGTGGGTTTTTTTATATAATATTTTCTACTTTTCTCTTGTTCTGTAGGTTGTTTCTTCATTTTCTTGAAAGTGTTCTTTGAAGCACCAACGTTATTAACCTGATTGCTGTGCTTTGGTTTCACATGTAAATTTTACTGTCAGCCCAATCCAAGGCCTTGAATATGTACAGCCTTGTTTCATCTAAGAGTTTAATACTTTTATTGCTTGTGTTTACATATATGATCCAGTTTTAGTTCATTTTTGTGTGCAATTTAAAGTAGGGGTCCAAATCAAATCTTTTTCAGGGGATGATCCAGTTGTTACAGCCTATTTTTTAAAGACTATTATTTTCCCCCATTTAGTAATATTGGCATCCTTGTCAAAGTCAGTTAACGTAACATGGGATTATTTCTGATCTCTCAATTATTTTTTTGTTTATCTTCATGCTTATATGACACCATGTTGTGAATAGAGATTTTACAACTGTTTGCCATTGAATGGTAGATTTGAACAGCTCCTTAGGGTTTCCTAGGCCTTTTTCTTTTGTGGCACTGTTGGTAGTTCTAACAACTGACCATTTTGTTAGCAGTTAAGAGGTGTGCTGCCAAGGGTTCTTCTTAATTTTGTAGGAAGTTTTGGAATTGGGAAGTTTAAGTCCTCCAATTTTGTTATTATATTTTCAAGATTGCATTTGCTGTCCTGTGTCCCTTGAATCTACTGATGCTTGGTGTATAATAAGGAAAGATGTGTGTCAAGGTAGCATTCTTTAGTCCTACTTATTCAGTTTGTGTTCTGAGCAGTATGCAGATGATGCAAACTTTCTTTCTGCAAGCTCGGATGACTTGGAGCACTTACTGATGAAAATAAAAGACTACAGTTTTCAGTCTGAATTATGTCCAAACATGAAGAAAACAAAAAGTCTCACAATTGTACCGTTAAGAAATATCTTGATAAATGAAGAAAATACTAAAGTTGTCAATTTCTGAAAAAAGGAGGAAAAAAAGAGAAAGAGAGAGAGAGAAATTATCTGGAATTTTTGTAGGAATTGTCTTGTATCTGTAGATCTGTTTTGGGAGTTTAGTCATCTTAACAAGGGTTAAGTCATCCAATACATGAAAAGGAGCGATTTCCCTCCTTTTTGAGTCTTTTTCAAATTCTTTCAGACTTGTTCTTCAGTGTCCAGTGCACAAGACTTATACTTATTATTTTTCTAATTTTTTTGTTGTTGCAAATGGAAATGTTTTAATTTCATTTCCAGATTGTTCATTGTTACAGAAATAAAATTGAACTTTGTACAAATATACAGCCTCCTCCAACTTTGCTGAACTCATTTATTAGTTCTACTGGTGTTTCGTGCGGGCACAGTTCTTAGAATTTTCAATAAGCATAATCATGTCATTAGCAAATAGGGATGATTTTACTTCTCCCTTTCCAATCTGTATGCATTGTATTTATTTATATGGCATACCTAATCTGGCTGGAACACTCAGTACTGTTGAATAGAAGTGGCAAATGTAACACTCTTGTCTTGTTGCTGATTGTAGACGAAAGCTTTCAATAGTCTACCAGTAAGTGTGATGAGAACTGTGGGATTTTGCTGATGCTGTGTATCAGTAGCAGGAAAGTCCCTCCTACTCCTAGTTTTGGTTTGGTTCTTCTTCTTCTTCTTCTTTTTTCTTTTACATATTGAGATACGTTGAAAGAGAACTGCCAGAAAATCAATGAAGAACCAGAAGATACCGTGGCAGAGGGAGAAGAGATTGTGGAATGATGAATGCCTTTGCAAATGTTAGATGGATCTTGACTAAAAAACAAAAAAAATTACAGAAAGATGCTGATTTGTGCTTTCTTGAATATGCAAAAACATTTGACTGTGGATCATAGCAAATTATGACAAATATTAAGAAAAATGGGTGTTTCAGAACACATAACTGTGCTCATATGGAATCTATACTTAGACTAAGAGTCATTTTAACACAAAAAGGAATACCATATGGTGTAAAAACAGGAACAGTGTATGTCTTGCCTGTATCATTTCACCATACCTATTGAAGTTGTCAAGAATTTCATTTTGCCTGGATCTTTTGTCAATACACATGGAAGATTGCATTGGGCACATCTACTATGCAATACCTCTTTAAGTCTCAGAAATGAAAGAAGCCACTCTGAGAACTAAGGTTTGCCCAACCCAAGCTATAGTTTTATTTTTCCAATGGCTGTGTATGCAAGCGTAATGCTGGGCATTGAATAAGGAAGATTGAAACAAAAATGGGCTTTAATTATGGCATTTGTCTAGGCTGGATTCTCTAGAGAAGCAAAACCATTGAAATTTACATAAGTATATATAAAGAGAAATTTATACCAAGGAAATGGCTTATACAATTGCAGAGTTGGGAGAGTCCCGTGTCTGGGTTAGATGAATCAAGTCTGGTTGGTCAGACAACAGGTAGGCAGGCAGGTAATAGAGCAGGTCATTAGCTCAAGTCTAAGGAACCTGAGGTTGGAGGACTCACCAGATGCAAGATCTACACCCAGCAAAGAGCAAGCAAACTTTGCTGGAATGTCTTAATATACAGGAAGCAGGCTACACACCAAGGAAGCATCCATTCAGTTGATTAATTGTTTGTTGCCAGTTTCATCATAGATTGACTCACATTATATTAGTTCTCATTGTGGGGCAACTGCATTTCAACTACCAAACCACTGAAAATCCTAACTGATTCAAGTTGACATGAAAACTTAGCTACTACAAAGTTAGTGAAGAAATGAATATACCGTGGCCTGTCAGAAGAACAAATCCATCCGGGAAGAAGTACAGCCATAATGCTCTTTAAAATGAAGGCTAGTGATAGACCCTGACCCATATGTTGGACTTGTCATCAGGAGGGATCAATCCTTGCAGGAGGGCATCATGCTGAGTAAGGTAACAGGACAGAAAAACAAAAGAAGAGGAAAATGCTGAATAAGATGGATGCAGCAATGAGTTCAAACATAGTAACAACTGTAAGCACAGTGCAGGACTGCTGGGAAGTGAGGGAATGGGTCTTTGTATTATAAAAAGGGGTTGCTAGGAGTCAGAACTGACCCTAACTCACCTTCCTAAAGTTGGATTGAAGATTTTTCCATCTATATTCAAAAGCAATATGAGTCTGTAAATTTTGTGTGTGATTTCCTTGTTTGGTTTTGATTGTTGTTGTTGTTGTTGCTAGGTGTCGTCAGATTGGTACCGACTCATACCAACATTATGAACAACAGAATGAAACATTACCCAGTCCTGTGCCAATCTCACAATCTTAGCGACACATGAACCCATTGTTGCTGCCACAGTGTCTATCCATCTCCTTGGGAATCTTCCTCATCCTTACTGATCCTCCACTTTACCAAGCATGATATCCTTCTTCAGGGACTGAGTCCTCTTGATAACATGTCTGAAGTATGACAGATGAACTCTCGCCATTCTGGCTTCTAAGGAGCAATCTGGTTGTATTTGCAATTTCTCTTATGATTCTATTCCTAAAACATTGTTTAGGAAGAAACACTCATGAGGAATGGTACCAACTTAGACCAGAACTTGAAAAATGAATTCCATCCTATAGAAATCAAAGATTCAAGTACAATATAGAAGTTTAAGATATAAGTATAAAGTTCCATACCCTTGATTCTTCCTGGTGACTATGACCTAGCTTTCTCCACTTCCCTCCCTTGGTCTAGATTTTTGTCCTATTAGTGACTGTTATCCTGAGTACTCTGTTTTCTAAAGAAAATGCTTAAATGCAAATTGCTACAGGAGGAAAGTGGATAGCATGCATATGGGTGTAATGGGTCAGGAATACAGGATGTAATAGCAGGTCAAAGATGGAAGTGAGTCCTTCATAAAGAGTGTAATGGACAGCGGCTATCCAATTCTAACAGAACGTGACTTTGTTGCTTGACCTTGCTGTGTTTATAGACAGCAAGGCATATATACTTCTTATGTGAAGTCTATGAATATTTAAATATTGGTAATATATCACTTGTTTTAAATGTGTGAGTTCAACCACACAAAGTAATACCAACTAGTGGCTGTTTTTTTGAGTCATTTTTGTGGGAGATCACTGATGAGTTGTTCAGTTGTTAATCATAATTTGTTGCTCTGGACATATGTATTCATAAAAAGGGAAAAACAAAACAGAAACCAAACCTATGGAACCAGACTTAGTAAGCAAAAGAAAATCATCTATAGAATATTATTTTAATAGTTAGCATTGGCTTTTCCATGCATCTGAATGGTCAGAGTATTTACCTCCTTATGGGCCTTTGTAATGTGATTTTGCAAGCCCTCACATCCCTATCAAGATAACAACAAAGCAGTAAAACTTTTAGATCCAAGCCCAAGTTGAATAATCATCTCCATTGAGTTCCTTAATTCCTGAAATAATGTTGATAAAATAGGACCACAAGGTCAGTTTGAACTGCAAGGTCAGCTGTTCAGACTCATCAGCTGTTCCTTGGAAACCTTTACAGGCTGCTGTGAGTTGGAACCAACTGGATAGCACTTAACAACAACAAAAACAAGAGGAAGAAATAAAAATATGTGGACTCCCTTTTCCCACTTCTTAAATACTGCCTGGCTTTGTCTCTTACTCTGGCCAATAGAACACAACAGACCAACAGATGTGGCATTCACTACTTCTGAGCCTAGTCTTCGTGGTAGGCTGAACACATCCTCTGCCAACAGACCACCAATCTACACAAACGAAAGCTCCAGAGCCACCCAGCTAAATCCAACCCAGAACTTTAAGCTAAACGAGATCTTGTTGGTTTGAACCACTAAGTTTTGGAGGGTGTATTCTTCATCGAAAGTTAACTGATGCGTTCTCAAATGTGGAAAGGCAGGGAAGGCTGAGTTTACATCCAACTTGAAGGCTGAGACTACTGACTCATGTTTCACCTTCCAAGGTCAGTGACAGGTCGGCATTCCTGGAGACAGTGGCTGCTTGATCGTTGTCTTTTGAACACTAAGAGGGTCCTCAGCAATGTTTTGTTATTGACCTAGGTTTGTCAACTATTGGACTTAAGACCAAGAAGTTCTTAGAGTATTGAATGGTGAAGTTCCAGATTTCTTCATCCAAAAGAATTGGATATTTTAAGTCTATTGCTTCAAATTATTGCCATTATTTGACATGAAAAGTGACACTGCCAACAGTAATTAAAGGCAAAGTGAAGTTCATTGATTTGTGCGACTAGAATGTACAGATTTCTTAGTGGACATTCCTTTTCCTTCAAAGGCAATTGGGAAATAAGCCGTAGAATCAACTGAACCTGAAAACATAATAGCTTTTGTTGTTGTTGTTAATTAAGAAGGTTTTTATTTTTATAGCATTCACCTATACAAGGAAGAACTCTTGGTGTGGTACTGTAGGATCAGCACTGGACTGTGAACCACAGGTCAGCGGTTCAAACCTACCAGCTGATCCTTGGAAACCCTCTACAGAGTCCTTATGTGTTGGAATTGACTTGATGGCACAAAACAACAACGACATATAAGTAAAGAACTCTTGGTGTGGTATTGTAAGATCAGCACTGGACTGTGAACCACAGGTCAGTGGTTCAAACCCACCAGCTGCTCATTAAAAGTCCTACACCAGGTAGGTATGGGTTGGAGCAGACCCGATGGCATTTAACAACAACAAGAACATATAAGGAAAACATGGATATAAAGATGATGAAGTAAGCTCCAAACACAGAACAGAAAATGCTAAGCAGAATGATGTGGCCTACAACTACAAGATAAGCAAGAATCAATGTTTTGCCTTCTAGAACTTCAGATAATTTCCACACACATCGTTTGTACAAGGCAAACTAGGATAAATCTTATCTACCAGATAGCAACCCCTGCAGATAAATAAATAGTAGTGGAAGAAAGAGTAGATTATAATTTTGTTTTCTAAAATAATGGAGTAAGTTTTAAAAGAATCTCATCCTCCTTTTTACATTGAAGACTTTGGCAAGTCCAAACTTTAGAATTATCTCCCAAGTTTACATTTATTTTTCTTTGTTCATTCATGTGTTGTCCAGCTAAAAAAGTTGACTGAGCCACCTTGTGTTGAAAGGTGAAAGACGATATACCCACTAGTTTTAATTTTCACTATTATCTTGGGATCCTAGTGTGGTGCTATAGGGTAAGCACTGGACTACAAACCACAAAGACAGAAGCTCAAACCTACCAGCTGTTCCTTGGAACCCTATACAGGGCTGTTTTGAGTTGGAACCAACTCAACTTAATTTAACAACAACAATAACTATTATCTTATACATTCAGCATGAGTCCCTTTTTATAACTCAGAACTGATTAGATTTAGGGCCTACCGTTCTCAGGTATGACTTAATCTGCAACATAAGGAACATTTTATTTCCAAACTGGGTCATTTTTATAGGGGACAGGAATTCAATATATATTTGGGAATGGCACAATTTAATGTATAGAAGTAATAAAGATAGTATTCTATTCTTCCATCTGCCTAGCCCTTTGGTTTATTTCTCAGTGATTTCAAAATCTGGACAGATAAAATGTGTATTATTTGTTGGGTCTCACTGAATCTCAAGAGGATATGTATGAAATAACTGGAAATCTCTTACTTGATTTAGAATTTTTGAAGAAAATTACCTGAGTTGCCTACAACTATTATAATATCATTATCTAGCCTGCAATTGCAAATGTTGGCTCTGACAAGATTTCTTCCACTGGTTCAAAAGTAGGTCAGCAAAAGCTCTCAGTGATTGGAATAATTTGAGGGAAGGAAGATTATATTTAAATGATCCTTAAAAAGAAGGCAATCTATTAAGTCAGCTAAGCCATTTAAGGAACAGTTTTGTGGATGAGAAATGATAACATAAGTACATGAATATTCTATAATGTCATCTTCTCAACATCTCTTTCAGGTCAGAATTTAAAAGCACAGAGTTTTTGAAAATGAAGTATGCATACACATAAATTTTGATATTTCCAACCAAATCCGAATTGGGAAAAGCAAGCTAGAACTGGTTGTATTCAACAAACATTAAACCAGTGGCGTTTGCTTAAAGTTCAACATAAAGAAAACAAAGTACAACTGGACAAAATGGAGAAAAGATTGAAGTTGTTCAAGGATTTCGTTTTACTTGGATCCTCAATCAATGCTCATGGAAACAACAGGTGCTTAAAACCTTCCACACATCTAAACATCCTGGTAGTGATACAATGAAAAACACATAGATCAATGAAACAAAATTGATAAACAAGAAGTAAATCCATCCACCTATGCTTAGTTCATTTTTGACAAAGCACTGAAACAAATTAAATGGGGAAGAGATAGTCTCTTAAATAAATGGTGCTGGTCAAACTTGAAATTCATTTGCCTAAGAATTAAACAAGACCCATATCTCACACCATATGCAAAAATGAACTCAACATGGATTAAAGACCTAAATGTAAAATCTATAAAGATCATCAATGAAAAAAGAGAGTGAAACTTAGAGGCTGTGATTCATGGCATAAATACACTGTCAAACACAACTGAAAACACACATACAGCAGAAGACAAAATAGATGACTTTGTTGTTGTAGTTGCTAACTGCTGTCGAGACAATTCTGACTAACAGTGATCCTGTATCAGGTTTCTGAGGATAGGATGGTGAGTTTGAACCACCAGCTTTGCGGTTTAAACTAATCATCTGGTCCAGTGATTATCCTACAGTGCCATGACTAGGACCTCCTAAAAAGTAGTTACTTATGTGCATCAAAAATATTTTAAAAAAATTAGAAACAAAATGTTTCAAAAATAGAATCCACAGATTTGGGAAAAAAAATTTGGGACATAACATCTTAGAAAAGGGGATCTGCCACAAAGTTACAGAACATTTCAACACCTCAACAAAAAGAAGAAAAATAATCCAATTAAATAACGGGTAGAGGACATACACAGACACTTTACCAAAGACATTCAG
>NW_006408680.1:3232629-3234477 GCF_000296735.1 Chrysochloris asiatica | reverse complement strand
CTTCCCTAGTCGCATGTTGAGTGCCTTCCAACCTGAGGGACTCATTTTCTGGCACTATATTTGACACTGTTTCTTTGGTATTTATAAGGTTTTCAGTGACTAAATATTTGGAAGTAGTTCGTCACTCCTTCTTCCTAGTCTGTCTTCATCTGGAAGCTCATCTGAAACCTGTCCATCATGGGTGACCCTGCTGGTATTTAAAATTCTGGTGGCCTAACTTTCCAAATCACAAAAACTCACAAGCCACCACAGTACAACAACCTACAGATGAGTAGTGGCTATTTTGTTTTAAGTGGAAACTCACTTTAAATTTTGAGGAGATCTGTGTGCATGCATAGTAGAGCCCTCCAGGGGATGTATCTCTAAAACATCCCCTCTAGTCACCAGAATGCAGGTGTGCAGACAGTGAGAGACCAATGAATAGATACCAAAATAAAAATGTCCATACCTATATCTCTGTGGTTCTGTTAGGTGTTCATGGCTGTTCTGATCCTTCCCTCACTTGTCTCTCCCAAGATGGTGGCTCTGGGTGTAGCTGAGCATCTTGAACTAGAAAGCAATGGATTTCTTGATTCTGCTACAAATCCCCTAGCTGTAAGCCTTCCCAGCTTCTAAATATTCCTTTATACGTGGTTCAGAGTTCTAGCATCATCCCCTGAGCCTGCTTGGTCTGGTATTCTCTGTTGTTGGTGACAGAGCTCCTCACTGCACATCTACCTGATTTGCCATGTTAGATGACAACCAGAATGCATATGAGGTGATATAAAATATCATGACTTGGGTCAGGCACACCTTAGTCCTCAAGCTGACACCTTTGCTCTTCAACACTTTTAGAAGGTCTTGTGCAGCAGATTTGCCTAATGCAATATGTCATTTGATTTCTTGACTGCTGTTTCCATGAGTGTTGATAGTTCTTGGATCAACACTAGCCATTAGAGAGATGCAAATCAAAATAGCAATGAGATATAATCTTACGTCAGTATTGATAACAAAGTTCCCAATACCAGAAAACAACAAATACTGGAGAGGGTGTGGAGATTATGGAACCCTTCTTTTTACACGACCCGTGGGACTGTAAAATGGTGCAACTGTTGTGGAAAATGGTTTGACACTTATTCAGAAGATTAGAAATAGAAATATCATATGGCCAGGCAATCACTCTATTTGGTATATCTCCCTAAGAAATCAGCGCTGTGGCGTGAGTATACATTCGTACATCCATAGTCATTGCAGCATTATGGAGGCAGCCTAGATGCTCAGCAGTAGAGGAATGATTGAACCACCTTTAGTATATACCCACAATGGAATATTATGCAACACTGATTCTGAAAACACCACGTAACATGGAGGAATCTGGAGGGTAGTTTCCTGAGTGAAACTAGTTGATCCCAGAAGGAGAGATATATGAGACCACTGATGTAAAACGGCCAGGAAAAGTTTTCATTCTATTATAAACATTCTATGATGATTTCCAGCAGTGGTACAGAGCAGAGACTTATACATTGAGTAGAGAGTAGACACATGCTAACTTGTGTGATGGGGAAGGCAGTTAAAAAAAAGAGGAAGGAAAAAAGAAATGTTTTTGGACTGTTTTTCTCTTTGATATACTGGAAGGGAAACAAAATATAACTTTCTTTTTAAGAAAAAAACATTGGTAACTTTCTTACAAATAAAAGCAAGGGAAACAAAAGAAGGTGAAAATGGTAAAGAAGAGAGAGAGGAAAACAAAGATTTGGAAATAGAGCGTGGTAGTGGTTACGAATCGGGCTGCGAACCTTAAGGTCAGCAGTTCGAAACTACCAGCTGCTCCAAGGGAGAAAGATGAGGCTTTCTACTCCCGTAAAGATT
>NW_006408680.1:3226695-3231598 GCF_000296735.1 Chrysochloris asiatica | reverse complement strand
GAGGGTCAGAGAAAAAGAGGAAGAACCCCAACGAGATGGATTGGCCAGGTGGCATCACTGATGGCATCAAGTGTGGCAGCAGTAGTGAGGTTGACCCAGGATCTGACATTGTTTCGTTCTGCTGTGCATGGGGTCGCTCTGAGTCGGTTCCGACTCGATGGTACCTGACAACAACAACAACAACAATAGGCCTATTGTTTGTTTGAAAGTTGAGTCATGGGTGCAAGCTTAGTTCTAGGCCTGAATAATGACCAAGGGCCATAGTTTCAGGAGTTCCACTGGTCTCTGTCAGACTACTAAACCAGATCTTTCTCAGTCTTGTGAGTTTTATTCCACATTTTTCTCCCACTCCGGTTTTCTCCAGGACACTTTCTTGTGATCCCTTTCTGAGTGGCCAGTGGTAGCGGTTCTTCTTTTCTCAGAGTTGTGGAGGTTGAAGTTCATGTGACCCACTAGTCCTTTGGACTAATTGTTTTCACGCATCTTCAGTTCTAGTCACTATTCTTTGCTCTGGAAGGGGGAGACCAACAGTTACACCCTCGAAGGTCTCCTGTGCAAGGTTTTCAGCACCTAGTCACTGCTCACCAAAGGAGAATTCAGAACACTCTCTTTGTGGACTTTGATATGTCAACTGACCTCTGCTATGCTACCAATTCTCAAAGCCCAGTGACTCACTCCTGCTAGGTGTTTGGTTATGGCCAAGAAGTTTACATGCCTTTGCCCCCTGTTTGCTCAACTACAAACACCAATATTTTGATAGTATATACAAATGTTTATAGAAATGCTGTAAATCACATCTACATATGGTTGTGATGTAGTCCCATTTGCCTACTCATACTTGTTCATCTTGCCTCTCTGCCTTTGTAGTCACTAGCAGATTCATGTTTGTTATTACTGGCATTTCAGGATTGTGTATGTAAAGGATCTACCTTTGTTTTCTATGACTCTTGTACACCTCTCAAAGTCTTCCTTTTCTTTAGTGGTATTGTGTTGAACACACCCTTGTTCTGTGTTGCCTTTCCCTTCACCCAGATCAATACTTAGCTATTTCATAGTTATTAGTTTTCCTTCCTTTCCCTTTCCATCCCTGGTAATTATCAAAATATTTTTTCTTGCTAAGTTACCCTTAACTTTTTATAAGAATGGACTCATACAATGTATGTCCTTTGCAACTGGTAAGATTTACGAAGCATAATGTCCTCCAAGTTCATCCATGTTATGAGATTTTCCAAAGATTCTTCATTATTCCTTAATGTTGCATATTATCCCATTGTGTATATATAACAATTTGCTTCTGCATTCATTTATTGATAGGCACTTAGGTTGCATCTACTTCTTTGCTATTGTGATGAATACAGCAATGAACCCAATTGCATTTAATATCTGTGTCCCAGCCTTTATTAGGTTATATACTTAGTAGTGAGATTGCTGTATCAAATGATGTTTCTATTTTCAACATTTTAAAGACAGTACCATGCCATATTCCACAGTGGTTGCAAAATATTACCATACCATCAACAGTGTATGAGAATTCTAATCTAAGCACACTGGAGCCAACATTTGTTGTTTTCTATCTGACGGAACTTGTCTATTATTTTTGAGAGTCCTGGGGCAGTGCTGTAGGATAGGCATGTTAACTTCAAGGTTGATGGTTAATCCCACCAGCTGTTCTCGGAAACCCTATGCAGGATTGCTGTCAGTCAGAATTGGCTCAATGGCATAAAACAACTATATTGTTTCTTGGGTAAGAAGATATCTCATTGTTGTTTTGATTTGTAAATCTCTAATATGAGTCCCAAAGTGCTCTGGTAGTGAAGTGGTTATGAGTTGGACTGCCAACCTCAAGGTCAGCAGTTTTAAACTACCAGCCATTCCACGGGAGATCCCAAAGAGATTGACAGCCTTGGTAACTCTACCAGGGTTACTACGAATCAAAACTGACTCTGTGGCACACCACCACCACCAATATGAGTCCTAGTGCAGTGTTATAAAATAAGCACTGGACTGCTAATCTCAGGTTGACAGTTCATATCCACCAGTCACTCCTGAAAATCCTAAACAGGGTCACTATGAGTCAGTACTAACTTAATGAGACATAACAACAGCTAGTGTTTTGAAGAAGTCTTTTTATTGGTGGTTGAAATTCACCAGCCTGTCTTCAGAAACCCTATATGGGGTCACTCTGAGTTGGAACCAAATTGACCATCCCTGACCAGTCACTGGAGAAGGATATCATGTTTGGTAAGGTGGAGGGTCAGAGGAAAAGAGGAAGATCCCCAATGAGATGGATTGACCAAGTGGCAGTATTGATGGAATCAAGCTTGGCAACAGTAGTGAGGTTGGCCCAGGATTGGGCAGTGTTTTGTTCTACCGTGCATAAGGTCGCTATGAGTCGGCACTGACTCGATGGCACCTAACAACAACAATATCAACAACATTTATATTTAGTCAGGCATTCACAACTTGTCTCCTGGTGATGTGGAAGAGACCACTGGGTTGGCAAGGACAGGGACTGGTCATGCCACAGCAACTATGAGGGCACAGGGACAAGGGAGGTCTGCATTGCCTTGTTACCAACCTCCAGCTTCATCGCATGCCCACAGGCCATTGTATCAACAGCTGCTCACAAAAGCTCAAGGTGTCCACACTGCCCCACACTAGTCCACAGTCTGACTGTTTTTCTTCTCTCTTTTTCCCCCTGTTCAACTTCCTCTTCCAGTTGTTTCCCTGTCCAACTGTCTGTCCTATCCTCTGGTTCTAGGATCATCATCTGTATCTCATTCACTTTGTCTCCCAAGTGAGGGTAGCTCAGTGAGTCTGCTCACTCCATCATCTTGCCCCAGATCCGAAAAAGTCTTTGATATGCATAAGCAGGTAATTTTTAGAA
Organism: Chrysochloris asiatica; assembly: GCF_000296735.1. Lineage (NCBI taxonomy): Eukaryota > Metazoa > Chordata > Mammalia > Afrosoricida > Chrysochloridae > Chrysochloris > Chrysochloris asiatica. The sequence goes on along the minus strand of NW_006408680.1, from coordinate 3,228,711 downwards.
AGTTCCAGTGGCCTAGTTTTTTTTTTTTTTTTTTACTTTAACGTATGTGAATTATACAGTAAACATGACTTTAGTCTGTATAAGCCATAAATATGGCCCCTAAATTTGTCCCTGTTTTTTTACAGTTTTAGATTTTACATTTAGCTTTTTGATCAATTTTGAGTTCGTTTTTTGTGTGGTGTTAGGTACGGCTTTTGTCTCAATGTTCTGCAAATGGTTCTACAGGGTTGTGAGCACCATTTGGCAAACAGACTGTCTTTGTCTGCTCTTGGTGGATTTTGGCTCACTGGCACAGATCAGATGTACATTTGTGGATGTATTTACTTCTGTATTCTTAATTCTGTTCCATTGATCTATATATCTGCCATTATAGAGTAACATGCTTTATGACTGTTTATTTATATTGCAGAATACCATAGGTTTTGAAGCCAGAAAGTGTGAAACTTCCTGCTTTATTTACCTTCAGCTGTGGTTTCCTTAATCTGGGTCACTTCTCTTTTCATATAAAGTTAATGATTTGGTTTTCCATCTCCTTAAAAAATATTGATGACATCTGGATCAGGATTGTATTATACTTGGGGCAATACTGACATTTTCCCAATGTCAAGTCTTCCTGTCCATTACCATGGTATTTTGTTTCATTTAGGTAGGTCTCATTTAGTTCTTATAGTAGCATTTTATAGATTTTTTTTTGGTATAGCTCCTTTGTATCTCTGGTTAGGTATTCTTAAGTATGTTATCTGTTTTGGTAGTTACTGTAAACATGGTGGATTAGAAGTTGGGTTTCTAACTGCACTGCAAGGTTAGCGGTTCAAATCTATCATCTGCTCCATGGGAGAAAGATGAAACTTTTTACTCCTGTCAAGATTTAAAGCCTTGGAAACTCTATACAGGGATGCTGTGAGTATGTATAGAGTCCTGGTGTGGCACTATAGGATAAGCCATGGGCTGCAAGGTTGGTGGTTCAAGCTCATCAACTGCTCCTTGGAAACCCTATATACGTTTGCTATGAGTCTGAACCAACTTGAGGGCACTTGACAACACAAATGACAACTTGAGTAGGAATTGACTCCATGGCACACAGCCACCACCACCATCGTTGGAAACAGCATTGTTTTCCTTATGTTCCTTTCAGAGTTCATTTTGTTGATGTAAAGGTATCTGACAGATTTTTGAATGTTGATCTTATACCCTGTCTCTTGATGACTCTTTCAATTAGCTCTAGTAGATTTAGGACACTCTGGGATAGTCTATGTATAGGATTATATCAATGTAAATACTGTTGTTGTTAGGTGCCATAGAGTTGGTACCAACTCATAGCGACCTTATGCACAACAGAATGAAACACTGGTCTAAACTCACAACTGTTGCCACACTTGAGCCCATTTATATTGCCAGTCTGCCAATCCATCTTGCTGGGGTCTTCCTCTTTTTCTCTAACCCTCTCCAGTGACTGGTACCTCCTGACAATATGTCTGAAGATTGAGAGATGAAGTATGACCATCTTGGCCTACAAGGGGCACTCTGGCTGCACTTCTTCCAAAATGGATCTATTGGTTCTTTTGACAGCCCACGGCACTTTCAATATTTTCCTCCAATAGCATACATAACTCAAATGCATCAATTTTTCTATGATCTTCCTTATTCACTGTCCAACTTCACATACATATGAGGTTATTGAAAATACCTCATGACTTGGGTGAGGCGAACCTTAGTCCTCAAGCTGCCATCTTTTCTCTTCAACACTTTAAAAAGGACCTGTGCAGCAGATTTGCCTAATGGGATATGTCATTTGATTTCTTGACTGTTGCTTCCATGAGTGTTGATGGTTTATGCAAGAAAAATGAAGTCTTTGACAACTTCAATCTTTTCTCTATTGATAAGAATGTTGTTCATTGATCCAGTGTTGAGGATTTTTGCTCTCTTTACATTGCTTTGCAATCCATACCAAAGGCTATGGTTTTGATCTTCATCAGTAAATATTTCAAGTCCTCTTCACTTTCAGCAAGCAAGGTT
>NW_006408680.1:3219287-3224765 GCF_000296735.1 Chrysochloris asiatica | reverse complement strand
ACTGTTCTCTCCGGATAATGTGTCCAAAGTATGAGAGACGAAGCCTAGCCATCTTGGCCTCCAAGGAGCACTCTGGTTGCACTTCTTCCAAAACAGATCTATTGGTCTGGAATAGCCACTGAAATCTCTGCAACCTGGGTGACTCTGCTGGTATTTGAAATACTGGTGGCATAGCTTCCAGCATCATAGCACGATGTAAGCCACCACAGTACAGCAAACTGACAGATGAGTGGTGGACCAAGATCTAAACTATTGGCTATATAGTCTTTATTTACATCATCAACTATTTAGGGCTTTTGAACAGGACAGTACCAAAGTCACTGGGATGCTCAAGGAGCAATTATCTAGCTACAGTGCTCCACAGTGATTCAGAGATAGAGAACCAGCAGTGAGGACAGACTGTAATGGCCCTCTACCGCTCAGAAAATTGTGACTATGTGTATAGCTTCCTGTAGTGGACTCAACATTCGACAACTGAGGACAGACAGACAGGGAGATTCTGAATGGTGGAATGAAGTGGAATCTCCAAATGATAAGCTACTTCACCATGAGGAAGACGGAATCCCTGTGGCACTAATAGTGAAGGATCAACTCCTCACCAAAAGGTTTCAGGTTCAAACCCACACACTCAGAGGTGTCTTGGAGGAAAGGCCTGAGAAGCTGCTTCTGAAAATGCTATCACTGGAAACCCTCTGGAGCCCTGTTCTACTCCGATGCACAGAAATCTTTATGAAGCAGGATCAACTCCTTGGCAAGTGCTTTTTCTTTTTTTTTTTTAAGTGCAGAAGAAGGAATGCATAAATAATAAAAACATAAAACGAAGCTCCTGTCTTTAAATGATACCAAAAACCATTTAGCGTCTTTTTCTTCTCAGCTAAATTACACGAATACACTGCTTCCTCAGAAAGCAGATTTCCAAGCTTTCCCCGAATTGATTAACAATCCTCTGGCCCCTGATTTTAAGAGGACCAAGGGTACAGAGCATCCTAAGAATTTCTCAGGAGAGAATCTCCCAGTGGCGTCCCGGAGGCCACACTGTCATCTCGTGCTGCTGCATCTTGCTTCCTCAGCAAGGACAGTGCCTTCAAGCCCATTTTTCACTTTCCTGTGTTTAAAGAGAGTCAGCAAGTTTTGGGCTACATCCCATGTTTCCAGTTTCCCCAAGGAATAATTGTACTTTACGTAGTTTTAATAGGTGTCTCATAATGTCAGTTCCATTCCAAGTGGGTCTAAGTGTGAGGTTAGGATGATATTGACTCTTCTAGTCTGTTTATATATGCAAATTGGCCTGGTACAGCCTTTACTGCTTGACACAGCTTCCAGTTCATTTGTCACTAGTAAGTAACAAATTAGTCCATTATTTCTTTTCCAAAGAAGGCATAACAAACTACAACAGGCAACAGTACATCCATAGAATGTTAACCTCGCTGCTGAAAGTCTACTTTGCTGCTTTGAATTAAAAACAACAACAACAATATAGGAAAGGTAGCCTCTTCAATTGCACTATCAAGAATCAAAGGGATAAAGGCAAATTAGCTATTATTAGTCTTAGGGTCAAGAAATTGATTTCTTGCTTGACTATGCTTATCATTAAACTTTCATAATTCTAGATTTTCTGACTGAGAATAAGCGGTACTATTATTATTAATGGGGTCCTGGTGTGGCAGTGTAAGGTAAGCACTGAACTGCAAATGGCAAGGCTCAACTCATCCATAGTTCAAAGCCATCAGCTGCTCCTCAGAAACAATATACAAGGTCACTATGAGGTGGAAACAAGTTGATGGCATTTAATGACACCACCACCTTTATTACGAATGTGTGTGAAGTAGGCAAGGTAAATATTATTTACTGAAACTCATAGAGGATATATCTGAAACCCAAAGGGATTAAGTAATTCTGACAAAATCTTTTATGGCATGGCAGATTCTCTAATTTATTCAAACAAACAAACAAAAAATTAAAGTTCATTTTCACAATTACCTCTTCTTCATCTCACCGATGAATTAACCGAAATCACTTGCTGCTTTCCTTCACCTGGCTAATGATCCTGGTGAAGAAAAGGAAAGGTTACCTTGGTTACATGATCAAGTAAGCATTGTTGTTGTTGTTACGTACCATCAAGTCAATTCTGATTCATTGTGACCCTGTATAGGGTTTCACAGTAGTGGCTGGAGGATTTGAACCACTGACTTTGTGGTTAGCAGACTAATACTTATCCTACAGTGCTACACCAGGACTTTCTCAATTAGTGTGTTGTTGCTGTTTTTACATGCCATCAAATTGGTTCCTACTCACAGCGACCTTGTATAGAGTTTCTAAGGTGTGACCGGTGAGCTTGAACTGCCGACCTTGCAGTTCAAACCGACCTTGCAGTCCAATGCATTAGTCTAGTGCCATGTTATTATTTTCTTTAACTTAAAATTCCAATGTCTGAATTGACTTAAATTAGCTGCTAATCAAAAGGTCAGCAGAGAGGAGGTGAATTTGAAGTGAATGTTTAGGACATTACAACTAATATTTTCCAGCAAAGAGCAGGTGTTCATTGAATTTGGCAGAATCTGGAATGTGGGGACCAAGAAGAGTCATGCTTTACCCACCAGAGAATGGGAGCATATATCACTTATCCTCCAGATACTTTGGCTAAGAGACTCGAAAAGTAGAATCATTCTGATAATGGGATGTGTGGCCCATTATCTCTGCAGAAGCTGGAATAAAAGCAGCAATTTAAAAAAATGAATAAATACTTGCAATGAGCTGGGCACAATGCCCAGTGGAAAAGTACACCCCGTTCCGTCAAAAGAAGACACTTCACACTCATGGGCCAGCTGTCTCCCTCCCTCTCCACTCATGTGAGAGAGGAGAATCATTTGGGCTTTTAAAGATCTTCTTGGTACCTGGGAACAAAAATGTTTTTCAAAGAGGTATTTCCTTAAAAAGGAAAATAAGGATCACCTTTGAGTGACTTTGAAAGGTTTTGGATTTCTTAACCCTCCCAGCACAAACTGCCAAGTGTGCAGATACTAACTTTAAAAATGTTAGTAGTATAACCCAACTAGGGTTGTCTCAAGAAAACCTTACAATGTACATTTGAAACATTTCATCCATGAAACATTTCTGTAGCACAGATCTACTCAGCAAATCATGTGGTTGCGCTGAGCCACAGTTGAGTCCGTGGCAACTGGTTGGATTTTGGATTTCTACCAGGGGAAGGGGAGTGAATGTGAAGGAATCAAAAAAAAAGTGAATTTGATGCTGGCTCCGGCCATTCATGGGTTAATAGTTCTGCTAGCTATGGAGACATTTGCTAAAAACCTTTTTATTCTTTCTAGTTTATTATTTCAGTAACGATCCAAGCTATACATGTGGTCATAATGACCTCATTGAAGCAATTGAGCATTTAGTAAATCTCAGGCTTTTAGAATGATAATTTTTCATTTTGCAAGCCTGCTATGAAATATTGAACATCAGCACAATCAAGCTCAATTTCAGGCCCCAGAATGCCTTTCTGTGGCCATTCTTCCAACAGCAGCAAAGGTGAGTGGCGAATTTCACACGATGATCAGTCTTGAAGCCTTTAGTGCCCACACAGTCACATCAATCGTTGTCTGGACGGCAATTGGCCGCGTGGGTGGCAAGCGTCAACTCCTTGTTTCGTCAAAGCTTCCTACAATGCCAGTACAAAGAGCGATGTTTTAATAGGGACCTGAAGAATCAGTCTTATCAGGAAACTCACTCACCTTCCATCCTGCTTTATCAACTGCCTTGGGAATACGGACCAGACATCCCGCGTGCCAAGACCGGCAAGCAGTCCCGGAAATTGCTGACCAAAATACATATTTGAACATCTGGCAGCTGCTGACTTTGATAGAAGCTCTTGTCTGTGATTATCGTGACCGAGGAACAAGTTTTCAGGTTTATATATGATAATAGTCTTGCTCGATCATAGGCCTTGGCTACTTGTCTCCCAGAGTATGCTGGTGGTGTTGTTGGGCGCCATTGAGTCAGTACCAATGCACAGCGACCCTATGTTCAACAGAACGAAATACTGCCTGACCCTTCGCTATCAGAACATGAGGTTGTTGTTAAATGCATTTGAGCCGGTTCTGACTCATAGTGACCCTGTATAGGGTTTCTGAGGAACTGCTGGTGAGCTTTAACCACCGACCTTGAAGTTCAAATGGCTTTACAGTCTGGTTCATTAACCCACAGCGCCACACCAGGACTCAAAAAACCATACTGGGAGTCAAACCAGGGACACCTGGGTGAAAACCAGGAATCCTAACTGCTGGACCATGATAGTTGTGTGAAAATCCACTCACAGCTGGTTTGAACTGGTTCAGTCATGGACAGTGCAGCAAAATTAGAGCCGAAACAAATTTATAAAATGTGGCTGAAGTAGCACTATAACTGCAATGGGCAAAAATATGGATCATAACCGTGGAATGGGAGACTAGAAGAAGTAGTAAGAGCCCTTTCAGGGTTCTGATGAAGGAGATTGGATTACTGCCAGGACAGTTGAAACTGACACACATTCAAAGCACTGTGGTCAGCTGTCTTCTCTAAGCTGGTCACTGTGGTCTCCCACTCAATGGTTCCCGAGATGTGGTTGTTCTGCAACATGCACGCTAGTTTTATTTTCTAAGAGGGATTTTCCGTCTCTAGCAGGGCACCAGCTCATAATCCTGTTCATTCTGCTTCTTTCTGGAACACCAACATTTTACAAACTCTAATCTGTTCCAGTTTCATTTCATCAGCCATGACTGGACCAGGAAGAACCGGTTCAATGACCCAGTTCACAGAAACCTGGGATGGTGCGAGAGAGTGACAATCAGTAAGGAAAAGGAGAGAAAAACTTTGCTTGGGAATACATGTTTCCAAGATACTGGGTGACACAAATGGTTAAGAACTCAATTTATAGCAAAAAGGCAATGCCAGTCTACCTTGATGCTCTTTGGAAGACAGATCTAGCAATCTACTTCTTAAATCTCACCGACTCTACACACGTAGGCTCACCAAGAGTCAGCCTGAAACCAGGGGCAGCTGTTGTAGCTTTTTAGATCTGGTATAACAGAAATCCCACATGTGGGTGGCTTTAATAAGCAGAAATGCATTTTCACACAATTAGGAGGCTAGACACCTGGATTAAGGCCTTGACTCTGGGGAAGGCATTCTCTCTCTCTGGCAACAATGTTGGAAAGTCTTTGTTTCTCCTGAGTTTCTGTACCTAGACAATTTTCATGTGGCTTGGCTTCTATCTCTTACTACCTCTGGTTGCTTCATCTACTCCTTTTATATCTCAGAAGTGATCCTCAAGGCACATTTTAGGAATTTTGGTAGTGTTGTGGTTATGAGTTGAGCTGCTAATTTCAAAAGTTTGTTGGAAACCATGAGTGGTTCTATGGGAGAAAGATGAGGCGTTCTGCTACCTTGCAGATTTACAGCCTTGGAAACCCTAGACAAGGCTGCTGAGCCAGAATT
>NW_006408680.1:3205251-3210217 GCF_000296735.1 Chrysochloris asiatica | reverse complement strand
CCTGTCTTCAGCTTCTTACTTTCAAAGCCGCCTAAGAGATTTCAAGATGCCACTGTTGGTTGTTGTGCTATACCTCAGGCTTTAATTTCATTTTATGCCTGGAGGAAGTTATAATTGACTTAAACTCCATACAGTCCTGTTCTGGCTTATCCTGAATTAAAAAAAAAAAAAAAAAAAAACCACAAATGTTTAGGGCCTGTTCTTGGGCTGTATCTGTGTGCATATGAGTTAGAAGAACCCACCAGTGGTGAGGGTGGTGGGTGTCTACTTGCTCTTGCAACCCCTTTAGTCACCAGAATGGAGGTGTACAAACAGTGTGTGTATGTGTGTGTGTGTGTGTGGGGGGGGCAGTGACCAGATACCAAAAGAAAATCAGAACAAAGTAAAACCTACAAAGTGTATTGTACACCTTTGCTCCAAGGTTCCTGAGGCATTTTTCCTTGGTGTTTCTGCTCCCCTGCTTGGTCTTGCTGCTTGATCTCACCCAAGATATCGGCTTCAGGCCTCTGAGTCTGGCAGATTCAAAAGTATGTGATATCTTACTTCAACTTCAAGTTCCACTAGCTATAAGCCTTCAAACTTTTTAAATATTCCTAGCTATGTGGTTCCGCGTTTTGGAGCCCTGCCCTGGATCTGCTTTGCCTGGTATTCTGTGATATGGCTGATGGCAAACATCACTGCACCTCCACCTTAGCTTCCATCAAGCCTGCTTCCCCTATATCATCTCACTGATTTTTGAAGAAGTCTTGTCTCTGTACCAATAGCTGCAACTGATGTCTACAATTGTAGACATGTAGCTCTGCACTGAAGGTTGGTTAAAATATTCGTATACATTAATGAAGTGACACTAAATGCAAAACAAATACAGACGCATGTGAAACCTTTTTAGCTTATCAATAAAATAAGTTTTCTTGACCAAGCTGGCAAAAAAGACTTTGAATACTAGAAAAAGATTCCTGTTTCATTGGATATATTTATAATGTAATGGAGGCAGACTTGAACACTTTAAAGCATTATGATATTTTACCCAACACTTTCTTTAGCCAAGATAATCAAGGAATAGTTAAGTCAAGCCCATAGTTTAACACTTGCTGTTTTCCATGGTACAAATCCTTTGACCATGGCTGATTCCCAACTAGCCGGATGATGTCACTGAAGAGGGAACTCAGAATGTATGTGTCCAGTGTGTAATGTCCCTACCACAAAGAAATAAAAGACATCAGCAAACTAATCAAGAGATGATGAGTTTTCAGTATTGTCTTTGCATTTAATATTACTTATTTGATTATAAGTTTGCCTAACAATTATTTATAAGTCTCTGTCAAAAAACACAAATCAAAAAGCTCACTGCCATCAAGTCAATTCCAACCCATAGTGATTCAGTATAAGGTTTTTGAAGCTATAAATCTTTATGGGAGCAGAAAGACTCACCTTACTCCTATGGAACAACTGGTGGGTTTGAACTTCTGACCTTGTGATTAGTGGTCCAGTGCTTACTCTATATCACTAACAAGGTTCCTTCTATTAAACAACAAGCTAGCAAAATTTTAGGACATATAGCTATGAATTCATGCCTAGGTGGTACACTCCTGAAAATCAATGACTACTGGTTTCATCTCCTGAAACATCACGGCATGTAGCGATCTTATCCCTTTTTTCCTTAAAGCAATAATAGACTTTAATTTAACCACTTTTTTCTGAGACCTGATGCTTACCACTTACATTCTGTCGCCCACATCTGTGATTATCAAGATACTTTTGCTGCACATTATGCTGAGGGGGAGTGTTAAAAAGTTGTTGAAGGAAAATTCAAAGAAGCACCTGCTGATATGCTATCCCAGCTATTTAACTTCTTAACACTGAGATGGCAAAAAATAATGGAAGAGATGTTTAAAAATATTACATGAAGTTTAAGAAAATATAAAACTGAGTCATTTACTCTTCTATAAATCATTGGGAATATTCCAATTTATTTTGGTTTAGTATCAGCATCTGGATAGACAGATAAATAGATAGATAGATAATAAGGTAATAGATAATAGATGGATAGATAGATGAATATGAAGATAGATACATAGGTGATAGATAGCTAGATAGATGATAGATAGATACATAGATGCATAGCTGAAAGATACATAGATGATGATAAATACATAGATGATAGACAGATGGATAGATAGATAGATAGATAGATAGATAGATAGATAGATAGATAGATAGATAGATAGAGAGATAGAGAGATAGATAGATAGATAGATAGAGATGCTTCAATTAAATCACAGCACATTGTGATTCTAATGACAACAAAATGCAATGTTGCTTTGTCCTGCACCATGCTCAAGATCATTAGCATACTCCAGTCCACTGTTGTGGCTCTCAAACCAGTCCATCTTTCTGATTGTCTCCCTCACCATCTCGCCCCCTCCTCTTCACCATGCATGATGTCCTCCTTTTGTCACTGATCCATCCTGATGACATGTCCAAAGCAAGCAGTTGAAACCATGTTGTTGTGGTCCATAAGGTTTTGGTTGGTTAACTTGGAAGCAGGTGACCAGATTTTCTTCCCAGTCTGTGATAGTCAGGCTGCTTCACTGAAGTCTGTCCACCATGGGTGACCCTGCTGGTATTTGAAGTAACAGTGGTATAGCTTTCAGCATAATAGCAATAAGTTAGCCTCCACAGTAAGATAAACTGACAGAGAGGTCGTGGCAATATCTACAGGAGCTGCGTGACGAAGACAGTTTGTGCACATATTTTTTTTTCTTTTCATAAGAAGCAAACATTAAGAGTTAATGCCTCCATGAACAACTGCTTTTTTTTTTTTTTTTTTTTTTCATGAAACCAGAACTGGATGATGCTTGGTTAACATTACTCAATAGTTTGATTAAAAATTCTATAGAAGAATCCTGATCAAAAGGGGGATAAATGTGCAACAGAACTCAAAACGTTTATGGAAGCCAGAATTTGTGGAGCCATTGTTGTTGTTGTTATGTGCCGTGGAGTCGGTTCCGACCCATAGTGACCCTGTACAGGGTTTCTGAGACTGTAAATCTTTACGGGAGCAGAAAGCCTCATCTTTCTCCCATGGAACAGCTGGTAGTGTCGAACTGCTGACTTTGAGGTTTGCAGCCCAGTTCGTAACCACTACACTACCAGAGCTCCTTTATGGAGACATTAGGGCTCCATAAATCCCCACAACGACTGCCCTGAGACAGTCTTTAAACTTAAAACGCAAGTATCTTCTGAAGGTATCTTTACATCAAAGAAGATTGCTATTGTAAGATGCTAGAAAGTTCCTTCCAACTAACTCATAGGGACCCTGTTACCACAGAACAAACTAATGCCCTGCACCATCCTCACCAATGGTGCTCTCTTTCAGCCCATTGCTCCAGTCTCAGTGTCAATCCATCTCCTTCGTGGTCATCTTCCTTCTCTGTGACTCTACTTGACTAAGCATGATGTCCTTCTCCAAGAACTGGTCCCTTCTGATGACATATCTGAGTCACGTGAGACAAAGTTTCACCATCCTCTCTACTGTGGAGTATTCTGGCTGCACTACTTCTAAGTCAGATTTTCATGTTATTTTGGCAGTTCATGGTATCTTAATATCCCTCACCAACTTCATAATTCTAAGAAATCAATTCTTCTTCTTTGGTCCTCCTTATTCATTGTCCAGCTATTACATGCATATGCAAGGACTGAAAATACTATGGCATGGGTCAGGCACACATTAGTCTTTAACATGGTATCTTTGCTTTTTCACACTTTAAAGAGATGTTTCGCAGCAGATTTTCCACAATACAAGACAATACACTCATTCTAACTGCTGTTTTCATTGACATTATTGTTGGTCCCATTAAAATTAAATCCTTGAAAACTTCATTCTTTTCTTAGTTTATTTTTGTTACTTATTAGTGCAGATGTGAGAACTTTTTCAGTACCATTAGTTCTTGATCGTTTGTTACATTATGGAAGAGTTGACCTATTGATTGACTGATTGATTGAAAAGATAAATAAAAATCTTGACAACTGGATGAGTAAATAACATCAAAATAAATGGAGAAATGATTGAAGTTGCCAAAGACATCATTTTGTGCTTACCAACCATTAACACTCATGGAATTAGCAGTTATTAAAGCAAATGATACAGTGCATTTGGCAAATCTGCTGTGCAAGAAAGATCTTTGTTCAAGAGCAAAGACGTCAGCTTGAGGACTAAAGTGTGCCTGATCCAAACCATGGTATTTTCAATATACTCACATGCATGTGAGAGCTGAACAACAAATAAGGAAGACCATAGAAGAATTGATGCCTCTGAATTATGATATTGGAGGCAGATAGTAAAGGTACCATGGGCCACTAGAAGAACAAATAAATTTGTTTTGGAAGATGGACAACCAGAATGCTCCTTAGAAACCAGGATGGCCAGGATTTGTCTCTCATATTTCAGCCATATTATCAGGCATCACCAATCTCTGGAGAAGGATATCATACTTAGTAAAGTGAAAGGTCAGCATAAAAGGAAATTCCACAAACTGATGAAATGGCACAATGACAGCATCAACGGGCTCAAGCACAGCAACGATTATGAGGTTGGCACAGGACCAGGCATGTTTTGTTTTTTTATGCAGAAGGTTGCTAGGAGTCAGAATCATCTCAAAGGCACCAAAAACAACAACTAATAACTAAGATATTTATTTATAAATAAGATAATGACTAATGTATCCTAGAAAGCTCAGATTGTAGTGGGAAAAGGGGCATTTTCTTCATTTCATTGCATCTTAAATATATGATTTAATAAACATTTTAAAAGGACATTTGAGAACACTTGCTCTTCATAAGATTATTAAAGGTTATCATGAGTACAGCAAGGAACTTATAAACCATGTTTACTGTACTTGACCATCTAAGAATCAAAATCCTTGTTCAAGAATCAAATTTCCAGTCCATTGGTTGTTGTTGTTGT
>NW_006408680.1:3201182-3203054 GCF_000296735.1 Chrysochloris asiatica | reverse complement strand
TCTTGCTGGGGGTCTTCCTCTTTTTCTCTGACCCTCCACCTTACCAAACATGATATCCTTCTCCAGCGATTGGGCCCTCCTGACAATATGTCCAAAATATGAGAGATGAAGTTTGGCCATCTAGGCTCCAAGGAGCAGTCTGGCTGCACATCTTCCAACACAGATCTGTTGGTTCTATAGGTAGCCCATGGCACTTTCAATATTCTCCTCCAACACCATAATTCAAAAGCATCAATTCTTCTATGGTCTTCCTTATTTACTGCCCAACTTTCACATGGCTTGGGTCAGGCACACCCTAGTCCTCAAGCTGACATCTTTGCTTTTCAAGACTTTCATATTTGAAAATGGTGGTGGTGGTGGTTGTGTGCCGTGGAGTCGGTTCCGACTCATAGCAACCCTGTACAGGGTTTCCAAGGTTGTTAATCTTTACGGCAGCAGAAAGCTTCATCTTTTTCCAGTGGAACAGCTGGTAGTTTTGAACTGCTGACCTTAAGGTTCACTGCCCAATTCGTAACCACTATGCTACCGGAACTCCTTGTATTTGAAAATAGTTACATAAAAATCAAACAAATGAAGCAGGAGAAAAATTGCAAATAAGCAGAATTGGTTTTGCAATTGCAACCAGGGATGTCAACATTATTTCATCATTTGACTAAGGGTCATAATTTGATAACTGATAGTGACTTGGAAATGGTTAGGCCACTTTTGTTCTTGGTTTGGGGGTGTAATGATCATAGTGGGTTTGTACCACACTGTATGTAGATATAGTAATGGCTAGCAGATGAAACAAAATAATCTAAATCATTGAAACCAAAGTTCTGTTGTGGAGAAAAACATCAGGGAACCAGCGGTGCAGAGAGACCCCCTTGGTTTCCAATGAACTTGCCAGTGTTCTACACATTTCCAGCGGAACACGGGACTTCTAATGAATGCCTAGACTTTCCAACTTGTCCATCAGTAAATCTGGATGAGATAAGCAAGGATTCAGCAAGTAGCAGTTTATATAACACTCTGAGAGCCTTATGATAAAAAAAAAAAAAAAAGTGCAAAACAAATTCCGTGTTTAAAATAGCAACAGCAAGCAAAGAGCATAAATACATGCCAGAGGTTAATTCCATAAGCCAAAAAGCTAATGTTTTGAGTGAAAAGGGGAAAAAAATCAGACATTTGTACTTGTAGTTGTAAACAAGAAGGCATGCTGGGTAGGTAGCCTGAAGCCAGCGGAATTAGACAAATCCTTCCTGAGATGGCCCTTTGCATTATTTATAGACTGGAGAAGATTCATTGTTTGTGAAGCCCCAGGAACGGTCTTTTTTCTAAACTTGTTGACACAGAGAAATCTTCTCACTGAGGAGTTATTTGAAGTCCTGGCATGATTTTTTCCCTTAAAGCTGGACATTTTGAATATCAAAAAAAATATCAAATGACACCCAATATTACCTTTGATACTAAGTCAACATTAAAAAGCATCACTGTTCTGAAGGATTGAGCTACAGTTGGAAAAGAAAAAGGAAGACTTTTCAACAGTAACCATAAGAACTGAAAAGAGAACATTTAGTTAAATAATAATTTAAAATACTTTCGGGGAAGGGGCTAATGTCAAATGTATTGTGGATACATTTTTTTGATGTGGACTATCTCTTAAAGTTGGAGTCCTGGTGTGGCACTGTGGACTAATGCGTCAGATTGCAAAGTCGTTTAAACTGCAAGGTTGGTGGTTCAAGTTCACCAGCTGCTCCTTGGAAACCCTAAACAGGGTCGTTATGGGTCAGAACCGACCCATACTCGATGGCACTTAACAACAGAAAAACATCTCTCAAAGTACAGCTGAGGTTGAAAGGAAAATGAAGGAAGGCAGAATGCTGGAATTAA
>NW_006408680.1:3186750-3201042 GCF_000296735.1 Chrysochloris asiatica | reverse complement strand
GATTCCAAGGAGTGGCTGGTGGGTTTGAACTGCCAACCTTGTAGTTCACAGTTCACAATCCTTTAGCACCCCACCAGGAGCCAGTAATAGAGCAACTGGTCAGTGCCCCTATTACTTATCACTCCAAAATTATAATTTATCCCACAATACTTTTAGGGCTAAGAAAAACTTTAGGCGCATCAGATCTGTCCTGTAATATTTTTTTAATGGACAATCTAAGACTGTTTTACAGATAAATATACTGTTTTTTACCATGTAGGAAATCATCTAATTCATCTCACTAAGATCAAAATCAAACTTTGAAACAATGAAATCATTTTACCAAACCCTTCTGAAAAATGAGTCTCTACTTTAGAGACATCCACAGAAATTTCTAATGACTTACCTAAATTTTGTGTAATCTAGAAGCTATTTGTCTTCAGACTTGATAAACCGTATAGTTTGATTCTTTTGATGAGAACACAAAGGGAAGAATATGATGTTTCTGTCTTTGGAGCAGATTCTACATAAATTCAATCAGTCATTAGAACCCTATGGGTTGAAAGTAACACATACATTTAAATTGAACAATAAATAAGAGACATGTGCCCAGAACTAATAACAAAAATGTGATCAAATATGATCAAAATGTTTTTACAATTCTTTATTGTATATAACAACTTAATTTATCTTTGCCTCACCTTATCTGATCTGTGGGGAGAAAGATGGTCATATGCTGCTCCCAAAATTATCACTCAACCTGAGAAAACCCCTAAATCAAAATCAAATTCCTAAGACCTGGTGCATGGCCTCGGGGCCAGTTTCATGTCAAATCTTAGTGATAGCCAGGAATTGGAAGACATGATACAGACATAGTTGGTATTGTTGTAGCCATGTCAGTGGGCAGGGTAGGCAGGGGTAAATCCTAGAAAGGGTGTTTGTTGTTCTTGTTGTTGTTAGGTGCCATTGAGTGAGTTCCAACTTATAGCTACCCTATGCATAACAGAAGGAAAACACTGCCTGGCACCTCACCATATGCACAACTGCAGTTATGATTGAGACCATTTTGGTTGTCACTGTGGCAATCCATCTTGTTTAGAGGGGGAGGGGGTTTTTTTTTTTTTTTTTTTTGCTGAATCTCCACTTTAACAACATGATGCCTTTCTCCAGCCTTTCTCCAACGACTGTTCCTTCCTAACAATGCCTCCAAAAGACAAGAGACAAAGTCTCATCTTCCTCACTCCTAAGGAGCAGCCTTCTTCCAACACAGATTTGTTTGTTCTTCTGGCAGACAATGGTACTTTCAATATTGTTCCTCTATACCATAATTAAAATGCATTGAGTCTTACTCACTCTTCCTTAGTCATTGTCCAACTTTCCCACACATGTAAGGTGACTGAAAATAGGCTGGCTTGGGTCAGGTGGGGCTTACTCTTCAAAATGATATCATTGCCCTTTCACACAAAGATCTTTTGCACAGGATTTACTTAATGCAATACATTTTTGTTTTCCTGACTGCTGCTTCCATGGAGTTGATTTTAAATCCAAACAAAATGAAAAGGATCCTGGGAAAAGAACGCTTCCACTTAAATAATTGCCTGCGTATTTTGTACAAAATGCCTAATCAGGTGCCATTTTTTAGTATCTAATAAATTCAATGTTTTTCTTCTTCATAGAATATTAGATTTTAGAGCTGTTACTATTGCTTAAAAGCTCTGGTTGCACTGTGGGCTAGGCATTCAGCTGTTAATCATAAAGTTGGAAGCTGAAACCCACCAACCACTTTGGGAGAATGATAAGCTATTTGTCTCTATGAGTTGGAATTGACTCGATGGTAGTGGTTTGGGTTTGGATGTACTATCTATTCACAGATTGAGCATGTTGTTGTTAAGTGCTATTAAGTTTGTTCCTACTCATAGGGACCAAGTATAGGGTTTCCAAGGAATGGCTGGTGGATTTGAACCACTGACCATGTGGTTAGCAATCCAAGGATCATCCTACAGCATCACATTAGGAAAGAGGAGGTTTTCTGGTCACACATGGACTTAAAGCCTCAGAAACCCTATACAGGGTCACTTTAAGTTGGAACTTGTTGGCTGGTACTCTTGAGTCAGTACCAACTAACTGTAACCTAATACACAACAGAATGAAACACTGCCAGGTCCTGCGCCAATCTCAAAACCATTGCCACATATGAGCCCATTGCTGCTGTAACTGTGCCAATCCATCTGATTGGAGGTTTTCCTCATTTTCACTGGCCATACAATTTACCAAGCATGATGACACTTTCCATAGACCAATCTCTCCTAACAATATGTCCAAAGTATGAGAGACTAGGTCAGGCAATCCTGGCTTCTAAGGATCATTCAGCCTGTACTTCTTAAAACACGGATTGATTTGTTCTTCTGGAAGAGCATGGTGCTTTTAATATTATCCTTCAAAGTCATAACTGAAATGCATCAATTCTTCTGTGGTCTTCCTTATTCACTGCCCAACTTTCACATGCATATGAGGTTATTGAAAAGACCGTAGCTTTACCGGGTACACTTTAGTCCTCAACCTGACATGGTTGCTTTGCGACACTTTAAAGAAGTCTTGTGCAGCAGACCTTCTAATACATTATGTTGTTTGATTGTCTTAACTGCTTCTTCCCAGAATGTTAATGATTGATGTGAATGTTAATGATTGAATGAAGTCTTTGACAACTGCAATATTTGCTCCATTTATCTTGATGGTAACTATTTGTCCAGTGGTGAGGATTTTTGTTTTCTTTACATTAAGGCACAGCCCATACTGAAGACTGTGGTTTTTAATCTTCATCAGTAAGTATTTTAAGTCCTCTTCTCTTTCAGCAAGCAAGGTTGTGTCATCTGCATATGTTGTTGTTGTCAGGTGCCATCGAGTCAGAACCGACTCATAGCGACCCCATGCACAGCAGAACGAAACAATGTTCGATCCTGGGCCAACTCCACCACCCCTGCCACACGACGCCATCAACTATGCCACCTGGCTGATCCATCTCGTTGGGGGTCTTCCTCATCTTCTCTGACCCTCCACCTTACCCAGCATGACATCCTTCTCCAGCGACTGTTCTCTCCTGACAACATGTCCAAAGTATGAGAGACGAAGCTTAGCCGTCCTGGCCTCCAAGGAGCACTCTGGCTGCACTTCTTCCAAAATAGATCTATTGGTTCTTTTGGCAGTCCATGGCATTTTCAGTATTCTCCTCCAACACCACAGCTCAAAGGCATCAGGTTACTAATGAGTCTTCCTCAAATCCTGATGCCATGTTGTTCCTAATATAATCCAGTGTCTGATTATTTGCTAAGCATACAGACTAATATGTATGATGAAAGACTACAACACTGGAGGATACTATTTCTGATTTTAAACCAGTCAGTAACATTTTGTTCTGTTCGAACCATTGCCTCTTGGTTTGTGTGCAGGTTCCTCGGGAGCACAATTGAGTGTTCTAGAATACTCATTCTCCATAATTTTGACCATATCTTATCATGAGCTGTACAATCAAAAGCCCTTGTGCAGTCAATAAAGCACAGATGAATATTTTTCTGGTATTCTCTGCTTTTAGTCAAGATCCAGCTGACATCAGCAATTATATCTTTCATTACATGTTTTCATCTGAATTTGGCTTGAACCTCTGGCAGTTAACTAGTTAATTATCAAAGTACTCTTGCCGCCATGTTTGAATTCTCTTTAGAAAAATTTTACTTGCATGCCATATTAATGATACTGTCTGATGGTTTCCACATTGGGTCACCTCTCTTTGGAATGGGCACAAATACGGATGAATCTCTTCCAATCAGTTGGCCAGGTAGCTATCTTCCAAATTTCTTGGCAAAGATAAGTGAGTGTCTCCAGTGCCACATCAGTTTGTTGAAAGATTACAACCTTCCATGAATTTCTGGAAACTTGTTATTTGCCAAAGCCTTCAGTGAACTTTGGACTCTTCCTTCAGTATCATTGGCTCTTGATCACATGCAATTCGATGTACTTTCAATATTCTCCTCCAACACCGTAACTCAAATACATCAATTATTCTATGGTCTTCCTTATTTGTTATCCAACTTTCGCATCCATATGAGGTTATTGAAAACACCATGCCATGGGGAAGGTACAGCTTAACCCTCAAACTGTTGTCTTTGCTCTTAAACACTTCAAAAATGTCTTGTGCACCAAATTTTCCTAATGCAATGCATCATTAGATTTCTTGACTGCTGCTTCCAAGTGTGTTGATGGTAGATCAGAACAAAATGAAGTATTTGACAACTTCAATCTTTTCTCCATTTATCTTGATGCTATTTATTGGTCCAGTGATGGATATTTAACAATGAAGGTATAAATATAAATATACATATTAGAGGGGCTGTGTGTTTAATTGTACTTTCTCATCTATCTCTTTACCTTACTCAAGAGTTTGTGGACCATGGAATTCTTGGAAATGAATACTCTTGTATGATGTTTGATTGTAAGGCACTATCAAATTACTTCTGAATTTACTACATCAGCCCTCCTTTTCTTCAGGATTAATGGTAGTAGGGAACCCCAATTGTGAATGTTTACTTGGGGGAGGCCACTAGTTGATGGTTTGATGAAAGACTCATGTGGACTAGACTGCAACTTATTACTTAAATTCAAAGTTCAACTTCAGGGCCTCTTCCTACTCCTTTCTACCCCACTGCCACTGAGTGGGTTCTGATTAATAATGACCCTTTAGGGCACGGTAGGACTGCTCCATAGGGCTGGTGAGACTGTACATCTTTACGGAACCTGTCATTTTCATCTTTCTTCTGAAGGGCAGCAGGTGAACTTGAACTGTTGATCTTCTGATTTGCAACCCAACTGAGTGCCTCACCAGGACTCCTTTCCACCTCCCTTGTTGTTGGTTATTGTTGTTGTTATTAAATGCCATCAAGTCCATTCTGACTTGTAGCGATGCTGTATAGAGTTTCCAAGGAGCAGCTGATAATTTTGAACTGCCAACTTTGCAGTTCAGACCTACCTTGCGGTTCAGAGCTTATCCTATAGCACCACACCTTGTTGTTGTTGTTGTTGTAAAGTGCTGCTGAGTTGGTTTCAACTCATAGCAACCTTGCATAGGGTTTCCAAGGAGTGGCTGGTGAATTTAAACCACCACTCTTGTGGTTCAAACAGTCCATGCAGTCCAGTGCTTTAGCCCACAGCACCACACCAGGATTCCATCCCCCTAGCTTTCCTCATTGCATTTCCTTGATAGACTCATGTGCCTTCATCTTTCCAAACATTCTGTTAACTTCTAGCGGGAATTATCAAGCTGTTCCTGATATCCCGAATCTGACTGACTCAGTGATCTCTCTGTCCCCATCTATAAGTCATGCCTTTCTAGTCTTCAAGGACGTTCTCAAAGACCACTCAGGTACCTAGTTTTTCAAGGCACAAGAAAATGAGTATCCTTCTCAGACTGTTTTTTGTTGTGTGTGGTTTTTTTTTGTTGTTGTTGTTGTTTAATACAGCTCTCAATTTGTCTTCATGAAGATGGGAACTGGATTGAGTTTGAAGACACTAAATATTAAAAAACAAAAAACAAAAAACACATAATTTTCAATACCCCAAATTCTCACAACAAAGACTGAAACCAACAAAATCCGAGTCCTGTGCTGTCTTTAGACTGCATGGCCTTTCATAAATCTCCTATCTATTGTCAGTGGGATCCTAAGGCCAGCACTGGAATTGAATTTGTACTGATTGATGCACATGCTCTTATTCCTCGGCCCTCCCCGTTGGAACCACTGGAGTGTGTTTTTCAGCTGCCTGGCTGGAGATACTGGTGTAATTTGTAGCGACAGCACAAAGCTAAGTTAATTGTGCAACAGGAGGAGAAAATCCACGACATAGGGACCCAGTAGCCAGTTCAAAGATTCACAGAGCGCAACTACTGCTGAGTATGAAACAGGTATCTCATCTGCAAAGTCTGTCTTAACACTCGAGTCTGCACACCCAGAGGAGCCGGAATTTTGTTCTAAGTGCCACCTAATCATTGCTGGAACACTATAAATATTAAACAGCAAACATGCTGTTCAACTATGTTACTGTCTGCAGCCTATTGTACATGCATGATTAGAATAAATGACAAATTCATGTCAGTCTATTCAGATGAGGTGCGCATGGACAAAATTAATTGTTTCATTTAAAATATGAACTGAAACTTGGGTCATTTCATAGAAAATGGCATTATGAATCATTCCACCCATCAACATATATAAATCTGGACATTAAAAAACAAGTCAAAGAGCTTCTACCTAATAAAACATGACACTTTGTCACGGTGCTATTAATTACTGTTCTGTAGTATATTTTATTGTGTGCCTATGAATATTAAACATTTTCCGATTACACAAGAAATTTGAGTCTGTCATGCTGCCTCCTATGGAGTGGTGTTCTACAAATTTTTTCATCACAATTTAAATCATTATTGATTCCTTTCAAGAAAGTACACAACCACCTCTAAAGAGAGTGAATATTTGAAAACACTATTAAATGAATGTGCTAGAATTGAGGATAAATATCCCAGGGTATAGCATTTCTTATTCAAAGCCCTCAACATGTTTCAGTTTGTTTGAAGCAGAGGAATGGAGTGGACAGAAAGATATGGGTGAGGATTTTGTTCTATGATTTATCAACAGTGGTATTTAGTTAAGTCAATGAACTCTTTCACACCTCAGGTTCCTAATCTCTAAAAATAGGAGAACAATTTGTTTTTACTGCTTCAAAGATAAGGATTAAGTGAGATAATCCATCTGAGAGTGCTTTGTAAAAAAAAAAAAAAATCCAGAGATCTAAAATCTTCCTCTGTGTACACTACCACAGCCTAGAAATAAAACTCAAGGATGTGTTGGTATCTGTTAATGCCTAGTGTCTTCTCTTTGCCTGAATCTGTCCTGTCTACCAGCAGGCCTTGAGTTTGACACAGGTGAGACTCTTGAACGATACAGAGGTGTATGGGAAGTAAAGCTTAGCCAGGTGTGTGCTGATAAACCTTAGGGTCTACAATTAGGAGAAACGTACTTCCTAGAGGCACAGAGATCTGAATGAGAGTCTTCATTTAAACAGAAGATACCATGAAATACATGATTTGATAATTCTAAAGTAACTAAAATTCACTGGTAATCAGGATCTAACAAGTCCACTGTGGATGAAATTGCATTGCTATTGAAAATCATGTTTCCCAGATAATTATGGCAAGATGCATCTAAAATCCATATCTCTTCTTTCTCTGTTACTGAAGGTCTGCCATATGGGAACAGTTATTTTGAAATCAATTCATTCAACAAGCAGTCATCTAGC
The DNA here is from genome assembly GCF_000296735.1 of Chrysochloris asiatica. NCBI lineage: Eukaryota > Metazoa > Chordata > Mammalia > Afrosoricida > Chrysochloridae > Chrysochloris > Chrysochloris asiatica. Next base: position 3,193,722 of record NW_006408680.1, on the reverse strand, counting down.
AAAAAAAAAAAAAAAAAAAAAAAGATTTATTTGGTGTCTACTCTATGCCACACAATGATGAATAAGATATCATGTTGGTTCTTGGGAGTCTGACATTCTTAGCTCACATCTCCAGCTTTATGATGGTTCTATCCTTTAATTAATGTCTTCTTATAACAACACGGTAAGAAAGAGAACATCCAGGTGCTAATATAACTTTTCTTTTTCTCCCACCATACTGACTTCCTTACAGTTCCTGGGTCTTGCCAAGTTCCTTTACTACCTCAAGGTATTGGTTCTTGCTGGTTTCTTTGCCTCAGATGGCCATTCTCTATGTGTGGAAACCTCCATCTCTTGTAGGTTTCAACTCATCTGTCACATCTGGAGACCTTCACCAAGGATTCTTTCATTCTTTTTCAACTATTTATTGCTACTTTCACTTAAATGCCAGAGTCATTTTATCCTTCGAGATGCAAATCAAATTGATACAAATGTCCATTACTCCTGACAGGGGAAACGGCGAGCTGCCAGTATTTCCAGGATCGATGGGAGAATTTGTGCGGGGCCTAGCCACTTCTGATTTTGCATTCTTGCTTCTGCCTAATGAAGTCTACAATTGACTAATTTCTCTCACCCTATGCTATCTGTTTTCCATGTATTTTACCTTGCCTCAGGTGTGTTCAGCTTCCTTTAATGTGTCCAAAGCTACTAATCGGAGACTGTAGCAAACTTGAACGGATGGTTCCATGCATTGTAAAGATTTAAAAACTGACTAAAACAGAACATAAAACTTCCAGAAGAAGTTTTGTTCTTAGTCAATACCTCCAGTGCACCTTATACTTCTTCCTTAAGTACCCTTGGCTCTTGATCATATGCTACCTCTTGAAATGGTTGAACACCGGCCACTCCTTTTTGGTACAGTAACTGTGTATTCCTTCCATCTTCTGCTGATGCATTCTGCATCATTCAGTGGTTTTCCATAGAATCCTTCAGCACTGTAACTAGAGACTTGCATTTTTTCTTTTTTTTTCCACTTTGAGAAATGTAGAGCATGTTCTTCCATTTTGGTTTCCTAACTTCCGGTCTTTGCACATCTTATTGAATATTTGACTTTGTCTTCTTGCACTACCCTTTGGAATTTTCTTTTCGGCTTTTGCCTCCTCATTTGCTTTAGCAATTCTCTGCTGGAGAGCAAGTTTCAGATTCTTTTCTGATCTCCATTTTGGCCTTTCACTTCCTTGTCTTTTTAATGATATTTGCTTTCTTCCTGTACGATGTTCTTGATGTCATCCCACAATTCTTCTGGTTTTCAGTCATTAGTGTCTAATACATCAAATCTGTTCTTGAGATGATATCTAGATTGATGTGGGATATATTCAAGGTCCTATATGGAGTTTTTCCACCATCTCTTCCCACAGATTTAGTCCATTTTATTTCTGTGTATGACAAACGGTGAGGTCCATGTATACAGTCATCATATATGATGCAATGAAGAAGTCACTGGCCTTTCAAAATCCTGTCATGTGATCTCCAACATCATTTCTATCACCAAGGCCATATTTTCCAGCAACTCCTCCTCCCTCCCTGTTTCCAACCTTTGTATTTAAATTACCGGAAAGTCTCAGTACATCTTGAATGCATGTTGAATTGAGCTCATAAAGAGGAAGTTGATTTGTTGATATTGTTTTTAGGTGCCTTTTAGTCGTTACCAAATAATAGGGAACTTATATGCAACAGAATGAACTAGTACCAGGTACTATACCAACCTCACTATCTTTGCTATGCATGTGCCCATTGTTGCTGGCACTGTGCTAATCCACCTTGCTAGGGGTCTTCCCCTTTTACACTGACCCTCCACTTAACCAAGTTATGTCCTTTGCCAGGGACTTTTCCCTTCTGACAAGATGCCCAAAGTATGAGACAAAAAGCCTGGCTATCCTGGTTTCTAAGAAGCATTCTGGCTGGACGTCTTCCAACACAGACTTTTTTGATCATCTGGTGGTCCATGGTATTTATAATATTCTCCCCCCAAACAACAACTCACATATGGCAATTTTTCTAAGGTCTTCTTTACTCATTGTCCAACTTTCACATGTATATGAGGTTATTAAAAATACCATGGCTTGGGTCAGGTGCACCTTAGTTCACAAACTGACATCGTTAAAGAGGTCTTATGCAGCAGATTTGCTTAATGCAACATGTCATTTGAATTCTTGATTGCTTCTTTCATGAATGTTAATGGTTGATGTGAACAAAATGAAGTCTTTGACAACTTCAATCTGTTCTCCATTTATTATGACATTATTTATTGGTCCAGTGGTGATAATTTTTTTTCTCTTCTTTACATGAGATATAGCCAGTACCAAAAGCATTAACTTTGATCTTCATCAATATTTTCTCTTCACTTTCAACAAGCGAGGCTGTATCATCTGCCTATCGCATGTTGTTAATGAGTCTTCCTCCGACACTGATGCCTTGTTTTTCTTCATTTACTCCAGCTTTTCAGATTATTTGCTCAGCATACAGATTGAATAAGTATTGTGAAAGAAAACCACTCTAATACACAACTTTCCTAATACTAAACCATTAATTTGTTCCTTGTTCTGTTTGAACAATTGTCTCTTTGTCTATGCACAGGTTCCTCATGAACACAATGAAATGTTTTGCAATAATCATTCTCCACAATGTGGTGCATAGTTTATCATGATCGACACAAACAAAAGCCTTTGCATAGTCAATAGAGCAAAGGTAAACATCTTTCTGGACTCACCCGATGGAAGACACAGAAATCACATTGACTGTATCTGTGGAAAAAGTCAGAGGAAAAGTTTCATATCATCAGCCAAAACAAGGCCAGGGACAAACTGTGGAAAAGATTATCAATTGCTCTTATGCAAGTTCAGAATGAAGCTGAAGACAATGAAGGAGTAGGTGGTTAGTTTGAACTGCCGACATTTCGTTTGAAACCGAACTTGTGAGTGAGTGCTTACCCTATACCACCACAACAGTTGTTGTTAAGTACTGATGAGTCAGTCCTGACTCATAGCGACCCTGCATAGGGTTTCCAAAGAGCAGATGGTGAGCTTGAACCACCCACCTTGAAGTTCAAACCTACCTGGCGTTCTAGCGCATTAACCCACAGCGCCACAACAGGACTCCAGAACAGTATAACTCCCTAAGTGTAGATCATTGTGCTGGCTCACCTGTAATTGGTAATGTTTTCGATCCCGTGCAAACCATCTCCTCAGCTTCTCTACCATCTCCAACTTGATTCTCTGCAACTTTTGCTCAGTCAACAGCATCAAGCACCCAAACATCTCTAGGGACATTCATTCTCTGCTTCCAAAGATTTCCAGACAAGCTCTTGTAGATCTGCTGAGGCTGAATACTTGTGTGAGACTTGTCTCTCCTGGACAAGACATCCTCTTTTTCCAGAATCTTCTACTAAAGTCTCCTTCTCTCTCCACAGGACTTTCTCCTATAACTTGTGGCTCCTTCCTGTATCCTTATCATTAGAAAATGAACTACACTTGAGTTGTTCCCATGAAAGCCATACTGTTGTTGATGCTAGACGCTGTCAAATCATTTCTGACTGGTAGAAACCACATGAACAACAGAACAAAGCTCTGCCTCGTCCCATGTCATCCTCACAACTGTTGTTATGACTGAGTCCATTGTGGCAGCCACTGTGTCAGTCCATATAATTGAGGGTCTTCTTCATTTTTGCTGACTCTGCAATAAAGCAATGCAAGGGGGAAAAAATCCCTTTCTTTCAATCTCACCCTATAGTCAGATCCTGGTAGATATGTATCTTCCCCTCTTCCCCGCCCCCCCCCCCAATAAAAGAAACTTCTCTTTTTTTCTTGCTGCTCACTCTTGTAAAAAATCTCAGTTAAAGTCAACAGTAATGAGGTAACATCAAAAAAGGATGTGTGGGTAATAGGAAAAAGGAGCAATGTAAGTGGACAGGGGAATGCTCTTCTGCCAGCTTAAAAACTCAGGATACATACTAGTCTGGAATGTTTGAGTATGGCTTTCCATTTTCCAGCCCTTTGTCTCCCTGTGGTTTGGTTCTGCTTGCTTAGAAATCATACATAAATAAAACTAGATTTGTGGTTTCCAATTTGCTTTTATGCCAATGTCAAATTCCTGAGATTCATCAATGGTGTATGCTTTACATGACACTTTATTCATGACACTGTGGGGTAATATCTTACAATATGACTAGAGCACATTTCTGCTAACAGCTGCCCAATTTTTTGAAGCTATGCTTCTAAAATCATATAAAAACTCCCATTGCTTCTGTGCGACTTTCTCGGGAAATGGAATTACAACGTGGACTGTATGTGCTTGACAAACTGTACTAGATACTAAAAAAATAATTTCTAAAATGACTGTACCAATTTATACTTCTACCAATGGAGGGGTTCCCCAAACCTTGATCTTAACAGACTTGGCATTTTAGTAATCTTGTATTTTTCCTGTTTCCTAGTGTGAAATATCTATCCCAGTCTTATGTGCAATATTTATTGGATTTTTTTGTCATTTTTATCAATTCACGTTTTGCTTGTGAGAGCAGAAGTAATACTAGGCATGTCTTGCTTTGTCCGTTCTAACCCACACTAACAGACTCATACACTATGAATAGTTATGCATTCATGAAAACACATAGGGGCCTTAGTGAGGTGCTATAGGATAAGCATTGGACTGCTAAAGAACAGCTGGTAGATTCCAACTGCTGATGTTGAGGTTTGCAGCCCAACTCTTGACCCACTACGACTAGAGCCCCTTAGATACCCTAAACAGGTTTGCTTTGAGTCACAACTGACTCAACACAATATAGGGTTTAATAACAACAATATAGGGTTTCTAAGAACCTTAAGGTCAGCGGTTCGAAACTACCAGCCGCTCCGCGGGAGAAAGATGAGGCTTTCTACTCCCGTAAAGATTTATACCCTCGGAAACCCTGTACAGGGTCGCTATGGGTTGGAACCGACTCGATGGCACTTAACAACAACAACAACAACAAAGGAACAATTGGTGAGTTTCAACAACCTACTTTGTGGTTCAAACTAACTTTGAGATCCAGTGCTTTCTCCTACAGCATCACACCAATACACACACACACATATCTATCTATATATCTATATCTATCTATATATCTACATCTATCTATATATCTATATCTATATCTATCTATCTATCTATCTATCTATCTATCTATCTATCTATCTATATAATATGTTGTTGCTGCATGACTTGGGGTCAGTTCTGACTCATAGAGACTCTTTATAGGATTTCCAAGGAGTGACTGGTGAATTTGAACTGCTGACCCGGTGAACTCATATTTCAAACCAGTCTTGCCTTCCAGTGATTTATCCCACAATGCCACACCAGGCCATTAATGGGGTTGTTCATGGTCAAATCATTTGACTTATTTTAATTTTCTTCAGTTTCAACCTGAATTTGCATATGAGCAATTGAAGGTCTGTTCCACAGTCGGCTCCTGGCCTTGTTTTGGATGATATGGAGCTTTTCCACTGTCTCTTTGTACAGATGTAGTCAATTTGATTTCTATGTATTCCATCCAGTGAGGTCCAGTCCATCTGTACAGTCATCGTTCATGTTGTTTTTAAAAATGTTATTTGCAATGAAGAAGTCATTGGTCTTTCAAAACTCTATCATGCGATCTCCAACATCGTTTCTATCACCCACACCATATTTTCCAATTACTGATCCTTCTTTGTTTCCAGCCTTTGGATTCCAACCACTAGCAATTATTAATACATTTTGATTGCCTGTTTGATCAATTTCAGTCGAGAAAGTTGCTAGAATTCTTTAGTTTCATTATCATTTGTTTTAGTCGTTGGTGTGTAAATTTGAATAATCATAATATTAACTGGTCTTCCTTGGAGGCATATACATATTATCCTATCACAGACAGTGTTGTATTTCATGACTGGTCTTATGTTCTTTCTTGATGATAAATGTGACACCATTGCTCTTCAATTTGTTATTCCTAGTGTAGTATATCATGTGATTGTCAGATTCAAAATGGTCAATACCAGTCCATTTCAGCTCATTGATGTCTACGATATCAATGTTTATATGTTTCATTTCATTTTTGACAATTTCCAATTTTTTTAGATTCATACTTCATTCATTCCATGTACTGATTATTAATGGATTTTTTTTAGCTGTTTCTCTTCATTTTGACTTGTTCCCATCAGCAAAATGAAGGTCCCGAGAGCTTTACTCCATTCGTGTCATCACGGTCAACTCTACTTTGGGGTGGCAGCTCTTCCCCATTTGCATTTTGAGTGCCTTCCAAACTGAGGGGCTCATTTTCCGGCACTATATCGGACAATACTCTGGTGCTCTTCATCATGTTTCAATATTCAATAAAATGGTGTTGACAGAATTCCACTGTTATTCATAATATTTTCAGTGACTAAATCTTTGGAAATAGTCCATCTCTCCATTTTTCCTCGTCTGTCTTCATTTGGAAGCTCATCTGAAATGTGTCCACAGTGATTGACCCTGCTGGCATTTAAAATGCCCATGACATAGCTTCCAGAATCACAGCAACACACAAGCTACCACAGTAGAGCACACTGACAGCTGAGTGGTGGCTTGATCCTATGCTTCCTCTTTAAATGGTTGAACATTGATCATTTCTTGTTGGTACAGGGACTCAGCGTATTACTTCCACCTTATTTTGATGCTTTCTGCATCATTCATTATTGGCAGTTCATGAAACTTATAGTATTCCTTCTTCTACGATCTTCCTTATTCACTGTCCAGCTTTCGCATCCGTATGAGGCTGTTGAAAACACCATGGCCTGAGGATTTTAGTGTCCTTAGGTTGCCTTAAAAAAAAAAAAAAAATCCAATAAAGAATCAAAACAGTGGCTTCTGAGAGGATCTATTGAGACAATTAAATTTATGGAAAAAAAGCCAGTTCAAAAGCTATGTTGCTCTTGTTGTTAGGTA
>NW_006408680.1:3184469-3185660 GCF_000296735.1 Chrysochloris asiatica | reverse complement strand
TGGTTTTGTAGCAATACTTTATGTTTGCTACTTTTATGTTATTTATTGTCTATTTTCCCTACTAGAATGTAAGCTCTATGATGTCAGAGAATGCTATCTATTTTATTAATTATTGTCAATTTAAAAATAAGGGACCCTAATGTTGGATGTCATTGATTTGATGCTTGATCCATAATGACCCCACGTGACAGAGTAGAACCACAACATAGAGTTTTCTAGGCTTTCATTTTTACCATAACAAATAGCCCAATCATTCTCGAGCAGCGTCACTGGAGGAGTTTGAATCTCCAATCTTTTGGTTAACAGTCAAATTCTTAACCATTGTGTTACCAACACATGGACAGTGTTCAATAAAAGACTAAATGACTAATAGATTGTTTTGATTGTCCATACATCACCAAAACATACATATTGGTCTCAATTTCTAGATAATAGAATGGATGTTCAAAGATTATAAATCATTATTGCTTACACAGGCTAAAACATAGCTGGAATACAGACTCAGAAAATCTGGAACCTTTCTTCCTGTTATATCCCCTACTGGAGTATAATGCCTTAAATCTATTAGGTGTTCAGCAAATTTAGTTGATGAAAAGAGTATCCTTTTGGTTATTTTCCATGATTTCTCGGGTTTTATTTGCATCCTGTTTTCTTCACTTAAATATTTTTGTCTTCCCTGAGAAAAAGCCAATAATTATTTGTTTCTTGGCTTCCACTCAAAAATATATGTGTTCTTTTTCAAGTAAGAAATAAATCTATTTACATCTCTTTCCTTGCTTAATTCTCTGAATGAGTGCCAATAAGTCAATAAAATGTTCTGTCTCTCTTTTTCTTTTAATGTGTTGACTTTTCTTCATCCAGCAGAAGTTGATTTTGCATTACTGACTTTTCCCAAAATTCTGGATTACCCATTCCTACAAAAAGTACTGCCTCACTGTGCCTTCTGCATAATGAGAGTTCAAATCACATCAGAAATCTGCTGCCATGCTTTGTTACTGTTAGGGATTGAACAGCATCCCCGAAAGATAGGTCTTGTGAATCCTAATCTCTATACCTGTGAGTGTAATCCCATTTGGAAATGGATTTTCTGTTTTGTGTAAATAAGGCTGAGTGTGTGTACAGTATGTAATTATTGTTAAGTGCATCTAGTCAGTTCTGACTCATGTTGTTGTTGTTGTCAGGTGCCATAGA
>NW_006408680.1:3181566-3182090 GCF_000296735.1 Chrysochloris asiatica | reverse complement strand
ACCTAGAGAAGCACACTCATGGAATTTTTGCACATAAAAAGAAAACAGTAGAGGAGAGATAATGTGTTACCCCAGATGGTACCCCAGTTCATTGCAGACCCAGACGTAAAACTAAAGTCAATGACCTAAAGTTCTTTCCATGACTGTATAGTTGTTTGTTATGTACGTCCTCAAAGAAGGCATTATCCCAATAGCATGTGGGGGGCATCAGATAAGCAAGCCAGTGTGTCCTGAATATCTGATAAAAAAAAGAAGTTAAAATTCTGGCAGTGTAGTGGTTATGAATCAGACTGCTAATCTTAGGCTGAGCAATTCGAAACTAGCAGCTATTTCGCTGGAGAAAAATGAGGCTTTCTGCTCCCGTTAAAGTTTACAGCCTCAGAAACCCTCTGCAGGGTCGCTATGAGTTGGAACCAACTTCACGGCACATAGCACCAATAACAAAAATGTCTACCCAAGTCATGGTATTTTCAATAACCTCATATGCATGAGAAAACTGGACAGTGAATAAAGAAGACCATAGA
>NW_006408680.1:3176169-3181466 GCF_000296735.1 Chrysochloris asiatica | reverse complement strand
TGCAGGACCCTACCCAGAGAAGCAATGATGCCAGAGATGGAGACAGAGACGATGACGTGGAGAGAGGGATCAACTGGGGCCTGTAGACCCAGAGAGGGAGAAGGGCTGTGTGCTGATGATGGGGGGGCAGGCTTGCAGTATATATCCTTAGGTTGGTTGATGATGCATGGAGGGGATTGTAACCATGGCAGTGAAAGATATATGATAGGATGAATGTAAAGCTAATGTTCTCCCATGTAAACTATCACATAATTTTCAATAAAAAGACCCAAAAAAATCAATGAAAGCTTTCTGTGAGAATTCTTTTGCTCTGTGATATTTGCAGTGAACAAAATTATATATTTCATTAGAGTTTGTAAATTGTGGGCACATTCTTATTACAAGTGAAATTTATGCACGTGCATGCACGTGTGTGTCCTTTTATTCAGAAAGCCAGTGGTTAAGCATTTCCTAATACCAGTAGTGTGGTGTTGCAGGTTAAGTATGGGCTATTAACCTCAAAGTTAGCAGTTCAAACCCACCAGCTATTCCTTGAAAACCATACACAGACCCACTATTAATCAGAACCGTTTGGACTGCACACAACAATAACAGTACCCCCTTGTCGGTGGCCGCTTGTGATATTTACCCTCAACAATGAGACTCTGATGCAAAGGACTGTCCATATGACAAAAAAAAAACAAAACAAAACAAACAAAGCACAAAAACTCATTGTCACTGGGTCATTTTCGACTCATATCAATCTCATGCTACAAAGTAGAACCGAGCATCATATAGTATTCTTGGCCAAGTGACAGCATCGATGGACTCAATTGTGGCAACAGTAGTGAGGTTACCTAGGATCGGGTGGTATTTCCTTCTGCTGTACATAAGGTCACTATGGGTTGGAACAAATTCAATGGCACCTAACAACAACAACAACAATCTTGATGGGAGCAGATATCTAGGACTTTCTCCCACAGTGGCCAAAGCAAACCATTTAGACCACTGCAGACCCTTTCAACTCTTCCTTTGAATGCCAAGATATTTAGGATCACAGCTTTTCTTGTTGCTCAAATATACTCTGGGCAGTGAAATTGTGTGCAACATGCTTCAGACAGTTAACCAAGTTCATGCATGCCATCTCTTCCCTGTGAGTGTTCTCTGAGCATCTCCCAGCAAAGGTGTAACTGTCGCCCCCACCCCCTTCACTCCTGATGATCTGTGTTGTTAACACAGCTAACAGTTTAACAGTTCTGACTCATAGGGACCCATATAGGGTTTTGGAGGAGTAGCTGGTGGATTTGAACCACCTATATTGTGGTTAGCAGTTCTGTGCTTCTCCTACAGTGCCATACCGGGAATCTACTTAGGATCTGTTGTTGTGAAGTGCTGTCGAGTAGGTTCTGGCTCATAGTGACTCTGTATAGGGTTTTCAAGGTGTGGCTGGGGGGTTTGAACCACTGATCTTGCATTTCAGACTGTCTTTGCGGCCCAGTGCTTATTCTACAGTGCCACACTTGTACTCCTTTGATCCGTAGCCACCTGAAATAATGTTTCCCAGTGAGGATTGTACTTGCTTTCCCCCTCCCCACATTTACATGTATGTAATCACTGGTAACTATATTTTAAATATCATAGAATGACTAAATAATAGGATGAGAGACTAGCAACATCTATTCCCTCAAATCAAAGTCTGTTCTCATGCTGAAGTCATAATAAAGGGTGACGAATCGAGGTGCACTGAATCTACCAAGAAAAGCCAGCAGCAGTGTGTGGGAGAGCAGAATTGGGGAGTCCCATCCCAGCCCTGGGCTCTGGTAGACACGCATGCCTGCTCATGGTAGTGCCATCTCAGCAGGTAGGGTCCCGCCAGGCATGAGAAAGGAGTGAGGATCTTCAGCTCATGTGTCCTCCATGTGTCCTTTCAGCTCACATTCCTGCTCTGTACCAAATCCTCACAATGACCCCAGTATGTCCTGCCATTGCCCAAAGCACATTGTCACCTGGGAGAAGGCAATGTCAGTTTGCAGGTACCCTTATAAAGCCCTCTGTTCTGTGACATACTCACCAGGTAACTGGATCTAAATCACAACAGGCGAACGGCACCAGAAGGTCAATGCTCTTTGCTTCTCTCCTAATCTTTGCATTCTCTAAGGGTTGGACACATCCCACTCCCTTTTGTGTGGTTCATCTATGTTGTTCCAGTTGCTTTCATTTCCTGCTTTCCCCCATTCCCACCCTCTGTAGACAATCCATGGAGTGTCAGTGAGACTGGCCTCTGTTGTGGTGAATTGATTATGTGGACATTTGGTATTTAAAGAGAACAAAGGTGCATGGAGAAGCTAGACAACAAGATAAAGGGAAAGGGGGCAGAATTAGTAGCCTCCACTGTAGATTAGCATCTGAGTGAAGGGCAGTGCCCTTGCTTTGGAGAATGTTATCTAGTTTGCTAAATTCAAACCGTAGATCAGGCTTGAAAGTTTAAAGTATGCTGTATCATTTGGAGGTAGATGACTATTTTTTCTGTTCTACTGATCACACACATACACACACACACACATTAATACAGTTTTCAGAATTTTACAGAGGAATTTAACTGAAAATGTATTAGCCAAAGAAAATGGTGCTGAAACTTCCTCTTTGTATCCCCAAGCATTTATTAGATACAAATCACTCAAATACAATGAATATAAAGGGGAGGAACCCAGTTACTCAAGAAAGTTAGTTTAAAAACTTTCAGAAGGTTGATGATTTTGCCCTAAAATTGAAATGTATTGCTTCAGCAAGTACCTTGCTGTTTGTTGCTAAAGCACTGTGATGTGACGTGACGTGTCCTCAGCCAGTTAGTGCTACCAAAGAAATCCAGGTGACAGACAGAAGACTGGAGAAGGATCCCAAGAGGGGCTGATTTTGAATTTAGGGGGCTTGAAATTTTTCCATGTCAGCTTCTCTGTTAACATGAAGAGTTTAGATTTGTTTAGCATTGCTACAGCAATCTGTAAATGTGTAAAAGCAATCCATTTCTCTTGCATCTGAATCATACAGACTATTAGGGGCAGGACTCCCCAAAATCTTGGTTTGGAAGATACAATGTTCACTTTAAAACATCCAAGAACACAGCACAAGGGGCATTGGTAGTTACAAAAGGCAAGTAGAGTGGAACGGTGGTGGCTGTATTGATGGACCTGGTCCCAGAGGTGTGCCATGGGGAAGCTCCATGGTTTTCCCATTCCATGGGCTGTTCCCAGAACTGTGTTTCTTTTTGAAAAGCAAGATCTCAGCAGAAAACTTCGGCAAGGGTGATGGTGCTCCTTTTGGAATTTATGGCCCAAAGCCCAAGACTCATCTTCTAATTGGGAAAGTCTGGCAGAGTCAAAATTGTTGTCTTCAAGTTGTAAGCAAGGCATCATTAATGGATTTGACACACATTCTAACATTTTAAAAGTGAACCACACATTCCTGAAATTCTAAACTATGTGCTTTTAGGTCACCAGGTGGAAGAAGCATGAAATTCCTTTCAAAGTCAGCTTCTGTCAAGCTGATTCCAACTGACGGTGATCTCGTGCTGCAGAGGAGATCGAAGCTCCTGAGGGTTTTTAAAACGGTGATTTTCCAGAAAGAAATCTTCAGATCTTTCTTCCAAGGAGCCGTGGGGTGAGTTGGAATGTTTGGTCCACAGCCAAACATTGCAGCTGTTTTGCACCGCTTGGTGTCTCCTTATTGCCACTACCCAGATGTTCTTCTGTCCTGCAAAAGCATCAACTACACAGCTAAAGACCATCCATCTGGCTTAACAGCTGTTAGTGCCTACCTTCCAAAATCAGACTGGGCTGTGGGTGTGAGAACAGCAGCATGTTGTATATAAGCAGGGGACTCTTCCCACGTATGGGGAGGATATGGATTATATTGCTAATGGTGTTCATAAAGATGGCCTCCGTTGTGACAATAAAGAGCTGACCCAGGTGTGAAAATAGCACTTCCCATTAAGAGAATGTGGCTCATTTAAAAGGGTGTATGTGTGCCTACACACAGGTGTGTAGAACCTAATAGAGTGAATTGTACTCTATGTCTTAGTGCTGTTATTAAGTGCTATCAAGTTGGGTTTAACTCATAATGACCATATCTAGGATTTCCAGGGAGTAGCTGGTGGGTTTGAAATGCCGAGCTTGTGGTTACCATCCAGTACTGATACTAGAGTGCCATAGCAGGACTCCATGTCTTAGTGAGGGTGTGTTAATTGCCATCTGCATTTCCAAAGTGTTAATGACAGTCCTCATTTGTACAATACTGGCAACACAATAGCCTCATGCATCTCGTTTCTAAAAAAGTGATTAAGAATGTTGGAAAAAAGAAGGATTGGGTGATGTCCATAGTTAGCAACAAATTAGAGGTCAAATGTTGATGAGCATTAGGACATTTAACTTTAATTTACATATCATGATAATTGCTTAGTCCAACCCATTCACTGTGATCATGCTGATTCAGATGCATGGTAAGCCTCTATAGGGTTTCTGAGACTATAAATCTTTAGAAGATAAGCCAGTCTCAACTTTCTCCCAAGGAGAGACTGGTGAGTTTAAATTGCTGATCTTGTGCTTAGTAATCCTACCTCTATGCGCAGCATCAAAACACGGGTCATAAAACAGCCAATGTCTATTAATTTCTCAGAGAAGAGATGGGTGTAGCAACTGATGCATCAGTGATTCCTAATATGCAAAGAAAGAAAGTGAGCAAGGGGTTTTAGCCCCAAACACAAATCTATTCCTTTGGAGTCGATTCTGTTTCATAGCAACACCAGAGGAAAGAGTAGAACAGTCTCATCAGGTTTCTAAGATGCCCATTTTTACAGACGCAAAATACCACATATTTCTTCCAAAAAATCACTGGGTGAGATGAAACTACCAATGTTTTGGTTAGCAGTACAGCTCTTTAACTATTGTGCCACTAGGGATGTTTCCAGAACGACATTAATCAGCATGAAACAGGGAGGGTTGGTTCCACCCAGGTTGCCAAAGTTTGCAAGAAGTGTCCACATTAGTGAATAATTTCTGGTCAAGGCTATGTGTTTTTGCTTCAGTTTCATTGCTGAATTTTGCCCACTTTTTCTATTATCTTTGGTCTAAGACACAACAGAAAAATAGGTAAACTATTTTATAAGTTTATTATGTTGTTGTTGTTGTCAGTTGCCATCGAGTCGGAACCGACTCACAGCGACCCCATGCACAGCAAAACGAATCAATGTCCGATCCTGGGCCAACCTCACTACCGCTGCCACACTTGAGTCCATCAATGATGCCACCTGGCTGATCCATCTC
>NW_006408680.1:3167824-3172327 GCF_000296735.1 Chrysochloris asiatica | reverse complement strand
GTACAGCCAGAGTGCTCCTTGGAGGCCAGTATGGCCAAACTTCATCTCTCATACTTCAGACATATTGTCAGGAGGGACCAGTCGCTGGAGAAGGATATCCTGTTTGGTAGGATGGAAGGTCAGAGAAAAAGAGGGAGACCCCCAGAGAGATGGATTGGCCAAGTGGCAGCATCAATGGGCTCAAGCTTGGCAATGATAATGATGCTGGCCCAGGATCAGGCAGTGTTTTGTTCTGCTGTGCATAAGGTCACTATGTGTTGGTGTCAACTCCGTGGCACCTAACAACAACAACAAATGCCTGTCCATGACAAAGACAAAATAAAGCACTTGAGTATAAAAGTTTAATGAAGTAAAAATGAATATGTACACTTGTGGAGACACAGTTGTTTGTTTACAGAGATCCTGTGTTCTCTCTCAGGAGAACAGCCAGGACAGATGATGAACTACTAGGAAAGGGAGGGAGCCAAAGAGAGGGAACTGGCTCTTGGGTCCTTAGTGTCAAATAGCACTTCATGTTGGTGTCAGAAGAGCAAAGCAGTAATGAAATTCACACAAACCAGGACACCTGACCACTCACCAAAGCCATCCTCAGCTCCCAGGATCTGTGTCACTACAATGGCCTTTGCCCTCTGCACCTGCCCAATGGTGGAGCTCTTTTTAACTTTGCAGATCCACTAGGTCTAAAGTCGGATTCTAGGTGAAACTGGATTGCAGATTCCTGGAGCTCTGAGTCATCACATGTTATGCCACATGAGCTAATCAGTTCAGGACTCCTTCATCCATTCAGGGTGCAGTCTCTACTACATATAGTCACCATGATCTATGTTAAAAAAAAAAAAAAAAAATTGGAAGACAACTACCTGGCCAACTGACTGAAAAAAAAAAAAAAAAATGAATCACTTCATAGCTTCCTATAACAACAACATAGCTTCCCATCATTAACAATACCAAACAAGAACAAGCTCTTTGGTCTGACATCTTACACAACTCTTCAGTGTATTGCCTGACCAGCTGGTAAACCGGTCTTTTGACATGTAAGTTAACTTTGTTCAATTAATTGTTTTTGGATTCAGCCAGATTTTCTTTAAAATCCCAACATCACCACATACAAATTAGGGCAAGTCACTTAATCTTTTTATGGTTTGCTGTCCTGATCTGTAAGTCATGGGGAACCATATGCTATGAACTGAAATGCATCCTCTTAAAAGATATGCTGACCTCGTAACCCTACAACCTCCAAACATGACCTTATTTGGAAATAAGGTAGCTGCGAATATGATTACTTATGGTGAGGTCACTGGGTGGGCTCTCATCCAGTATGACTCGTGTGCATGTCACAAGAGGATGAGCGTCTCAGATTCACACACACAAAGGGAAGAAGCCATGTGAAGAAGCTGGAAGCAGAGCTTGGAATGATGTGGCCACAAATCAAGGAACATCTGGAACCCCTAGAAGCCAGGAAGAGACAAGGAAGGATCTCCCTATATTATTGAAGAGACCTGACACTGCTGATGTCCAGAATGAAGACTCCCAGTCTCCAGAACTGAGGAATGAATGTCAGCTCTTACGAGCCACCCAGTTGGTGGTAATGGCATCTCTAGGAGGTGTGGGATTGACATTGTCAGAGTAGGTCACCCCCAAAATGACTATCTATAAAATTTTTGTGGAGCATTTCAGCACAAATTTATAATTTTTTATTTAAAATATCTCTGCAGCTAATTATAACTCCAAAAGCATTTTTCTGAAGCCCAGTTTACATGTGTCAACATTTTTACATCATTAAGACTTTATGCTCATTTAGATTTTTTAAAAAACTTTTTATTGTGAATTTTGTGGGTTTCCATGGGAGAACATCAGGTTTACATTCATCGTATCATATTTCGTTTCATTGCAATGTTTACAATCCCCTCCATGCATCATCAACCAAAGAGTACATCCCACAGGCCTGTCCCCTGGCCGTCAGCACACAACTCCTCTCCCTCCTTGATTCCAGAGTCCCCAGGAACTCCATCTGTCCGTGTCATCATCTCTGCCTCCATTTCTGGCATTACTACTTCTCTGGGTAGGATCCTACACTCTGCTCTTTTAACTTGATGATCCCAGGGACCTCCGCTTCTGGACTGCAAAATCAATCACTCCCCTCCTTTTGTTACAAAACATCTACTTTTACATTTCCAACCCTAACAGTCAGTCCTGATAGCAGTTATTCACTATTGTACCACAAGAGTCTTATCCCCATCTCCTTTCATTGGCCCCATCGAAACAGATTGGAAGCCAATCAGTGGAGATTCTATTTTTCCCTGCCCCATGTGGTACTAGCCTCCATCTTGAAAACATGTAAGCTGGTCACTTCTTGCATTTGTTGCGTGTCTCACCAACCCTCCCCCCCTTTTTTGGGTAACCAATGTCTAAATTGCCCAATCCTGTTAACCCTGTGAACTGAGGGAGTGTGAATGATCCCCATTGTAAAGATTTGTTCCCTTTTTTGAGCTACTATATCCATTTTGAGTCTGAAAACCACATGGTTTACTATGACTTGAATGACAAATTGAAAAGGAATGGTGTTGCATTCGTCGTCAGAAAGAACATATCCACATCAGTCATGAGGTGCAATGCTGTCTGTGATAGGACAATATCCATGCGCCTACAGGGAAGACCAGTTAATACCACTTTTATTCAAATTTACACACCAACCACTAAAGCCAGTGAGGATGAAATAGAAGAATTCTACCAACTTATTCAATCTGAAATTTATCAAACATGGATCAAGATGTATTGCTCATTACTGGTGATTGGAATGCAAAAGTTGGGAACAAAGAGGAAGGACCAGTAGTTGGAAAATATGGCCTTGGTGATAGAAATGATGCTGGGGAATGCATGATAGAATTCTGCAAAACCAATGATTTGTTCATTTCAAAAACCTTCTTTAGACAGCATAAGAGATGACTATACACATGGACCTCAC
This sequence comes from Chrysochloris asiatica, assembly GCF_000296735.1. Taxonomy (NCBI): domain Eukaryota; kingdom Metazoa; phylum Chordata; class Mammalia; order Afrosoricida; family Chrysochloridae; genus Chrysochloris; species Chrysochloris asiatica. The sequence goes on along the minus strand of NW_006408680.1, from coordinate 3,169,362 downwards.
CAGATGGAATACATAGAAATCAAATTGACTATATCTGTGGAAAGAGAAGATGGAAAAGCTCCATATCATCAGTGAAAACAAGGCCAGGGGCAGACTGTGGAACAGACCATCAATTTCTCATATGCAAATTCAAACTGAAGCTGAAGAAAATGAAAACAAGTCCATGAGAACCAAAATATGACCTTGAATATATCCCACCTGAATTTAGAGATCATCTGAAGAACAGATTTGATACATTAAAGACTAAAGACTGAAGATCAGAAGAGTTGTGGGATGACATCAAGAACATCATACGTGAAGAGAGCAAAAAGACATTGAGAAGACAAGAAAGAAGGAAAAGGTCAAAATGGATGTCAGAAGAGACTCTGAAAGTTACTCTCCAGTGTAGAGATGCTAAAGCATATGGAAGAAATGAGGAGGTCCAAGAGCTGAATGGAAAATTTCAAAAATCATCTCAAGAAGATAAAGCCAAATATTACAACAAAATGTGCAAATATCGGAAATCAGAAAAACAAAAAAGAACATGCTCAGCATTTCTCAAGCTGTGGGATCTGAAGAAAAAATTCAAACCTCTACTTTCGTTATTAAAAGATTCACTGTGCAAATTATTGAATGATACAGAAAGCATCAAGAGAAGATGGAAGGAATACACAGTCACTGTACCAAAAGGAAATGGTTCATGTTCAACCATTTCAAGTGGTAGCATATGATCAAGATCCAGTGATACTGAAGTAGGACATCCAAGGTGCATTTAAGGAATTGGCAAAGAACAAGGCACCAGAAATTGATCAAATAAACAGTGAAATCTTTCAAGAAAGTGAGGTGGCACAGGAGGCACTCACTCATCTTTTCCAAGAAATTTGACTGACTGGAAGTGATCCATATTTGTGCCCATTCCAAAGAGATCTAATGGAATGCGGAAATCATCAGACAATATCTTTGATATTCCATGTGAGAAAGTTTTGCTAAAGGAAATGCAGAAATGGCTACAATCATGCATTGACAGAAAACTTCCAGAGGTTCAGGTCAGATTCAGAAGAAGCTGTGGAATGAAGGATATATCATTGCTGATGTCCGATGGATCTTGGCTGAAAGCAGAGAATATCAGAAAGATGTTTACCTGTGATTTATTGACTATGCAAAGGCTTTCGATTGTGTGGATCATGACAAGCTATGAACAATGTTGTGAAGTATGAGTATTCAGGAACACTAAATTGTGCTTATGAGGAATCTGTTTCTCTACCAAGAAGCAGTTGATCAAACAGAACATGGGAACACTGAATCTTTAAAATTGAAAAAGGTGTGCCACAAGGTTGCATTCTTTCACCATACTTATTCAACCTGTATGCTGAACAAATAATCCAAGAAGCTGGGTTCTATGAAGAAAAACATGACATCAGGATTGGAGGAAGACTCATTAACAACCTGTGATATGCAGATGATACAAACTTACTTGCTGAAAGTGAAGAGGACTTAAAATATTTACTGATGAAGATCAAAGAGCACAGCCTTCGGTATGGATTACACCTTTACATCTC
>NW_006408680.1:3162614-3164419 GCF_000296735.1 Chrysochloris asiatica | reverse complement strand
ATCATAAGGTATTTCTATTTCCAAACTTCTGAGGAAACGCCATATTGCTCTCCATAGTGATTGGACCATTTTGCAGTCCCACCAACAATGTAGGAGGCTCCCAGTCTCTCTGCATCCTCACCAGAATTTATTGTCCTCTACTTTTTTTTTTTTATCTTTGCTGTTATTGTTGGTGTAAGATGATATCTCATTGTTGTTTTGATCTTATGCTCATTTACTTTTTGAGCTTCATAATGTGCTCAAGGCAAAGCTGTCATTATTAACCAATCACAATGAGACTTAAAATGGTTGCATCTGCACAGGCTACTACAAGTAAGTACTGTGATTTTTATTGCTGCTGGTGTTCTAATAGTCGCTGATTTTGCCAAATTATCTAGGGCATTAGATACAATATTGTGGTAAGTAGTATTGTGAAAAAGTGGCAGCAGTGATAGACTAAAATCTAACAATTAAAAGTTGTGAATATGGCACAGGACAGTGCAGTGTTTTATCCTGCCATGAAAAGGGTTTGTATGAGTTGAAATCACTCAATGGCACCTATCAACAAGTATTTGTGAACTTTTGTATTGCTAGGTGCTATTGAGGCAGTACCAACTCATAGCAACACTATGCACAACAGAACAAAATGCTGCCCAGTCTCGGACCAACTACACTGTTGTTGCCACTTTTGAGCTCATTGATGCTGCCAATCCATCTTGCTGGGGGTCTTCCTCTTTTTCTCTGACCCTCCACCTTACCAAACATGATATCCTTCTCCAGTGATTGGTCCCTCCTGACAATATGTCCAAAGTATGAGAGACATAGTTTGGCCATCCTGACCTTCAAGGTGTATACTGGCTGTACTTTTTCCAACACAGATCTGTTGGTTGTTTTGGCAGCCCATGGCACTTTCAGTATTCTCCTTAAACACCATAACTCAAATGCATCAGTTCTTCTAAAGTCTTCCTTATTTACTGTCCAGCATTCACATGCATATGAGGTGATTGAAAATACAATGGCTTGGGTCAGGCACACCTTAGTCTTTAAGCTGACATCCTTGCTCTTCAATACTTTAAATAGGACTTGTGCAGCAGATTTGCCTAATGCAATACATCATTTGTTTCCTGACTGCTGCTTCCATGAATGTTGATGGTTAGTCCAAGAAGAATCAAGTCCTTGACAACTTCAATCTTTTCTTCGTTGATAAGAATATTGTTTTTTGGTCCAGTGATGAGGTTGTGTTTCCTTATATTGAGAAGCAATCCATACCGAAGGCTGTGCTGTTTGATCTTCATAATTAAGTATTTTAAGTCCTCTTCACTTTCAGCAAACAAGGTTGTATCCTCTGCATATTGCAGGTTGTTAATGAGTCTTCCTCCAATCCTGATGCAACATTTTTCTTCATAGAACCCAACTTCTCAAATTATTTGTTCAGTATTCAGGTTGGTGAAAGAATGCAACCCTGTTGCACACCTTTCTTAATTTTAAACCATTGAGTGTGCCCATGTTCTCTTTGAACAACTGCCTCTTGGTCCATGTATAGATCTTCATGAGCACAATTAAGTATTCTGGAATACTCATACTTCGCAATGTTGACCAAAGCTTGTCATGATGAACACAATTGAAAGCCCTTGTGTAGTCAATAAAGAGCAGGTAAGCATCTTGCTGTTATACTCTGCTTTCATTCGAGATCCATCAGACATCAGCAATGATATCCCTCATTACACATCCTCTTCTGAATCTAGCGAGAACCTCTGAAAGTTCTCTGTCAATGTATGGCTGCAGCTGTTTCTGTATTACCTTTAGTAAAACTTTACTCACATGGG
>NW_006408680.1:3158374-3162239 GCF_000296735.1 Chrysochloris asiatica | reverse complement strand
CAGAGAATCTTTCAATAATGAAAGTCGAAGCTTGAATTTTTTCTTCAGTTCCTCCAGCTTGAGAAATGCTGCGAACTTTTATTAGTACGTTCATTTGAAAAACTAGTAATTAAAGGAAAACCATGCTCACAATCAAATCTGTTGCTATTGAGTTGATTGCAGCTCATTGTGAGCCTGTAGGACAGAGTAGAACTGCTCCACAGGCTAAAATCTTTACTGGAGCAGACTGCCACAGCTCTCTTCCCTGAAACAGGTGGTGGGGTTGATCTGCTGACCTTTCAATTAGGAGTCTAGCACTGAGCCATTGCATGACCAAGGTTTCTAACTAAAGGAAAGAGAGGAGACAGATCAACAAAGGCTTCTGCTTAGTTACTAATAACATTGTTACTAATAATGTTGTAATTCAGGTAGAAAGATTTAACAAGACTATTATGTTGTTAGTGTTTATGCAATCTAAGAAATATTATACTAAACAATTTACCACTAAATTTATCACAGATTGGGATTAAAATTAATAACAAGCATGACTAAGGATTGTGTTTGGTCTTGGAGAAGGTTCTTGACTAGTGTGTGTGTGTGTGTTGTATTTATGGTCTGGTATCGGAGGAGGTTTTCTAGTGGTATGTGTATGTGCGTGAAACACCATAAGTCACCACACTGGGTGACACTAACCAGGACACCACTGATTTGTGGTATCTGTGTGAGCCATCCTTAAAAGTTTATACACCTAACTTAATGAAAGAGTTGTTGCTATGTCTAAATATTATAATGAATGTTGTTGTTAGGTGCTATCGAGTCAGTACCAACTCATGACCCAATGCACAACAGAACAAAACACTGCTTGGTCCTGAACCAACCTCACAATTGTTGCCATGTTTGAGCCCATTGATGTTGCCATATTGCCAAGCCATCTTGCTGGGGGTCCTTCTCTTTTTCTCTGACCCTCCACCTCATCAAACATGATATCCTTCTCCAGCTACTGGTCCCACCTGACAATATCAGAAAACTGAAAGATGAAATCTTGTTATCCTGGCCTCCAAGGAGTACTCTGGCGGCACTTCTTCCAACACGGATCTGTTTATTCTCTTGACAGAATAGGAAGCAGTTAACATAAACAGAAAGTCTGGCATATGGAAATAATTCAATAAATAGATATTATTACTTTTGATTTACCTCAAATCTTGGCTGCTCTGGACAGATTCTCTTTACATTTTTTCTCCATACAGTCCCATGATTTACTCAATGAAAAAGAAAAGAAAACACAAAGCAGTTACCATTGTAATCAGGAGTCAACTCAGACTCCGATTATCCATTTATGTCCGAGCAGAATTGCTCAATAAGGGTTTTCATGGTGATATATATATTTAAGGAGATCACAAAGACTTTTTTACAAGGTTCCTCTTCAGGGTCTGGAACTTCCAAACTTCTGGGTACAAATGGGTACAAATGGCTACCCATTTCAAATAATGATATGATTGAGTAATTTAGCAGCATTTACTCTAACACTTCCCAATGGACAGAAGATTATAGGTTCACAGATGTGGTTTGTCCTTAAGTACCATGTGGTGCGTGTGTCTCTGTGTGTTTGTTTGGTCTGGTTCAGTAGGAGGTCCACAGGTGGACCATCACAGAGCTTGCTATATATGTCATACTTAATAATACACATTGAGTTAGTCAATGAATACATAGAATTAAAAATAGGATTAAACAATGATTTCCTCATCAGCAGAATCAATGTTACAATTCTAAACATTTTTAAATGTATTTTTCAAACATGATATATTCCACTCAGGTTTTTCTCCCTTCATACTAAGTCTTAGGGTAAAGGCTCAGGAAAATCAAAAGTATTCCCAAGAAACTGGAATGATATTTAATTGTCCAATTACTTTTTCTCTCATTGAAGTCCGTTGCATTTAGTTCTTCTTTTCTTACTGACTTGTAAACTAAATGTCTAGACAGTTTTATATCCTCCACAATCTCTTGCACATTGTATGACCAATTAAGTATGTATTAAATGAATGAAAAATGAAGAGTTTAGGTATCATCAAGTCCATACCAATTCATAGTGATTTTATGTACAACAAAACAAATCCCTGCCCACCCAGAGCCCTTCTCATAATGTTCCTATGTTTGAGCTAATTATTGGAGCCACTGAGTCAATCCAGCTCATGGGGCGTCTCCGTCTTTTTGCTGACCTTCTCCTTTAAACCATGATGTCCTTCTTGAGGGGCTGTTACCTGTTGATAGTATGGGAGCTGAAGTCTCACCATCTTTAAGTCTCAGGAGTATCCAAGTTAGACTTCTGAGACAAAGCGGGAATATGCTTTAGTTCACATAGTCCTTGAAAAATTCTTCTGAAATTTGTAGAAAATGAAAAAGTATAGCATAATTTTCATTTCGTTTTTAGTCTTAAAGAATGAACAACAAATTAGTATTTTCTTTCATCATAAAAAATGTCATATTGTGACTGTGAGGATCGAGTCTTGTGTCTTTCCAGGGTATTGAGCACATAGGTTGCCTGCCGTGGAATTATTTGTCTTGAGTCGTAGTGTGGCTTTCTTGTTAAGCTCTAAGAGGAATCCTTCTACAGAAAATGTTTAGTTTTTTGTTTTTTTTTCCTCTGAGAACAACACGTCTGCATCGGTATTCTTAGAAAACGTGGTAGGAGGCAGAGATCCACCTCTGTGAAGTGTGAGTCACCCCACTTCCCTAATTAGACATCCTCCTTATTGTAGGTCTAAATCTCTACAAAACCATATTCTGAGGAACCTGGAGGCTTATAAGGCAAAATACCTCCCTAGCTCCAGCCTGAATGCGGGAGATGTGTGGTCAATTAGGCTCTAATGGGTAAACCCTGGACACTGTCCCTCTCCCACGGCTGTAAGGTGGCACATGCCAGCCTCAAAACAAAGCACAACAATCATATGCCCACTCACTTTCCATAAGCAGTTTACAGTATGTTCTGCTGCTCTATTGTTGGAATTTCCTCTACCAAATATTATTTCATAACATTTCTTTCTTGAAATCCTGTGTGAGACAGCATGATGGACTCTCAGGTAAAGAAAAGAGTATTTGCCTTAAAGTTGTCAACTAATGGGGCAGAATCAGACAAAAAATTACATGCTTAAAGAAGGGGCTGGGTAAAGGATGGGATGGGATACACAAAAGAGGTGTGCTGAGAATAGGCTAAGCCTTAAACATAAATGTGGGGTTTTGTCTTTAGGTGAAGGCCCTCCTTTGAATTCTATCCCACAGTCACATATGGATCATGTGGTTGTTGATATCTGCTGCTTTGAGATGGTCCAAGATGCTTGGCGACTCCATATATGAGAGAAGAAACCTCTGCCCGGTCCTGCAGCATCCCTTTGGTTCTTTGCAAACTGGTCTATTGTGACCCGGAGGATTTTTACCAGTTAATATTCAGAAGCAGACCACAGATCTTTCCTCCTTGTCCATCTTTGTCTGAAAGCTGTGCTGAAACCTATCCACCATTGTAGCAACACAGGCCTCCACTGACAGATGGGTGGTGGCTGAGTGTGAAGTGTATTGGCTGGGAATCAAACTTGAGTCTCCCACTGGAGGGTAATAATTCTACCACTGAACCAAAAGTGCCCCTAATATGTGAGTTACGCTGGTGTTGCTGCCATTCTCATCAGGGGTTCTATGTTTGAGTCCATTTTTGCATTCACTGTGTCAGTATCTTGTTGAGGCTCTTCCTTTTTTTTTTGCTGACCCTCTACCAAGCCTGATGTCTTTCTCTAGGTATTGGTTCCTTCTGATAACATGCACAAAGTATGTGACATACAGTCTTGCAATCCCCACTTCGAACGAGCATTCTGGCTGTACTTCCATGAAGAGAGGTCTG
>NW_006408680.1:3155569-3156018 GCF_000296735.1 Chrysochloris asiatica | reverse complement strand
TTATGCTGTGTATAAGGTCGCTATGCATCGGCACTGACTCGATGGCACCTAAAAACAACAACAAATATAGTTTTAGGGATATTGCATTTTTGTGATTTTTATTGGTGATTTGTTGTTTGACATGGTTCCTAAATGTCGTGCTCAATTGCTGTCTAATGTTTCTAGGTGTACGAAGGTGACCTACAGAAAACATACGTGTGTCAACTAAGCTTTGATCAGGCATGAATTATAGCACTGTTACTATGTGTCTGGTTGTTGAGAATGAAATATATTTGGAAGAGCAGGTCAGAGGGCAAAGCAGGATGGGTTAGGCATTCTGAGTGTGAGGGAAAGGGAGGAGTCAAAGATGACTCCAAGAATGTTTACTTCACCATTGTAAGGATGAATTCTCCATTGAACTGGAATGGAGATGCCCATGGGTGTAGATGTTGTTGTTGTCAGGTGCCATT
>NW_006408680.1:3152592-3153689 GCF_000296735.1 Chrysochloris asiatica | reverse complement strand
TTCTTTCTTGTCTTCTTAATGACTTTTTGCTCTCTTCATGTATGATGTTCTTGATGTCATCCCACAATTCTTCTGGTCTTCGGTCTTTAGTGTTTGAATGCATCTAATCTGTTCTTCAGATGGTCTCTAAATTCAGGTGGCCAAACGGCCACCACTCGTCTGTCTGTCATGCTGTGGTGGCTTGAGTTGCTGTGATTCTGAGGGCTATGCCACCGATATTTTAAATAACCATGGGTGTAGTAGGTACAGTGAAAAAAGAAAAAGCACTTTTTCAAAAGAAGATTATTAAACATGCAGGTAGATATGGTGGGTTGAAAATTCGATGAAATAGCCTGAATTTCAAGGAATAATTCATGCCTCTTCTGAAGACTATGTGATTAAAATAACTGGTGGCTAGAAAGAAATGTGAGGCCATAAACAGTCTCTCTTCTCTTGCCTTTGGATCATAGAGAGTGAAACAATATGTTCATATGGGGATAGGAACTATCTAGAAAAAAGGGGGAATAGATGATGCCAAAGAAAGAGCCTCTTTTATTGGTGGAAAGGCCTGAGAACAGTGCATTAATGGAGGGGTTAGCCCTCCATAGAAGCAGGGGACATTCCTACTGAGTTCAGAGCAGAGGTAGTAGAGTATATGGAAGAGGCAGATAAACTGGTGAAAGTGAGTTCGCTCCCTTCTTGGTCCCCTTGTGTTTACCATGAAGCAGTGAAGGGTCAGGGAGTGAAAAGCTATTAGAGGTTTGAGGGAGACCTAAGGAGAGGAGGAAATTGAATGGCCTATGGTGATGAGAGAAGGCCACCATATAATTCTAAGGTCCTTTTGAGGTAGGAGAGAAAATAAAAGAAGACCAAACAGCATGGCTGTGTGATTTTCTCATCCACATTTGACTGCTTGGGTGCAAGTGTGGAGTAGCCCAGGATTATATTTAATTAAGGCTTTTGTCTTGTCAGACTGGGTTCTGGTTTTCAAGTTGTTGTTTTTGTTGTTGTTGTTAAGTGCCATTGAGTCAGTACCAACTCATAGCAGCCCTATGCACAGCAGAATGAAACACTGCCCGATACTGGGCCAACCTCACTACTGTTGCCACGCTTGAGTC
>NW_006408680.1:3148108-3151982 GCF_000296735.1 Chrysochloris asiatica | reverse complement strand
ATAGTGAAGGCTGTGTTCTTTGACCTTTATCAGTAAATATTTTAAGTCCTCTTCACTTTAAGCAAGCAAGGTTGTATCATCTGTATATCACAGGTTGTTAATACATCTTCCTCCAATGCTGATGCCACATTTTTCTTCACAGAACCCAGCTTCTTGGATTATTTGTTCAGCATACAGGTTAAATAAGTATGGTGAAAGAATACAACCTTGTCACACACCTTTCTTAATTTTAAACTATCCAGTATTCTCATGTTCTGTTAGAACAGCTTCCTCTTGGTCCAGGTACAGTTTCCTCATGAGCACAATTAAGTGTTCCAGAATGCTCATACTTTGCAATGTTGTCCATAGCTTGTCAAAATCCACACAATCAAAAGCCTTTGTGTAGTCAGTAAAGCACAGGTAAACATCTTTCTGATATTCTCTGCTTTCAGCCAAGATCCATCCGACATCAGCAATGATATCCCTTGTTCCGCAGCCTCTTCTTAATCTGGCTTGAACCTCTGGAAGTTCTCTGTCAATGAATGCTTGCAGCCATTTCTGTATTACCTTTAGTAAATCTTTACTCACATGTGATATCAAAGAGATTGTCTGATGATTTCCTCATTACGTTGGGTCACCTCTCTTTGGAATGGGCACAAGTACATGAATATATATTGCAGATCTTAATTATAATGATGAATCAAGGAACCTAAGGTTTTGTGGAAAGGGTCCCAGGTGATCAAAGAAATGTTGCATGCAGGATGATAGAAGGACACAACTGGAAAGAAAGTTCACTAAAAATTCTGTAAGGTCACTACAAATGCTATACTTGTTGTTGAGATAAGGAGGTTTCAGGCACTGGTTGCAATGAATTCTACATTATGACTATGGGAGAGCACAAGTAGCAGACAACACCATTGATGGTAGAAGACCACAGAGCTGAGGAGCTAGAATATCAGAAATATCATCTGTCAGAGCTTTTCAAGTTTCAGTAAATAGCCATTGTTGTTGTTGTTGTTGTTGAGTGCCATTGAATCAGTTCTGACTCATAGCCACCCTGTAAAGAGTTTCTGAGGAGCAGCTGGTGACCTTGCAATCAGTGCTTTTTCTACAACACCACACCAGGACCCCTGACAGCCATATTTTTGTTGTTGTTGTTAAGTGCCATCGAGTCGATTCCAACCCATAGTGACACTGTATGGGGTGCTATGAATTTTACTATAAATTGAATGAGTATTGACCAAACTTTTAAAAAGAAGAACACAGAGGAGATTTGATTAAGTAGAATGCAATGAGATAGAAAATACCAGAATCAGTTGTATCTGATATGGGTAAGTATTGCTTTGGAAAAGTATACAAATGCATTATTAATTTTTGACTCATCTTGAACCCCTGGAACAGAACAGAACTTTGCCAAAAGGTTTTCTATACTGTAATTTTTACAGGATCAGATTTTTAGGTCTTTTTTCCCCACAGAGCAACTGTGGGGAAAAAAGATAGGTTGGATCTACCAGGGCTCCTTCTGTAGAGATGACAGTCACAGGTCTTGACCACTTATGACGCAATTCTACTCTCTAACACATAAGGTCAACAGAAATGACTTTAGAGCAATAGATTTTTTGTGTTTGTGGTATATGTATGAATACTTGTATATACACACTTACACACTTAGGTGTGTTTCATTAGATCCTAATATTGCTCACTGTGTTGCAGTTGTTGTTGTTAAGTGACGTCGAGTCAGTTCTGACCCTCTATATGGTTTCCAAAGAATGTCTGGTGAGCTTGAATCATGCTGACCTTATGGTTCAAACCAACCTTACAGTCCAGTGCATTCACCCACAGCACCATACCAGGACTTTGCAATAATATTTTAAAGCTGTGGTTCTGTATGGTTGTCAAAAGACTCCAGCACAATGGCAGGATTAGACTTGAAAAAGTAATAATGAATCAGAAGTCATACAATGGGGGCTCTGCAACTGACCAAGTGAAGAAGAAATGTGCTTCCACACTGGGGATTGTAACACAGAGTGGAGATATGTTCTAGAGGTGTCTGGTAACTCTAAATGGGTTACTAACTCCACCCTAGGTGGGATGGTGAGATATGAGAGAGAAGAGAAGGCAGGGCTACTGAAGGCACTGCAGAGAGAAGTGTGTCTTCAGGCAGACCTGGTATCTTGTAGGAGATTGTACAGACTCATGAATTTCCAACATGAAGATAAGATAGGACATATGTCACTGAGAGGTGGAAATGCTCCAGCTCCTGCCCTCAGGCAGAAAAAATGGGGTCTGTTCCCTCTCAGTCTCGCTCCATCCATCCAATCTTGTACTTCTGTGCACTCTCCTGAGAGGCACTGCCATTGGGAGAAGCGACCTGGTTTATTCTGAGTGTCTACTAAGTGTTTGACTGTCACTATTCTCCGAAAAGCAATATGCACTAAGGATCATTCTCATTTTAGAGGTGAGGAGGCAGACACACAGCACTTTTGTTCTCTAAGGTTACACAGTGAGCTGGTGTCAGAGGTGCACTAAGAATCCATGACTATATGACCTCAAAGCCCATGCTATTTATATGATGTCCCCTTGTCGACTTGAAATATCTCATATGTTCACTCACAATATGACTCTGGGTGGAACTCGATAAGGGTGCTGATTACCTGGTTTTACTCACACTGAACATCAACATGTTCTTTTTTATAGTCAGATAATGTTCATCCAGGTCAGGCACTAATATAACAAAATAGAATTAATTATTATTATTCATTGGGAATTTAGGAAGAAGGCAGAGTGAATCATCACGAATGACTAAAGCTGCATCCTAAATAAAACCAGCATATGTTTGATTGTACAGATTCTAAACCTTTATACTAGCTGCAAAGGCTCTAGGGGGCATTAGTGGCTCAGTGGTAGAATTCATATCATCCATATTGGAAATTTAGGAGTGCAGTGTATACGTAGGCTAAACACTTCACTTTGAACTACAAAGGTGGTGGTTCAAGCCCACAAACTACTCCACAGGAGAAAGATGAGGCTTTCTGATCCCACAAAGATTTATAGCCTTAGAAATCCTATAACAGGGTCACTATGAATTGGAGACAACTCGATGTCACATAACAATATCAATGCTGGGAATTTGGGGTGGTTTCCCAGTCCATGCACCTCATGTAGTGTGAAATAGGGTGAGGGAAGAGTGGACCCTTACAGTCCTGGTGTAGACAAGTGAGTGTTGAAACCATCTCTGGACTGGGGACTGTTAGGGGACCAGCTGAGTTTGATTATCCAGTATGACAATTTTGTTCCTTAAAGCTGGTGGAAATGCAAATGAGGTTGAAATGAGGCCTCAGAGATGGCAACAGAATTCTGGGGATTGTTAACAGTAAATAGTGCTAACTATAGGGGTCAATGAGGGAATGCAAGCAGGATGCATTGAGAAAGAAGAGAGAAGAATTAGGGCTATTTTACAGATTAAAATCCAGGCAGAGAGTCCTTCAAAGAACATGAGCCAATGCAGCCTGAGAGACGAGAAGAAAACCTTTGAAAAAACTTATATTACAAAATGAAAAGAAAAGAAAAACTCATATTACAGACAAAGCTAGGGGATGAAAATGCTTTAGGAAGGAAGGCTAGTCTTCAGCATCAAATGCTGCAGGAAGGTTAAGTAGAACAAGAATGGAAATCATTCCATGGATTTAGGTGCCAGAAAGCAGATGAACCTTGACAAACAAAGCCCTGGAATGTGGGGAAAATGCTCATTGTTGTATGATACAGTTCAAATTGTGTCCCTGAAAAAGTTCCCACCTCTGGGATCTATGAATGTGACCTTGCTTGGAAATAAGACTTTTGAGAAGTTGTTAATTGGGTTAATGTCAGGACACCCTGGAGAAGAGCATTTCCTAAT
>NW_006408680.1:3113989-3132073 GCF_000296735.1 Chrysochloris asiatica | reverse complement strand
TTCCCAGAGAAACAATGATGCCAGAGATGGAGGCAGAGATGTTGCTGTGGAAAGATGGAGCAGCAGGGGACTCAAAAGCCAGAGAAGGAGAGGGGCTGTGTGCTGATGACCCTGGGGACAGGCTTGAAAGGTATATCCTTTGGTTGGTTGATGATGCATGGAGGGGATTGTAACCATGACAATGAAAAGATATATGATAGGATGAATGTAAAACTAATATTCTCCCATGCAAACTATCACATAATTCACAATAAAACATTTTTTTTAAATGAGGAGAAGAATCACAGTTAAAGACAAGTCACCTTATGAAGACACAGATGAAACCACGGAATACCAAGGGTTTCTGGAAGTCACCAGACACCAGGAGACAGACATGGAACAGATTCTCTTTGAAAACAGTCCAGAGAAATTAGCAAGAGCTGTTAGAGTGGCTTGGGCTTGTCTCTCCCAGAACCATGAAACCGTAACTTTTTGTTCATGAAAGTTAGGACAGCCCCAGGGCACTGAGATGCCATCCATTGTAGGTGAAATGATGGTGATAATAAATAGACACTACTCCAGGATTGGGCAGTGTTTTGTTCTGTTGTGCATAGGGTCGCTATGAGTCGGTACTGACTCGATGACACCTAACAACAACACTCCTTCAAGAAAACTGCAATGTTAGCAAGGAGAGAGAGTGGAACATGAAACGATGCATGTATACTTGAGAGGAATATTCATTTTATATCGGAGAGATGTATGCACAATTATTGGTTGAAAACAAATAGGAAACTATAGAAAGCAAGATGTTTAAGACGAAGTCAAGATAGAGGACCCTGACTGGAGTTTTATCTTTCAGAAGACTGACACTTCCATACCTAATTGCTTGTTTTCTTTTCCAAATGGAGGTTAACTTTGAATATTGAAAAGTTAAACAAATTTTCTCTTTTCTCCTAAAACTTATTCATTTTCAGTGTTACATGTGGCAAAACTAGTTGTTGTTAGGTGCCTCTGTTCATAGGGACCCTAACTCTAAGAGAACAACACAGTGCCTTGTCCTGTGCAAGCCTGTCAATTGTTATGTCTGAATCCATTGGTGCTGTCATGACATCAATCCATCTTGTTGGTTGTTATTGTTAAGTGTCATTGAGTAGTTCTGACTCACAGTGACCCTGTGTAGTGTTTCTGAGGAGCAGCTGGGTTTGAACTGCCAACCTTGCAGTTCAATATGAACTTGTGGTCTAGTGCTCATCAAAAACATGATCTCCTTCTCCAGAGACTGGTGTCTACTGATAATAGGTCTAAAGTGTGAGAGATGATAGCTTGCTATCCTGGCTTCTAAGAAACATTCTGGTTGTACTTCTTCCAAGACAGATTTGTTTGTTCTTCTGGTAGCTTCCATGATACTTTCAATATAATTTGCCAACATCATAATTCAAATGCATCTACTAAGAAATGGTCTTCCTTATTCACATGCGTATGAGGCTAGTGAAAATACCATAGCTTGGATCAGGTGTTCCTTAGGGCTAAGATCTTTGCTCTTGAACACTTAAAAAGATCTGTACAGCAAATTTGCCTAATGCAATACATTGTTTGATTTCTTGGCTGCTGCCTCCATGAGCATTGATTATGAAAGCAAGCAAAATGAAGTCTTTGACAACTTCAAACTTGTCTTCATTTATGACCATGTTATTTATTGGTCCACTTGTGGGAATTTTATGTTTATATTTAGTAGTCTAAGCTAAGTATCCCTGATAGCATAGTGGGTTCCACCTTTGACTGCTAATGGCAAGGTAAGCAGTTTGAAGCCACCAGCTGCTCCGCCTGTGAAAGGTGAGGCTTTATGCTCCAGTAAAGATTTCCAGGCCTAGAAATTCTCTCCAGGAATTGTATGCGGCTAAGCCAACTCCGCTATGGGTCGGCTCCGACTCGAAGGCACTTAACAACAACAACAACAACAAGCCAACTCATCGGCATGAGGCAGCCGCAACAAGAGCAGTAGAAGCAGCAGTGTAAACTAAACGGAGCTATTGTTATTGTCGTCAGCTGTCATCAAGTTGGTACTGGCTCATAGCGACCCTATCACAACAAAACAAAACCCTGCCTGGGTCCTGCGCCAACTGCGCTATTGTTACTACTACTGCACCAACCTCACAATCATTTGAGCCCATTGACACTGCCGCTGTGTCAATCCCTCTAGTTGGAGATTTTCCTCTTTTTATTCAACCCTCCACTTTATCAACCATGGTATCCTTCTCCAGGGGCTAGTCTCTCCTGAAAATATGTTAGAAGTATGAGAGATAAAGTCTGGCCATCCTTGCCTCCAAGGAGCACTCTGGCTGTACTTCTCCAATAAACACTTTTGTTCTTTTGGCAGTCATGGTAATTATAATATTCTCCTCCAACACCATAACTCTAATGCATCAATTCTTCAGTCTTCTTTATTCACTATCCAACTTTCACATACATAAGAGGTTATTGAAAATACCATGGTTTGGGTAAGGTGCACCTTAATCCTCAAACTGACATCTTTGCTATTCAACGCTTTAAAGAGGTCTTGTGCAGCAGAATTGTTCAATGTAATAAATCTTTTGATTTCTTGACTGCTGCTTCCATGAGTGTTGATGGTTGATTTGAGCAAAATAAAGTCTTTGGCAACTTAAATCTGTTCTCCATTTATATGAATGTTGTTTGTTTATTGGTCTAATGGTGAGGATTTTTGTTTTATTTACATTGAGGTGTAACCCTTACCAAAGGCTGTGATCTTAGTAAGTACTTTAAGTCCTCTTTGCTTTTAGCAAGCAAGGTTGTAGCATCTGCATATCACAGTTTGTTAATGAGTCTTCTCCCAATCCAGATGCTATGTTTTTCTTCATATAGTCCAGTTCCTCAGATTATGTGCTCAGCATACAGATTTAATATGTATAGTGAAAGAATGCAACCCTGGGGCACACCTTTCATAATTTTAAACCATTCAATGTTCCCTTGTTCTGTTTGAATACCTGCCTCTTCTTGCTCTATGTGCAGGTTCCTCATGAGCGCAATGAAGTGTTCTGAAATCCTCATTCTTAACAATGCTGTCCATAGCTTGCCATGATCTCCACAGTCCAAAGCTTTTGTAGTCAGTAAAGCAAGACAAATATCTTTCTAAGGAGCTCTGGTAGCTTAGTAGTTATGAGTAGGTCTGCTAATTTCAAGGTCATCAGTTGGAAATGAGCAAGCATTTCACTTGAGAAAGTTGAAGCTTTCCATTCCCATAAAGATTTACAGCCTGAGAAATCATTTTTGCATTTTCTTTAACAAAGTTTTACTTTCATGCAATATAAATAATATTGTCTAATGATTCCCATAGTTTGTTGAATCACCTCTCTTTGGAATGAGCACAAATAATGGACTTCTTGTCATCTATTGGTCAGGTAACTGTCTTCCAAATTTGTTAGCATAGATAATTGAGTGCCTTCAGTGCTTCATCAGTTTGTTGAAAGATTTCAATTTTAATTATATCAATTCCTAGTGCCTTGTTCTTTGCCAATGCCTTTGATGTACCACACCTTGGACTTCCTCCTTCAGAATCATTGGTTCTTGATCATATGCCACCTCTTAAAATGGTTGAACATTAATCCTATCTTTTCTTCTTTTTAGTAAAGTTATACACAGTGTATTCTTTCTATCTTTTTTTAATGCATTTTGCATCATTCAATATTTTTCCCATAGAATCCTTCAATATTGCAAGTTGAGGCTAGAACTTTTTCCTCAGTTCCCTCGGCTTGAGAAATAACTTTTGAATGTTTTTGTTCCTTCTAATTAAAAAATACCATCAATATGAGTTTCTAGTGTCTATCCCCAGTATTATTACTTTTTTCAGGGAGTTGTTTGTGCTTTGGATTAATGACAAACTTCTTTTTTGTACACTTCCATTTTTCTATTTCAAACATACAGTATCATTCCTTAGTTTAAAATCCACAAAATGGGGCCACACTGTTCTATTGGTATGGATCATCATTTTTAACATGGTTAACAAATACTTCCATCACCTGCATTTTACTATTTTTTCCAGTAATTTTATAGTTTTTAATTGAGTAGTTTCACTTTTTTATAATTATTTTGTGTTCATTAAACAGAGTTATTTCACATGGATGTTTTCCTAGAGACATGAGGGGAAGGAGACAGAGAGAAGGGCAGAGATCCAGAAAGGGAGAAAGACACATGGAGAGGGAGATCCAAAGATAGAGATAGAAAGAGAGAGGGTACAAGAGACAGAGGAGTAGAGATGAAGACAAAGGGAGAGAGAAGAAGAGGCAGAGTCTTGTAAATTCCACAGATCTCTGCATGTCAATACCATTGTTTGTTTTGTTTGCTTTTTTGAGATAGACTTCCAGTTGATGACAACCCTCAAAATAGAAATTGTATCTTTCCTATTAGCTATAACATAAAAACTCCAAGAAAAGCCTCTAATGTGACAGATTGGGTCTTGAGCTCATTGCCTCATTGCTCCAGCCAGTGGCTCCAACACACTCAGACTCTGCCTGAGAGAAGCTCAGGGAATGGCCACAGAAGTGCTGCAGGATTGTGTCCACAGGGCCAGCAGTGAAGACTGCTTGTCCACTCTGCTCCCCTTTGCAGGAGATCTGAAATGTGGTAGAGCCTACGTCAAGCTGTTCACTACAGAAAAGGAACTGGGAAAAGTACAAAGCCCATCTATCTTTACCTTGCTTTTTAAAATAATCCACCGCAGGTTGAAGGACAACTTCATGATGGCAGCCACCAACAGCAGTAGAGAAGGGTAGGTACTTAGGAAAAGAGTTTATCATAAGTGTCTGTGGTAAGTCCATTTCTCTTGTATAATAGGAATGGTGGTGAATGGTTAGAGATGACCCAGGTAGACTCCACAGTCAAATTCTTCCTGGCCTCTAATAGCACCCTTCCTGAAACAATCCAATCTTGGAACATTGCTCCATGCATCTGACCCTTCTGTGACTCTTCCCTCACTTCCCATTAGTGGATGGGATTGGATGAGCTATTTACATTCTGGAGGTCATGAGTGGGGATCTCCTGGAGTCTTCAGTTCTTACAGAGATTCCACAATTATAACTTCTCTGGATTCCTGTAGTTCACAGGAGTTCTGTCAACAAAGTTTTTAAAGATAGTGATGAAATCTTCCACCATCTTTCCTGTAGGCTGTAGGCAGCCACCTGCTTCTTCTGTAGCTACCTATGGCTACCTTATGTTTTCTAAACTCACAAACAGATTCTGTGTGGAGCATTCACCACAAGATGTGACATTGCTACTTCCCTTACACTAGGGTCAAGAAGAAACACATATTTACCACAAAAACTATGAAATTGTACTTGTTTTGCTTATGTGTATTTCACACATCAGAATAGGAGAGATATTCTCTTCATAAACTTCTGCCTCTTTTCTCTGAGCAAAAAAATAGAGAAAAAAGCTGATTTCCTTTAATGACATCAGATCTGTTAAATTTCGCCTACACTTTGCTCACAGTCTTCAAGACTACAGCTCCTGATGGAAGCTTCCAGATGGCCTGATCCACTCCTACATGTTTGTGGGATGAGAGGGCGCACAGCCAGATGGGTCGACAGTATGTCTGAAAGTCATGTTTCTTGTCTTCTGCCTAGGTTGGTGGTTTTGCATCCTTTTGTCTTCTCTTTTTAATTTTTCTGAGTAGGCAATTCCTTCCATTTTGTCACCATATAAAAAGAATATAAAAGAAGATAGTGAAGTCTCCTTCCTACTCTGTCTCCCATTTGCTAATTCTCAGACCTTCACAGAGGTAACCATGGTTACTAGTTACTTTTATCCACATACAAGCATATGCTAATATAAAGCCAGTTGCCATCAAGTTAATTCCAACTCACGGTAACCCCATGAGTGAGAGAGGGTTTTCAAAAGTGAGTTTTGCAGTAGATGACCAGATTGTATTTCTGAGGCATATCTGGGTAAACTCAAACCTCCAACATTTTGGTTAGCAGCCAAACACCACCTTGGGGCTCTCCTAATGATATAGAATTAGATGAAGATGAGGTGTTAGGAGTCCAGCAAAACATACACTCTTCTAGACTCATCTAGTAGATCCCAAAAGCCGCTGCCAGCAAGGAGAGTATTCTATTGAGGCATGTAGAATGGGAACAGAAGTCAGATTCCGCTCTTAGATTGAGGGTTTGAAGAACCCCTTACAAGTCCACCATGCCTTTTCCATTCCCTCTGCTGGAGGTAAATCAAGGTGAGGTGTTAGAGAATAGTGGGACTGGAAAAGAAAGGCTTGCAGGCCTCAGCATCACTTCCTAAAGAAGAGCTGTCTGCCTCCCAGGGACAGCTAAGAGAGTGGGAAACAGACTGCATTCTGTCGCTAGAGTCCAGGTCTTTGTTTACAGCAGTTGACTGTCCCTGTATGGATGTTGTTAGTGTCTTCACATCAGTGCTGACTCACGGCCGTCCCATGTAAGCTGCAGGAAACGTATCCTGGTTCTGCTTTACGATGGTCAGTGTGCTCAAATCCAATGTTCCAACCTTTATTTATTTTGAATGATTTCCCACCTATGGGGCTCATCTTTCAGCACTATATTTGACAATATTCTGCTGAAACCCATAGGATTTTCCTTGGCTAATTTTCAGAAGCAGATCAACAAATCTTTCTTCCCATTGCATCTTATTCTGGAAGTTTCACTGAAACCTGTCCCCCATGGGTGACCTGCTAGTAGTATTTGAAATAGCTGTGACCTAGATTTCAGAATCACAACAACATTCAAGCTACCAGAGTATGACAGACTGACAAACAGGTGGCAGCCCAAACTTACCTTCAGGATGGTAGAATATGTATCTATCACGTCTTCATGAAGATATCCTAAATGGTTTTCTTTCCTTCTTTCTTCCATGCCCTCCCTTTCTTCTTTCCTCCTTTGTAAGAACTGCTCCTTTTGGTGGGATAGTGAAGTGGCATCAACATTTTGACTTCGCAGACTACGTGGTATTGGATCGGGAGGTATATGAAAATCATTTTGTATGTGAAATACCTTTCAGAGAAAAGTTTCATTTAGAAATTGAAAATCTCAATTTTTATTTTCATTAGGAAGGACAAATTGTTTTAGCTGATATGGTGCTGTGGGTTAATGAGTCAGACTGCAAAGTCATTTGAACTGCAAGGTCGTTGGTTCAAGCTCAACAGCTGCTCCTTGGAAACCCTACACAGGGTCACTATGGATCAGAATCAACTCGATGGCACTTCACAATAGCAAGTTCCTTTGAGTTGGTTCTATCTCATAGAAACCCTGTATAGGGTTTCCAAGAAGTGGCTGGTGAGTTTCAAGGCCCACATATTCCCTAAATTAAAATAAAGTAAAAGTGGATAACTCAACACTACTTCTGAGCGGATTATACCAACCACCAACAGTAGGCAATATTACTTTATTGGGGGTCACTTAGTCATTTGGTATACAACTGAATTCAGGTAGGAAGTACAATAGTCATCTTGTTTTTGCAGATAGATGACTTGAAAACTCATGCATTTTCTAATAAATTAGTTCATCTGTTCTTATTCAGAACCCTAATTTACTATTACTTTATATGTATATTCAGGAAAATTAGCTATGTGACATTTAAAAATTAACTTAGAAAGGGGCAGAGAGGAAAGCCAGTGTCTTCAGCAAGTAGAGACAGGCAGATTCTGAGGTTTAGAGTCCAAGAAAGTATAAAATCAGACCCAAAGCTCCAAAGGCAGAGAAGAATGAGCCATTGCTGGTAAGGACAAATATTGTTTTGTTGTATGATTCAAAATAAGAACTCTGAAAGCAAGAAGTATAATATGTTTAGTAAACATTACCATTCTAAGGAGTTAGCTTTATGGTTACTTAGACAGTACTATCACTTGCTGTTGAGTTAGTTTCAATTCACGTCAACCTTATGTACAAAAGAATGGAACATTGACTGGTTCTGTGCTTCCTTCAGAATCGTGGGTACGTTCAACCCCATGGCTGTGTAGTGCCTTCTGACCTCAGGGGTCATCTTCCAGCACTATATCAAAACTATTCTGTTGTGATACATAGGCTTTTTGGAAATATGTCATAAACCTTTCTTCTGGATTTGTCTTATTCTGAAACCACCACTGATAGCTGCCCATCATGAGTGACCCTGCTGATATGTGAAATACCAGTAACCCAGTTTCCAGTATCAGAGCATCACTTAAATCACCAGACTATGGCACACTGACCTGCAGGTTGTGGATTCAGGAAAGTGCTTGTATGAAACTGTACATTCCCTAACAATACTGTGTAAATAAAATGCTGCTGCAAAGGATATCGAGGAGCTCTGGTGACACTGTAGGATAAGCATTGGACTGTTAACCACAGATCAGTCATTCAAACCCACCAACTGCTCCATGGTGGAAAGATGAGGCTTTCTACTTCCATAGAGATGTACAGCTTGGGAAACCCTGTACAGGGTCAATATGAGTCAGAACCAACTCAATGACAGTAGGTTTGAAGGATATTTGGTCCTGTTTAGTCACAACTTAAAAATGTATGATACTATCAAAGGAAAGGGAGCTAACACACACAAAGGAGTTTCAAAAAAATAAAAATTAAAAACTTGAATTGAAGAAGAATATGGAGTTTCTACTGAAAAGATAAATGGCTTGCTGACCTTGTTCTTCGAGGAATGTTGCTGCTGTGTGCGCTGTGGAATTTCCTTAAGCATCCTCTCCCAGTTCCTACCTGAAATAAATCATGTTGGTGATGCAGGGCTGTCCTGCTCATTCATCAAGAATACTGTTTACCCAGACCTCGAAGTCAGTTAGAGAACATTTGTTAAAATACTGCAGGATAGAATCCAGACTAGAAATGCAGGCTCAGAGTGGAAACCACATCTGTGGGCTGCTGTTGCCTTTGATTTCCCAATGATTTCCCCACCCCTCCAATCCTCCAGTTCTTTCACTAAGCACAGATGAGCTGCTCCTCTTGTGGGAGAGAGGATCATGAGGCAGCACCACCAGTATACCTGGCCATCAGGGCAGGTGTTCAGTATGCAGTCCAGCTAACCCAGCAATTACTGGAGAAAAGCTGTGTGGATGGAAGACATCATAAAGTTCCTCCGTATGCCAGTTAAATGTGCTTTTCTGTCCTATTTTGTCTGAGGCAATTGTGTTCTTTACTTCCTCTGCACAGTTCTGGGAACATTCTTCTCCACTCTGTATCCCCAGATAATATTGCATGGCCTGAAGCTGCCACATGCCCTTCCACCCAAAGTGGGTAATGGGGACCTTGGCTTCCTATACTGAATCAGGAGACTTTTGCTGAGTGGGGCTCCATAAAGGATAAAATTATTAAAGTGGCAAGAAGCAAGTCTGTTCTCACCAAGTCTGTAATAGGTCCTCAGATTTTCAAAGAAACAGATGGGTAAGAACTCTTGTCTTGATCTGAAATTAACAAATCTGACTTTCTGATTATGCTAATCTGAGAAAGTTTAGCAGGGAACATATGTGTTTGGATTCAAACTATTTCTTATTTACAAGCAAAACCAAATTTAATTCCTCCTTCCCACTTTCTGGGGCCATTTTTGCAGGTTTTAGAAAGTTGTTTGGAGACCTTGAGAGAGCGTTCTGTTTCATCTCTGGTACGACATGATCACACCCACGTTTGTCTCACACCATTTCCAAATGGGTACCAACTCATGTGTGGGAATCATTCCTTTAAGAATCATAGTTGGTAATCAGTTCTCCTGCCTCCACCCATGACCTCTATTCTACAAACCCAAACCTACAATATCATATTGTGTCAAAAGACATACTCTGAAAAAAATTATAGTCTTGTATTACAGTGCCTCATGGTTTAGAATGCATTGCCCCACACAGTCTTTTTATTTTTCCCCTGCCTCAGGTTTATTTGTATGAACAGCACGAGAGGAGACCAGCTCCATGCAGATGGTAGCTCAAAGGGCCGTGCCAGTCCATCTGTCCTCAGATGGAGAACTCTATCCAATCTTTGTGGGGACCTGGGCACCTTTGAGAGCCTGAGATGAGGCCTAACTGGAGCTTGAGTTGAGGCCTTGGCTGAAGCTTCAGCCTTAATTTGAGTATTGGCCTTGGACTTTCGCCCACAGAAGCTCAGACCCTTGGCAATGCATGCCCGAGCATGTTTCCCTTGCTTAGGATGGGCAATGTAGGCCAGTCCACTGAGATTGCAGATGACCCCCCTTGGGATCTTAGGCTTGACTTCCTTGGACTTTACAAGAGTCTTGATAACCTTGGCACATGCATCCATGGCATTTTCTTCAGGCCTTTCTTGTTGCCATCTTGGCAAAGCGCATGTTTCAGAAACTTGGGGTCCACCCCATTGAGAGACTCATATCGCTGTTATTGGGGTTTCTTCATGCTGTTTCCTTGCCCTTTTCCGGGACTGGTTGTGGGTGGTGTGTTTCTTGGACTTGGCCGTGTCTGCACCGACTCTCGCAGCTCCTGGCGTACCAGGGACCAAAAGAGAGACAGACTCACACATTTTTTTTTCTTGTTTTTTATTGTCGTGGAGTCAGTTCTGACTCATAGAAAACCCTGTCTAGGTTTTCCAAGAAGTGGCTGGTGGGCTTGAAGCACTGAGCTTGCGGTTAAACTGACCTTGCTTTCCAATTCTTATTCTACAACATACAGAAAGTTGGACTATGCCTTCCTTTCATATTTCTAGGGTCAGATTGATGAGAAAAAGAAGAACCCATGGTTATTTGGTTGTTATATTCAATAAATACAACAATTTCCCTTAGGAGGTGATTTTCAACTTTGGTTACAAGCATCACCTGTACTAATATCATCAGAGCAGTTGCAGAGAGGGATTCTTAGTTAAAATGTTTGATTTTTAAATAGTCCACAGAAAAATTATCATCAATGGAGTGAGGAGATGCAGAATAGCATTTAAAATTCTCATGAATTCCAAGCTTTCAGTAGTCATGGAGGCTGGATGAACTTCCAAAACCATTGTCTTAACATAATCTTTAAACCTTCAATGTTTACAATGAAATACTGAATGAAGTGGAAAGCATCAAACGAAGATGGAAGGAATACCGAGAGACTAACAAAAATAAATGGTTCTCTTTCATCCATTTCAAGAGGTAGCAAATTTTCAAGAACGCGGACCTGTAGGATAAACACTCAACCGCACTATTGGCGGTTCAAACTCATCAGCTGTTCCTTGGGAACCATATACAGGGCCACTATAAGTTGGGACCAGCTCGGTGACACTAACAACAGCAACAAAACAACACTGGTCCTGAAGAAGGAATCCAAGCTGCACTCTAGCCACTGCTGCAAACCAAGGCTCCAGGAATGGATGGAATACAAATTGGAATACTTCAACCAACTGATGAAGCATTGGAGGTTCTCAGTCATATTCCAAGAATTCTGGAAGACAGCTACTTGGCCAATCGATTGGAAGAGATCCACATTTGCTTCCATTCCAAACAGAGATGACTCAAAAAATGCAGAAATCAGTGAAAATGTCATTAATATCACATGCAATATAAAAAGTTTTTAGAGATGATTAAAAAAAAAAAAAAACAAACAAAAACACCAAGTTGTAACAGGGAACCAACTGCCAAAGGTTCAAGCCACATTCAGATGAAGACATGAAACAAGGGAGATCACAGCTGATGTCAGAAGGCCCTTGGCTGAAAGCAGAGAATTTCAGAAAGATTTTTGCAGGTGTTTTATTGACTATGCAAAGGCTCTTGACTGTGTGGTTATAACAAGCAAAAAATGAGTATTCTGGAACACTTAATTGTGCTTGTGAGGAACGTGTACTTAAACCAAGAGGCAGTCAGTCAAACAGAACAAGGGGGTGCTGATGGTTTAAAATGAGGAAAGGTGTGTGCCAGGGTTGTATTCTTTCACATACTTATTTAATCTGGGCTGAGCACATAATCTAAGAAATTGGATTATATAAAGAAGAACATCAGGATTTGAGAAGACTCATTAAAACCTGCAATATGCGCAAGATATGGCCTTTTTATCCTGGAAACGAAGAAGACATAAAATACTTAATGATGAAAATAATGGTCACAGTTTTCTATAAGAGTTGTACCTCAATGTAAAGAAAACAAAAATCCTCCCCACTGCAGCAATAAATAACATGATAAATGGAGAAAAGATTGAAGTTATCAAAGACTTCATTTTACTTGGATTTACAGTCAAGATTCATGGAAACAGCAGTCAAGAAACCAAAGGGCATATTGTATTAGGCAAATGTGCTGCACAAGGCCTCTTAAAAGTGTTCAAGAGCATGATATCAGTTTAAGAACTAAGGTGCTCCTGATCCAAATCATGGGATTTTCCACAGCTTCGTATGCATGTGAAGGTTTGACAGTGGATAAAGGGGGTTGTAGATTTGAGTTATGGTGTTGGAGAAGACTATTAGAATTACCATGGACTTCTAGAAGAACAAACAAATCTTTGTTGGAAGAAGTACAGCCAGAGTGTTCCTTAGAAGCCAGGATGGCCAGACTTCTCTCTTAATTCAGGTATATTATTAGTAGGGACCAGTCCCTGCAGAGACACATCATGCTCGGTAAAGTAGAGGGTCAGTGTAAAAGGGAAGACACCCAATGAGATGTATTGGTACAGTGGCAGCAGCAATGGCCTCAATTTCACAGTGATTAAGATGGTGTCAGGACTGGCCAATGATTTGTTCTGTTGCGCATAAGGTCACTCTGAGTTGGAACCGACTTGACATCAATTAACAACATCATTTACCTTTGCTGGAAATGTATCCCTTAATGTAATGGAGCCTACAGAGGACAAAGTTATGAAAAATGTTTTAGACAAAATCAAACAACTTGAGGGATTTAATCACTGGGCCTGGATTAGGACTGTAATCTCATAGTTACACCAAAGTCAATTGGCATAATATAGTTCACAGCTCTATAAACAATGCATAAAGATGGGATCTATTTAAATGGAACTGTACAATACGCACTGGACTGCTAACCACATTATGGGCAGTTGAAACCCACCAGCCATCCTTGGAAACCTTAAACAGGATTGCTCTGAGCTGGAACTGAACAAACTCAACGGCACTTATCAACAACAACAACTCACCCTATATCCCACAAGCAATAAGGACAGAGTTTATATCAAAAGTTCAAACAATAGAAAATTTAGTAAGTCTACCTGCTTTTTCTTAGCATCATGATTTTGCAAATCTAAACAGATACATTGATAAAATAATTATTCCCTTAAAGTCATAAACCACTGGTTGGTCTAAATTCTAAGCAAATGTTCCTCTTAATGTTAACTCTTGATAATCTGCATGCAAGTTCCTTAACAGATGAATATGTTGTACATTATCAATATTTAAGGGGACTTATGCATATAAGTCTATTTGGAAAGTCAGTTCACAAAGATTTGGGATCATATAAGTTTGCTTTGAGGAGCTCTGGTAGTATAGTGGTTACGAATCGGGCTGCGAACCTCGGGGCCAGCAGTTCTAAACTATGGGTTCCGACCCATAGCGACCCTGAACAGGGTTTCCGAGGCTGTTTCCGGGAGCAGAAAGCCTCATCTTTCTCCCTAGGAGCAGCTGGTAGTTTCGAACTGCTGACCTTGCGGTTCACAGCCCAATTCGTAACCACTACAATACCAGAGCTCCTTTGCATATCCTTTATCTAGGCCTATATTCTGTTGAGTCCTGGTGTGATGCTGTGGGTTAATGCATTGGACTGCAAGGTTGGTTTGAACTGCAAAGTTGGTGGTTCAAAGTCACCAGCTGCTCCTTGGAAACGCTATACACGGTCACTATGAGTCAGAATTGACTCAATGGCACTTAACATTAACAACAACACACTTCTCAAGGTGCTTCCATCTCTCTGACAGTTCCTTGAAGAACTGTGTGCTCTTCGATCGACATCACATCAAAATGGCAATTTTGACAACCTCGAGGGACTCAGTCCTGTTCCTTTGAACTCTTCTCTGAGTTCTGAAAACAAAAAAAGTCAGAATGAGCACAATCAGGGTTATAAGATTGATGGCGTAGGGTTTCTCAGCGAAGCTTTCATAAGACAGTCTTTGCTACCCTCAGTGAATGAGCATGTGCATTGTCATGATTGGAAAAAACCACAACAGTTTCCTTGGTACAAATTTCCTGGCCTTTTGCTCACCAATACAGTTTTGAATTCTCCTAAAACTTTTTGCTTTTAAGTTCATCCTGTCTCACTGCTCGTTCACATCCTTTATATCATTGGGCTGCTAACTGCAAGGTAGTTGATTCAGACCCACTAGCTGCTCCTCAGAAACCCTACACAGTATTGTTATGAGTCAGAACAGACCCAACAGCACTTAACAACAACAAACATTATTTGCTTGATAGTATTGCTATCAGTCAGAATCAACTCGACGGCACTGAAAAACAGCAACAACATAATTGTACAAACTGGCATTGTTGTTGCTTTGCTTACAAATGACAAATAGCGCACACACAAAAGAATCATTTGAAGCTAATTATGTTTCAGGGGGCTACAAAATATTCCATTATCCATTTTTCTAAGAACCTTTTGAAGCCCCCTTATATTATTTCTGAGAATTTGATCTCTGTGCAGATATTTACAGTTAGATTTAGGATGAACCTCTAGATGATGGTATTTCCTACATTTAGAATGAATTAATTATGTTATAATTCTATGCTACAGCAAAAATATTAAGGAAATACTTGCACCGTATTCTGCAGAAAGTGTCATTGTCTTGGGACAGAAAAATAATTCAACCAAAAAATATTAACAATCTAATTGAAACATACATAATAATTTGTGAATAAAACAAAACAAAAACTCTAGGTCTATGATAGCAGTCTGTTCTACAAAATCCTAATTTTAGTCTGGTGTATGTGGTCTTGGAGTCTTGGTGTGGTGCAGTTGGCTAATGCATCAGACTACAGAGTCATTTGAACTGCAAGGTGGGTGGTTCAAGCTCAACAGCTGTCTTTGGAAACCCTATACAGGGTTGCTGTGGGCCGGACTTGACTCAATAGCACTTAACAACACAACAACATGTGGCCTTACTTTTCTGACCTCATTTTCTACTTCCAGGAACCCTGATAGTTTAGTGGTTTACAAGCTGAGCTGCTAACTGAAAGGTCAGTAGTTCAAATCTACCAGTTGCTCCATGGAAGAAAGATGAGGCTTTCTGTTTTCATAAACAATTTACAGCCTCGAAAACTCTATGCAGGGTTGCTGTGAGTTGGAATCAACTTGATAACACACAACCACCACCACCACCACCCTTCTCTTATGATGGACTTCAGTTCTGTGGTCTCCCCTTCTCCTCAGAACAGACTCAACTCCTGTCCTCTCCAATGCATCCTACCAGGGAGTACCTGCCCTGCCCTGAAATCCCCTTCTTTAGTCTTTTCAGGGCCTGATCAATGCTGTTCACCAACAAGCACTCAAGTGCCCAGTCTCTTTCTAGCATGTTCTTAAATATTCTTTATGAAGAGATTTCACAGTCTGGTTGATTTGTTTATTCATTTATTCTTAAATGTTTTATGATCTGTTTCACTGTACAAAAACATAAGCTCTAGAGGTGAGAGTATCTGTATATCCCAGAGTTGAGAGTTGTGACTGCTTGCTAGGACTTAGGAACTGTAGTTTGATGGTTCACTGATTCAAGTTCTTACAGGATGGCACAGACTTCTCACATTAAACTCATGCAATCCTACACAAAGGTAGAAGAGTGCCCCATTAGTGATAACAGAATTTATGACAGTGATTCACACTCATGGCAGCCCAATAGGACAAAGCAGGACTGCCCCTTAGGGCTTTCAGGGTTCTAATCTTCACAGAAACCAACAACCACATTTTTCTTCCTAGGAGTGGCTGCTGAGTTCACAGTGCTGACCTTTAGGTTAGTAATCAATTCAAGTCAATTCAGACATTGGAATTTTACGTAGAAAATACTCTATGGTACTAGAACAATTGATGGAGTCCTCATGGGGTGCTCTATGATAAGCTCTAGACTGCTAGCCTCAAAATTGGTGGCATGAACCACCAGTCGAACCTCAGATACCCTATACAAGCCACTATGAGTCATTACCAACTCGGTGGCTTAATTTCAACTTAACAACAACAGACTAATGGAGAGGAGCCCTGGTGACATAATGATTAAGTGGTTGGCTGTTCAATGAAAGTTTATTGGTTCAAACACATCAATAGCTTCTCTTCCACAGAAGGAAGATGAGACAGTCTGTTTCTGTAAAGAGCTATTCTACTCTATCTTACGGAGTCCTGGTGTGGCACCATAGGATCACCTCTCAGCCTCAAGGTCGGTATGAACGGTCAGGTTGGTGGTTCAAACTCACCAGCCACTCCTTCAAAACCCAGTACAGGATCTCTATGAGTCAGAATTGACTCGATGACATTTAACAACAGCAACTTTGACCTATAGGGTCTCTGTGCGTTGGAATTGACTAACTGGCATTGGGTTTTTTTGGTTTTAAACAAATTGAGGGGAGTTTGAATGATAGATGTGACTATGGTTTGCATATATGGATGAGACTCATATGAAAATAAGACTACCAGACCAAGAGCAACAGAACTCCACGATCAGCTAGACCTGGGAATCAAGACTTATTCCTACACAGGTGGTACTGGCTTTCCATGATTTCTTCAGACCTGAGTGGACACCAATCTCCTGCCCAATCAACCAGGACCCCACTGACACACAATGAGTCAGAGGTGACTGAGGATAAGAGTTGGACAGGGAAAGACATGTAGCTGAACCCTAAACTAGAGGGACACTGTCCCGGAAGAGTGGTCTAGATAGGCTCCTGAGGTGGAAATGGGATTCCCCAAGGATAGGAGGGTGTATTGTTGATCTGACTGAGAAGCCTTGTCTATACATGGCAGATTCTGATCCCAAGACCCAAGAAAGAAAAAAAGAAAAAGTGCATAGGAAACATCAAGGAATGATTTCAGGTCTTCTTGTCCAATAATACTGTTTCAGCAAGAACAACTTTAGTGTCTGGCAGCAGAAAATATAACCCAAAGTCATAGTTATTCAATTAATAATATTCAATTAATTGTTCTAACTCAATCTAGGATATGAATGCCAGAGAAGCTGTTGGGACGGGGAGGGGGAGAGAATCACCTTGAGAGCAACTTGGTAAACATACTCCAAATAAACCATTCAACAAAGAGACCTGATTTATGGTTAATGGAGCAGATCTTTGCGGATCTTTATAAGGGCTAAAAATAAGTGAAATGACAAATAAATTAGACATGGCTTCTTTATTTAGATGCCTTTTAGGTAGTGAGATGAAGTGTTCTCTAGTTTGGCATGGTGCACTTTAATGCGTAGAAAACTGTAAAATCAAATATCATATTTCAAAGTCTACTAATTCAGGAGGAAAAATCCCTCATAATTTAGACAGCTATGTGTTGACACTTATCTTTGTTTGCAAATACTTTATTCCAGATGTGACTAATTAGTAGGACAAACAAGTTTGCAGGGGAATGTTTCAATTACTTGGTAACAACATAATTAGGAAAGAAACTACAAAGGATATATTTAAGAGAACTAGATATTTGAGTTTTCAGCATCTTATCCTGAGCATCCCTTAAAGAAGTTTTGTGGGGATCATCTATTATTGCTATTGTTTTGTTTTTGTTTTTAAAGTTTTTATTGTGAATTATGTGATAGTTTACATGGGAGAACACTAGCTTTATACTCATTTTGTTTCATTGTAATGATTATAATCCCCTCCATGCGTATCAAACATCCAAAAGGTACATCCCACAAGTCTGCTCCCTGGCTGTCAGCACACATCCCCTCTCCCTCCCTGAGTTCAGAGTCACCAGCTGCTCCATCTCCTCATATCATTGCCTCTGCCTCCATGTCTGGCATAACTGCTTCTCTGGGTAGGGTTCTGAACTCTGCTCCTCTCCCTTGATGGTCCCAGGGACCTTTGCTCCTGGGCTGCAAAATCAACCACTCCCCTCCTTTTGTTAAAAGACATCTACCTTTACATTTCCAACCCTCACAGTCAGTCTTGATAGCAATTATTCATTATTGTACCACAAGAGTCTTATTCCCATCTCCTTTCATCAGCCCATCCAGACAGATTG
>NW_006408680.1:3092262-3093449 GCF_000296735.1 Chrysochloris asiatica | reverse complement strand
ATTGAACACACTGTTTTCTTTCTCTTGCTCAACTAAAGAGACACTTGGAACCAACACATCAGAGACGTGATGATGAATTTAATAGACAATTCAACTTTGGGGCACATTCTGGATTCCTAATTGTTCACATTCTCCCTGGCAGGTTACGATGATTAGGTTGAAGCATTTACATTTATATTTGTTATCTGGAAGAGATAATTAGATATTTTCATTGCAAAATAATTTACATTAATGGGTTGTAACTTTCGATATGTAATTTTAGACTACACATTTAAATAATGTAATATCTGTCTGCCTTCATTTTATTTTAATTGTCTCCATGTGGTGGCTTTGTTTTGTGTTTCAGAGGATGG
This sequence comes from Chrysochloris asiatica, assembly GCF_000296735.1. Taxonomy (NCBI): domain Eukaryota; kingdom Metazoa; phylum Chordata; class Mammalia; order Afrosoricida; family Chrysochloridae; genus Chrysochloris; species Chrysochloris asiatica. The sequence continues at coordinate 3,093,096 of NW_006408680.1, read as the reverse complement.
GCTAAAACAATGTACTAAATGTTTTGGGTTTATTACTTTGAAATTTTAAAAGAGGTAACTTAACAAGCAAGTTCAGATTTTTTCTAGCCTCTTGCACACACTAAAAGTGGCTTAAAACTGAAAAAAAAAAAAAAATCACTGCATCCCTAGTTTAAGACAAAGGATTATAAATCAGATGTACTTGTCCTGCTTACTTTTTTAGGGGTGGGGGAGTGGGATTTTTAAAGTAATTTCTGTATATAATAAAAAATGTGTACTACTTGTTAACCAGAAGCAGAGAGTGCCTTAATCATATACCTAAGAATGTTCTCTGGCTGGGGTATAGCAATTATTTTCCTTGTTGAATACTCATTGTTAGGTTCCGCTCATTTTTGACATGTAACATTTTTGACACGTAACAACCCTATGTATGTACAACAGACCAACACACTGCCAGATCTTGCTCCATTCTCACTATTATTGCTATGTTTGAGCCCATTGTTGCTGTCACTGTGTCAGTCTGTCTTTCTGAGAGTTTTCCTGTTTTTCATTGACTCTCCATTTCACCAAGCATTGTGTTATTTGGAGTGCAGTAGCTCTATAGGATGTGCACTGTACTGTAGAATTCAAGATCAGTAGTTCAAACCCACCAGCCACTCCACAGGAAGCAGATGAAGCTTTTTAGCTCCTGCAAAGATTTATAGTCTCAGAAACACAATGAGTCAGAACCAATTTGATGACACTTAACAATGTCATTATCCAGGGATGGATCCCTTCTGACAACATGTCCAAAGCAGAAGTCTCAGCATCATCACTTTCAAGGAGCATTCTGGTGGTACTTCTTCCAAAAAAAAA
>NW_006408680.1:3088158-3091262 GCF_000296735.1 Chrysochloris asiatica | reverse complement strand
CAATAATCAAGAGGTGGTCACAAGACCAGGAAACACTTTGTTCTGTTGTTCATTGGGTCGCTATTAGTGAAAACCAGTTGGATAGTAGCCAATAAGAACAATAACCACAAAAGACTTGTTTCTGCTCAAGGTGGCTGTTCTTGACTACTAACCAACAGGTTGGTGGTTCAAGGCCACCCAGAAGAGTCTTGGGAGCCTCCTTCTAAGAAATCAGCCATTGACAGCCTTATGGAGTAGTTTTACTCTGACCCACATGGAATCACATGCAGTTGTGATAGACTCAAAAGCAACTGGCTGCTTATCTTTTGTCCTGCTTCGCCTGCTTCTCCTGTTGCGGCATTGTAGAATAAGCCCTAAACTGCTAAACACAAGATCAGCAGTTCAAACCCACTAGCTGTTCTCAGAAACCCTTTACAGGGTCTCTATGGGTTGACCCGGACTCAATCGCTCACATCAACAATACCAACACTCCTATTAATTCTTATTAGTCGATTTGCCATAGACAGTGTTGATGTGATGGGTTTGACTAATGAAGAGCCTGAATGGGAATCCCTATGGGCAGTTTCCAGGCCAGGTTGCCTTTAGATGAAAAACCCATCTTTATTCCATGTAACAGTGCACAGTGTGATTGCAATGAGTTTCATGACTCATAATTCCTCAGAAGACAGCTATACTAAACCTTCCATGTTGCTCTTATTAACTGCCAGCCAGTGGGTTCCAACTCATAGAAACCCTATGCAAGTGTTCACTAGGGGCATTTGGTGGATTTGCACTGCTGACCTCGCAATTAATGATTCTGTGCTTATCCTACAATGTCACATCAGAACTCCAAATCTATCCTGCGTTGTTAGGTACTGACTTATAGTAAGCAACCCCAATGCACCACAGAACAAAACACCATCAGCTCCTGCACCAACCTCAAAATTGTTGTTGTACGTGAGCCCATTGTTGCTGTCACTGTGCCAATCCACCTTATTGGGGATATGTCTCTTTTTTTTCTGACCTTCCACTTTATCAAGCATGATGTTCTTCTTCAGGGATTGGTCCCTTCTGACAACATGTTTAAAGTATGAGAGACAATGTCTGGCCATTCTGGCTTCAAAGGAGCATTCTGGATGTATTGCTTCCAGCACAGATTTGTTTGATCTTCTGGCAGTCCATGATAATTTTAATATGCTCCTTTAACACCATAACTCAAATGAATCAAATCTTCTATGGTCAGTTTTATTCATTAGCCACCTTTTCTTTTTAAGTTTTTATGATAAATTATGTGGATTTACATGGAGAGAACATCAATTTTACATTCATGCCATCATATTTCATTTCACTGCAATGATTACAATCTTCTCCATGCATCATCAAATAACAAAAGGGTACACCCCACAGGCCTGCCTCCCTGGCCCTCAGCACACAGCCCCTCTCTCTTCCTTAGTCCAGTATCCCCAAGCCTCTTTTACTGGGCAACTTCTAGCTCCCTTAAGGTATTCCAATCAGTTATAGGCTGAAGACAGACTTACAAGCTTTCTATTGTGATATTTCTGGCTATTCCTTTCTCTTGCCCTTAAGTGTCTATTTTACAGTGGTAGACAAGGGAAACCAAGATTCAAAATATAGCCAAGCATCTTAGCATTATTCCCCTCTTTTACCCATTCAAACCATGCTTCAATTCCTGTATCCCAGAGCCCTGTTGTTCCAAGGTTGCGCAGACATCATCGTTTACCTCTGACTCACTTAGCCCATGCAAATCTGCCTAACTGTTCTCCCATTAGCCTTGTTCTTCCATTCCCCTCACGCCTCTTGTGTATTGCCCCCTCGGCTTCCAAGCATCCAAGCTATTCTGTGTCTATTACCTACCCAGTGCTCTATCTTCCACTCTTTCCCTCCCCTCACCTCATCCCATACATCATGGTGATCAGCAAATATATATACAATTTTCCTCCTTTTAGGGTGGGTTCTTTTTCATAATTTTTTACAATGATGGTCCTATGCAGTATTGCTTCTTTTGTGACTGAATAATTTCACTCAGCATAATGTCCTCAAGGTTCATCCATGTTATGTGGTGGCTTGCAGCTTCCTTGTTGTTCTTCAAGGTAGCATAGTATTCCATTGTGTGTATGTACCACAGTTTGTTTTTCCATTATTCAATTGATGGGCACTTAGGCTGTCTCCATCTTTTTGCTGTTGTAAATAGTGCTTCTATGAACATTAGTATGCATATATCTACTTGTGTTATGGCTCGTATTTCTTGTGGGTAAATACCAAGTAGACGAATTTCTGGATCATAAAGTATTTCTATTTCCAACCTCCTGAGGAAGCACCATATTGCTTTCCAGAGAGGCTGGACCATTTTGTAATCCCACCAGCAATGCAGGAGCATCCCAGTCTCTCCACATTATTGCAAGTATTTATTGTCTTCTACTTTTCTGATCTTTGCTCTTATTGGTGGTGTGAGACAATATCTCATTGTTGTTTTGATTTGCAACTCTCTAATGACTAGTGATCGTGAACATTTCTTCATATGTTTGTTGGCTACCTGGATCTCCTCCTTAGTGAAGTATCTGTTCATGTCCTGTGCCCATTTTTTAATTGGGTTATTTGTCTTTTTCTTGTAGAGGTGTTGTAGTTTCCTATATATTTTGGAAATGAATCCCTTGTCTGATGTGTCATTGCAAAAGATTTTTTCCCATTCTGTGGGTTCCCTTTTTAATCTTTTGGTAAAGTCTTTTGATGCACATAAGTTTTTAATTTTTAGCATGTTCCAATCAACTATTTTGTCTACTTTTGTTTGTGTAGTTTTCAAAATGTTTGGTAGTCTGTGTATGCCATGAATCAGAGCCCTCACAGTTGTCCCTATTTTTTCATCGATGACCTTCATAATTTTGTGATTCACATTTAGGTCTTTAATCCATGTTGAGTTGGTTTTTGTATAGGGTGTGAGGTAAAGGTTTGGGTTCAATCTATTGCATATCGCTTTCCAGTTCTGCCAGCATCATCTGTTAAAGAGACTGTTTCCTCCCCATGCAATATACCTATTCACTTTTTCGAAAATCAGTTGGCTGTATGTGAATGGGTTAATTTCTGGATTCTCAATTCTGTTCCATTGA
>NW_006408680.1:3076155-3087393 GCF_000296735.1 Chrysochloris asiatica | reverse complement strand
CAATTCCTACTTTCTTGGGTGTTTTTATCAGGAATGGATGTTGGATTTTGTCAAATGCCTTTTCTGCATCAATCGATATGATAATGTGGTTCTTTTCCTTTTTCTTATTTATATGATGGATTACAATGGTTGTTTTTCTAATGTTGAACCATCCTTGCATCCCTTTTATGAAACCCACTTGGTTGTGATGTATTATTATTATTATTTTTTATGTCTTTCTGGATTCTGTTGGCTAGGATTTTATTGAGAATTTTTGCATTGATGTTTGTGAGGGATATTGGCCTATAATTTTTCTTTCTTAGTGATGTCCTTCCTTGGTATTGGTATGAGGGTTATGCTTGCTTCATAAAAAATATTAGGAAGTTTTCCATCCTCTTCCATAATCTGGAATAATTAGAATAGAATTGGTGACAGCTCTTTGCTGAATGTTTGGTGGAACTCACCAGTGAAGCCAAATGGGCCTGGACTTCTTTTGGTTGGGACTTTTTGATGACCTGATCAATTTCTTATTGTTATGGGTCTGTTCAAATTTTCTACTTCACTGTGTGTAAGTTTAGGTTGTTGTTGTTGTTGTTATGTGCCGTGGAGTCGGTTCCAACTCATAGCGACCCTGTACAGGTTTTCCAAGGCTGTAAATCTTTATGGGAGCAGAAAGCCTCATCCTTCTCCCGCGGAACAGCTGGTAGTTTCAAACTGCCGACCTTGTGGTTCACAGCCTGATTCGTAACCACTACACTACCAGTAGTTTTTCAAAGAATGTATCCTTCTCTTCAAACTTTTCAAATTTGTTGGAGTAGCACTCTTCATAGTATTCTGTTATTATCCTTTTGATTTCGTTTGGTTCCCTTGTGACATCACCCATGTGGTTACTAATGTGAGTTATTTGTGTCTTCTCCCTCTTTTCTTTTGTTTGTTTTGCCAATGGTTAATCAATTTTATTAATCCTTTCAAAGAAGCAGCTTCTTGTCTTGTTGATTCTTTCTATAAGTTTTCTGCTTTCCATCTCATTTATTTTTGCTCTTATCTTTACTATTTCTTTTCTTTTGGTGACTGTAGGTTCCCTCTGTTGGTCAATGTCTAATTGTTGGAAATGCTGTATTAATGTGTAAATTTTGGTTCTTTCTTCTTTTTGGATGTGTGCATTTATCGCAATATATTGTCGTCTCAGCACCACTTTTGCCTTGTCCCACAGATTTTGGTACGCTGTGTATTTATTTCTAGGAACTTTGTGAGTTCATGTTTAATTTTCTTCTTTTACCCAGTGTCGAGAACCAGCCTCAACATGAGAGTTTGGTTCACAAAGTAGGGAGATCTGGTGGCGACAGAGATAGAGAAAGAATATACACAAAGACACAACAAGAGAGACAAGAAGAAGACACCCCGAAACTGGAGTAGATGCAAAACTGACGGACGGACCCTGGACTACAGGCATCGTGGCCCCTGCAGGCAGTAAATGCACAGCCCTACAGGCAGTAACACACAGCCAGCCCTGCAGGGAGTAACGCATGCAGGCTTCTGTCTGCGCCTACATTTTATTTCGGGGAGGAGCTTTACACAAAGGAAGGCAGGGTTTATTAAGATAGGATACAGAAGTGAAATATGATTAATCGTTCAAAACAGGACACAATGATTCATAGGCACAAATTCTAAAACATTCATCACAAATTGTCTTGATAATCTAACATCCTTAATTTTCCAGAAATTCAAGCAAATTGTTATATGGTACTTTTCAGGCTCAAATCCCAGGGCTGCAACTCGGTTTCTCAAGCCCAATTAACATACCGATAGAACCTAATCTCGAATGGAAAAAGGTGAAAAGGATTGGGAGGAGTCCTGTTGTGTCAGCTGCCTGGCCGAGGCTTGCAGGAGGAAGGATGCCTAGCTTAACGGTCTGCACCTGGAGGCGATTGAGAAGGCTGCTGCTATTATTTCTTTGAACAAATCCCAGAAGCCGCCAATCTACTGAGTTAATTCCTTGGGCAGCCTGTCTCCAGAGCTTCCCAGCAAACTGGCCTTTGGAACTTTTTACAGTCTCGCATTTGGAGAAGTTTTTTGTTTTAATATTTGTCCATGGGTATCAAGGGCTCATGTATTAAGTTAATAGCAAACATAACTGAATAATTTGATAAAGAGCAGTTTGCTATGTTTGCCAGGTGGCCAGAGTTTGTTCCTCAGAGAGATTTGTTCCTAGAACCTTAAGCACTGCCAACACAGTGGAGACATTAAGAGAGGCACATAAGAAACCATTTTCTCAGAAGTTACAATTACTGGAGTTCGAAGCATAGAATGAATTAATAGGACTAAAGCAAATTATACAGAGCTAGCCCAACAGTGAGTTCGTAAAAGCCAATGAACCCGGGACGTCCAGAGGTTACTTCCTTGGGCCCTCAGGGTCCACGGCTAGCAAGCCTGAGTGGCACCACTGTGTTGGTTTTTTGTCCATGACACAGGGCCTCAACACCTCAGTGATTGTGGTCTGCAACAACCCAGTGCTTTTCAGCCAGGTGTTATTCAGTTTCCACATATGCAACTTATTTGCTTGGTCTTCTTATTGTTGATTTCTAGTTTTATAACATTGTGGTCTGAGAAGATGCTTTGTAGTGTTTTCATGTTTGTAAATTTATGGAGGCTTGCTTTATGACCTGACACATGGTCAATTCTGGAGAATGTTCCATGTGTACTAGAGATGTATATTGTGTTGTTTTTGGGTGGAATGCTCTGTATATATCTATGAGGTCATGTTGGTTGTTTGTGCTGTTTAATTCCCCTATAACTTTGTCAAGTTTCTTTCTGGTTGTTCTATCCCTTTTCAAAAGTGGTGTATTAAAATCTCTCACTATAATTGTAGATTTATCTATTTATTTCTTCAATTCTAATAGGATTTCCTTCATATATCTTCATGCTCTTTCATTGGGAGCGTAGATATTTATTATGGTTATGTACTTTTGCTCAATTGACCCTTTAATCATGAGATAGTATCCATTTTTATCTCTTATGGCCAGATTTGATCTCAAGCATCTGAACTCTATCCACTTTTGTAAATAGATGTCCCTGTAGGATATGAAGGAACTTTGAAGGGAGTCCAGGAAGATAAATAAATGAGACAATACAGATTCCAAAATTTAAATGCTGCCAGCTTTATGTAATTAAATTAATACTGTGAAGAAGGAAAAAAAAAAAAGATGCTAACCAATGCAGTATTTTGTGAAGTTAAGAGCTCCTGACTAACAGCATCATTCCAACAGAAACCAAAGAAATCAAGAGTTGCTTCATAGATAGCTCTTTCTGATTAGCAAAGGTGACCAAATCCTGAATCTTGTTCATTAATCTAGGGCTGACACATTAAGAGACTGAGTAAGAAATTGGCTATAGAAATCCTGATGGCCTACAATGTTTCATTATAGTTGCACATGTCTTTTAGGACACTATTTCTAGATTCTATTACTTAGTACTGGTGTGGAACTGTAGGATAAGCACTGGACCATAAAGGTTGCTTTGTACTGCAAGATCAGTGGTTCAAGCTCACAAGCTGCTCCTTGGAAACTCTGTACCGGGTTGCTATGAGTCAGAACTGACTCAATGGCACTTAGCAACAACAACAAATTACTTAAAGCACCTATTTCTTTTGTCAGCTCACTGGATTTTATTAGGAGTCGCTCCTTAGAGATGAGACTATAGGGAGGTAACTTTGAAGGGGAAGAAAAATTCCCTGGCTTAAAAATACAAATCCATTGGTGTTGTTATTACCCGCTTTTATTTATATTTTATTCAGCCAGAACATTTTGATAAATATATATTTCATCTTCCTCAGAGAAGTAGTGGATAATGCTTTAGATGCAGACTCAGAATCAATTTTGGTAATAACTGTGGCTATAGCTCCCAGCTCCCTCCATGAAATACGGGGACATGAAAGAGAAAGGAAGCCTGTAATCAGCAAAACACTCAAATAAGGTCTTCACGTCTCTGGTGGCTCCTAATGTAAACTTTATGGATTTTGAATGAGGGAAACTATTTGAAATTTCAAAGAGTTGGGTGTTTTCAATTTGTCTTTATTTAAAATGTTCCTTTTTCTCTCTCTCTCTTTGTACTTCATAGTTCTTTTTAAAACTTTCATTCATAGCACACAGGAACACTGGGCTTCATACATGAAAACCAGGATGATGGAGACAGGGGGGAAAAGAAAGGGTACAATGCATTGGAGGGCCAGATTACCCACTCCGCTGTGACATGAGTCCTGTTTCTTATCTCTGGACGCGTCATCCTTACATTGTTTCTTGTTCTCTATTTCCATTTAATCTGATCATAACGACATGATGTAGTTGGATTCATGCCTTTAGTCAGACTGTCTTTGTTGTTTAGTGCCATCAAGTCAGTGCTGACTCAGCCACCCTGTGCAGGGTTTACAAGGAGCATCTGGTGGATTTAAATGGTTGACCTTTTGGTAAGCAGTACCATACTTATCCTATTGTATCACACTGGGACTCCTTAGTCAGAATACAGATGCAATATAGCCAATGTATGATATTGGTGGAATTGTTCCAGTGTTGGTTGTCCAATAATTTGGACATTTTGATCCTGTTCAAAATACCCCAAATTTCAGAAAACTTAATCACAGAGAAGGAACAATGACCAAGGCAAGGACTTACTCATTGGATCATCATCTTGTATAAGGAAATGCTTGATGTAGCCACTGGTGGTGGTGGTGGAGTTGTGCCATGGAGTTGCTTCTGACGAATAGCGACCTTGTATAGGGTGTCGGAGGCTATAAATCTTTATGGGAGCAGAAAGCCTCATCTTTCTCTTATAGAGCAGCTGGTAATTGTAAATTGCTACCACAGCCTGGGAAAACCTATGCAGGGTTGCTATGAGTTGGAACCGACTCCATGGCACATAATAACAAAATCTTGTAGGTAGCAGCCCAACTTGTAACCCACTAGGCTAGCTGGGTTCCTTGACTTATCCATTGTTGAGTAACAAAGTACCCCAAACTGAGTGGCCTAAAGCAAGTGTTTTATTGGCTTATGATTTTATGCAATAGAAATCTGGGCCAGGCATTTAATTTGTTCTGCATGACATTGTCTGGGGTCATAAAATTACAATCCGACAGCAACTGGGGCATTAGGTCTGCCCTCTTAAGGAAGAGACTGGAGGTCTAGGACTTCTTTCTTTCCTTCTCCACTGATCTAGCTCAGGTAGGATGCCATGAGATTGTTCCAAGGGAAGTGAAAGCAGAAACTGCCTCTAGGCATCAGTTCTACTTCATTCTCCTGGTCAGATCCAGGCAAAATGTCAGGATAGAGTAACTAAACCCCACCTTTCAATTAGAGGAGTAAAAAATCTTATATGGCCATCTCTGAACCTACCAGGAGTCCCTGAGTGGTACCAACGACTAATATGTTTGATGACTAACAGAAATGTTGGAGGTTTCCATCCACTCAGAATGTCTTGGCTGAAAGGACAGGTTATGCACTTCAGAAAGTCCTATAGACACAGTTCTACTCAGACACACAAGGGAGTCCAGTGAATTGCAATAGCCTTGATGGCAAACTTGTTTTTATAATCTAACAAAGTGAATTCTCTGGCCACAGATTAAGTATATTCTCTACCATGCAGAATACACTGATTCCCCCAGCTCCAGATTTCCATGAATGCCAATACATTGTGGCATCAAACTCAGGCTCCAAGTCCAGACTTTCAGCTAAAACTAAGACTTCTTTAGCAGGGTCTGTCCAGTGCACAGACTTGTGAATGAAAAGAAAATGTAATCTGTGCTCCACATGCATAATGTACCACGGGAGGCAGGGACAGAGTAACTGCCTTAGACACAAACAGAGGAAGTGGGGAGCACACAACAGTTCAGAATCAAAGCCACATACATGCCACCTGGGTCCCTGATCATTGACTTGGACACAGCTTTTCCCCTTCACAGTGGTTCTCCTCAGCATTGAGTACCATTCTTTGGGCCTCGGTTCTGCGGTCTGAATCACCCTTAACTTCTATGAGAATTCTTCTATGTTTGTAACAGACATGCTAGCTGCCTCCGAGTACAGGAGGAAAGGAGACATTTTTAAATCCTGTATTGTCTTTAATCCTTTTAGTCCAAGCTGATGCCATTTCTTAAATAATTTTGTAAAATTCCTATATATTAATATCCTCACAGAAGTTAACAAGGATTTAACTCTTCTTAGATGCACATTTCTTGTTGGAGGCTGCAGTCAAGAAGTCAAATAGCATGTTGCATTAGGGAAATCAGCTGCAAAAGATCTCTTTAAGATGCTTAAAAGCAGATGTCATGTGAGGACTAAGATGCACCTGAGCCAGATCATAGCATTTTTAATCACTTCATATGCATGTAAATGCTGAAAAATGAAAAAGGACGTCCAATGAATTGATATCTTATATTCAAATTTTAGTGTTCTTTAAGAATATTGAATATACTATGTACTTCCAGAAGAACAAACAAATCTGTATTGGAGGAAGCACAGCAGAATGCCCTTTCGAAGCATGGATAGGCCTGTGACCATGAGGGACAAGGCCCGAGAGGAGGATATCATGCTTGGGAAAGTGGAGCGTCTGTGAAAAAGAGGGGGACTCTCAAGATGGGTTGACACAGTGACTGCAACAGTGAGCTGACACATAGTAACACTTGTGAAGATGGCACAGAACTGAACAACATTTTCTTCAGTTTTAAGCAAAATCACTGTGAGTCCAAGCTGACTCAATGACGCCAACAACAAAATCAGTTATGCCCATGGATGTCTTTGAGCCAGGCTTCTCTCTGTTGCTGTTGTTGTTATGTGCTATGGAGTTAGTTCTGACTCATAGCAACTCTGTACAGGGTTTCCGCGACTATAAATCGTTACATGAGCAGAAAGCCTCATCTTTCTCCCGCAGAATAGCTGGCAGTTTTGAACTGCTGACCCTGAGGTTCTCAGCCCGATTCGCAATCACTACGCTGTCTCCAGTATGCTATAGGCATCTCTCTACAATAGGTTAATTCATGACACTGTGAGAAAATGCCTTTAAGATTATGAGAAGTCCTTTTACCTATCTTAGAAGATGTAATAAGCACTCCTTAAGACTTTCTGAGATCTTAACAAAGCATTCTGAATCCACATCCTGGAGCTGATCTTAATCTTGAGGCCATGAGTTTCTGGCAGTGTCCTATATTTTATCTGTGCCTTGTTTTTAGTTGCCCTTACGTCAGTTCTGACCCGTAGCAACCCTGGCACAACAAAATGAAACACTGTCTAGTCCTGCATCATCCTTGTAATCATTGTTACACGTGAGCCAATTGCTGCCGCCACTGTGGCAATCTATCCCATTTGGGGGTCTTCCTGGTTTTTTGCTTACTCTGCATTATGACCTCTTCTAGAAAATGGATCCTCCTGATAATACGTCTGAAGTATGAGAGACAAAGTATGAGAGACAAAATCATTCTGGCTTTACTTCTTTCAACACATGTTGGTTTGTTCTTCTAGCAATCTATGGTGTTTTTAATATTCTTATCCAACACTATAGCTCAAATGCATCAATTCATCTATGGTCACCCTTATTCTTTGTCCAAATCTCACAGGTATATGAGGCTATTGAAAAGATCATGGTTTGGGTCAGGCACACCATAGTATTCAAACTGACATCTTGAACACCTTAAAGAGGTCTACTGCAGCAGACTTACTTAATGCAATTAATGGTTTGATATCTTGACTCATGCTTCCATGAGTGTTGATGGTGTATTCAAGCAAAATGAAATCTTTTACAATTTCAGTCTTTCCCCATTTCTCATGATTTTATTTATTGGCCCTCTTTGTGATAATTTTTGTTTTATTTACAGTGAAGTACAACCCATACTGAATTCTGCGATTTTTGAATTTCACCAATAAGTATTTTAAGTTGTCTTTGCTTTCAGGAAGCAAGGTCGTATTATCTACATATTGAAGGTTGTTAAAGAGTCTTTCTCCAAATAGGATGCCATGCTCTTCTTCATAATCCATATTCTCAGATTATTTGCTCAGCATACAGAATGAATAAGTTTGGTGAAAGAATACTCCTCGCACACACCTTTCTTGATTTTAAGCAATTCAACCTTCCTTTGTTCTTTTTGAATAAATACCTTTTGGTCTATGTAAAGGTTCCTCATGAGGAAAAATATGTGTTCTGGAGTACTGATTCTTCACAACATTTTCCATAACTTGTCATGATCTACACATTCTAAAGCCTTTGCATAGGTTGACATCTTTCTGGTATTCTGTTTTCAGCCAAGATTCATCTGGTGTCAGCAATAACCTCCCTCATTCCAAGTCCTCATCTGAATCCAGTTTGAACGTCAGGAAGTTTCCTGTTGATGTACTGTTACAGTTGTTTTTGAATTTTCTTTAGCAAATTTTACCTGTGTATGATATTAATTATATTATACAATGATTTCTGCTTTCTGTTGGGGCAACTCTCTTTGGAATGAGACAAATATGGATCTCTTACAATCAATTAGCCAGGTCACTGACTTCCAAATTTTTTAGCATAGATGACTGAGTTCTTTTAGTGTTGCATCAGTATGTTGAAAGATTGTATTTTGTACTCAGTCATTTCCCAGAGCTTTGTTCTTTGCCAATGGCTTCAGTGCACCTTTGACTTCTTCCTTCAGTACCATTGGTTCTTGTTCATATGCTATTTCTCCAAATGGTTGAACATCCATCTTTTCTTTTTGGTACAGTGTCTCTCTATATAATTTCTACTATCTTCTTTTAATACTTTCTGGATCATTCAATATATTTTACCCATAGAGTCCTTCAATTTTTCTAGTTGAGGCATGATTTTTTTCTTCAGTTTCCTCAACTTGAGAAACACTGAGAGTCTTCTTTCTTTTTTCTCTTCTAGCTCCAAGTATTTGCACATTTCATTATAAAAATTTGACTTTGTCTTCTCGAGCTTGTTGTTGGTGTTGTGAGATGCAAATGAGTCACCAACTCAAAGCAACCCTATGCACAACAGACTAGAACACGGCCCGGTCCTGGGCCAACCTCACAATTGTTGCCACACTTGAGCCCATTGATGCTGTCACTTTGCCAGTCCATCACACTGGGGGTCTTCCTCTTGTTCTCTGATCCTCCACCCTACCAAACATGATGTCCTTCTCCAGTGACTGGTCCCTCCTGACAATATGTCCAAAGTATGAGACATGAAGTCTTGTCATCCTGGCCTCCAAGGAGCACTCTGGCTGCACTTCTTCCAACACAGATCTGTTGGTTCTTTTGGCAGCCCACGGTACTTCTAATATTCTCCTCCAACACCATAACTCAAATACACCAATTCTTCTATGTTCTTCCCAATTTACTGTCCAACTTTCACAAGCATGTAAGGTTATTGAAAATGAAATGGTCAGGCACACCTTAGTCCTCAAGCTGACATCTTTGCTCTTCAACACTTTAAAAAGGTCTTGTACAGCAGACTTGCTGAATACAATACATCGTTTGATTTCTTGACTTACTCTTCCATGAGTTTTGATGGTTGATCCAAGAAAAATGAAGTCTTTGACAACTTCAATCTTTTCTCCATTGACACAAAAGGATTTTTGTTTTCATTACATTAAGATGCAATCCACATGGAAGGCTTTGCATCATCAGTAAGTATTTTAAGTCTTCTTCACTTTAAGCAAGCAAGGTTATATCATCTGCATATCACAGGTTGTTAATGAATATTCCTCCAATCCTGATGCCATGTCATTCTTCATATAACCCAGCTTCTTGGATTATTTGCTCAGCATACAGGTTGAATAAGCATGGTGAAAGAATACCAACCTGTTGCACACCTTTCTTAATTCAGTCTCCCATATTCTATTCGAACAACTGCCTCTTGGTCCATGTACAGGTTCCTTATGAGCACAACTAAATCCTCAAATTAAAATCTTGTCTGCCTCTGAAAAAAAAAAAAAAAAAAAAGTTTTTCCTGTGGAAGCCTCCGGGTTGAGAGGAGCATGGCCTTCTCTCCCCGTCATGCCATGGCTTGTGCTCATCCACTGATTTCGGTGTACTCGGAAAAGGGAGCACGTTTTTCCTCGGGCAAAAATGTTACTTTGCCTGTTGTGTTCAAGGCTCCCATTAGACCAGATATTGTGATTTTGTTCACACCAACTTGCACAAGAACAACAGACAGAGACAGCCCTATGCCATCAGTGAACTAGCAGGTCACCAGCCTAGTGTTGAGTCTTGGGGTACTGGCAGAGTGGTAACCAGAATTCCCAGAGTTTGAGGTGGTGGGATTCACGCTCTGGCCAGGGTGCTTTTGGAAATATGTGTCATGGAGGGCTTATGTTTGCACCAACCAAAACCTGGCTTGGCTGGCACCGTAGCGTAAACACGACTCAGAAGCGTTATGCCATCTTCTCTGCCCAGGCTGCCAACGCATTACCAGCCCTGGTCATGTCTAAAGGTCATCGTATTGAGGAAGTTCCTGAACTTCCTTTGGTAGTCGAAGATAAAGTTGAAGCCTACAAGAAGGCCAAGGAGGCAGTTCTACTGCTTGGAACTTAAGGCCTGGAATGATATGGAAAAGGTCTATGCTTCTCAGTGAATGAGAGCTGGAAAGGGCAAAATGAGAAATCGCTGGCGTATCCATCATAAGGGACCATGCCTTATCTACAATGAGGACAATGATATCATCAAGGCCTTCAGAAACATCCCTGGAATCACTCTGCTTAATGTAAGCAAGCTGAACATTTTAAAACTTGCTCCTGGTCGGCATGTGGGCTGTTTCTGCATTTGGAATGAAGGTGCTTTGGGAAAGTTGGATGAGATGTATGGTACTTGGCCTAAAGCTGCTTCCCTCAGGAGTAACTACAACCTTCCCATGCATAAGATGATCAGTGCAGACATAAGCAGCATCCTGAAAAGCCCTGAAATGCAAGCAAGAAGATTCATCTCAGAATCCGTAAGAAGAACCCACTGAAAAACCTGAGAATCATGTTTGAGCTGAATCCATATGCAAAGACCATGCGCCAAAACGCTATTCTTCACCAGGCCAAGAATCATAAACTCAGGGTGGCTAAGGCAGCAGCAACCCTAAAAGCCAAATTAAATGTGAAGGGGGTTCCAGGCAAGAAGCCACCTGTGGTAGGGAAGAAAGGAGAGAAGAGGACTGTTGGTGTGAAGAAGCCAAAGAAGACTGTGGTGCGTAAGAAGGCTACAGCAAGCAAGAAACCAGCAGCTGAGATGAAGCGGCCAGCAGAAATGAAGCCTCCCACAG
>NW_006408680.1:3060148-3075590 GCF_000296735.1 Chrysochloris asiatica | reverse complement strand
TCAATGCACCTTGGACTTCTTCCTTCAGTATCACGGGCTCTTGATCATATGCTACATCTTGAAATGGCTTAACATCAACCATTTACATTTGGTACAGTGACTCTGTGTATTCCTTCAACCTTCTTTTGATGTTTTCTACGTCATTTAATAATTTACCAGAAAATCCTTCAAGAAAGCAAGTCGAGGCTTGAATTTTTCCTTCGGTTCCCCCAACTTGAGCAATGCTGAGCATGTTCTTCCCTTGTGGTTTTCTAACTCCAGACCTTTGCACATGTCATTGTAATATTTGACTTTTTCTTCTGTAGCTGACCTTTGAAATTTTTTGTTCAGCTCTTGTACCTCCTCATTTCTTCCTTTTGCTTTAGCATATCTACACTGAAGAGCAAGTTTAAGAGTCTCTTCTCACATCCATTTTGGTCTTTTCCTTCAATCTTGTTTTCTTAATAACCTCAGTCCTTAGTTATTTCATTTTATTTTTATGAATTGAGTGATACTTTCCATGGGAGAACATTGGTTTTACACTCATCATATCATCGCAATGATTACAATCTCCTTCTTTCCATCACCATTCAACAGTATTTGCTTCTATTTTCTCTGTTTTTTGTTTGTCTGTTTTGTTTTTTGGGGGGCAGGGTGTATACAAAAACACTCAGGAATATATAAATAACCAAAGGGCACATTCTGTGAACTTGCCTCCTGGCCACCAGTACTCGGTCCCTCTTTTTCCATGAGTCCAGAGTCCTCATCTGCTCTCTCTCTCCATGTTCTCATCACTGCCTCCATCTCTGGGGTCACTGCTTCTCTGGATAGGGGCCCACTATCTGCTCATGTTCTTTTTCCTTGATGGTCCTAGGGTCCTCTGTTCATCTTTTATATTGAGAATTTTTGCCCACTGGGCATTCTAGACATGTTACAGAGCTTTATTCCTTTTCCCAGCAAAGTTTAAGTTGGGATATTTCCTTTAAATTCTCCTGAACCATCCAAAAGTTCCTTTACATTTTTTTTAACTTTTTATTGTGAATTGAATGAAAGTTTACAGAGCAAATCATTAGTTTTACATCCAAATCATATAATTTGCTTCATTACATGGTTGCAATCCCTTCCACGGACTACCAGTTAACAGCATTTACCTCTATTCACTTTAACCACTGAATTCTACCCTATGTCTGCCACCATCCCCATCTGTCCTCTGCCAACCTCCATCTGGTTGTATGTTGTCTGCCCCGGCACCCATGTCAATGTGTGTCTACCCTCTAGTGCATGTGTCATTCCCCACTCCCAAAAACATCATCGATATTGTTTCTTTTATCAAGAGAAAAAAACCAACAACAACAAAAAAACAGAAACAAAAACCCTTGGTTGTTTTTTTTTTTTTTTTCATTTTTTTTTTTTTTTCCCCCCCCCCCAAAAAAACAACCTCACAGGGATATATAATCATTTAAACAACCAAAGAGCATGTTCTGGAAGCCAGCCTCCTGGCCACTAGCACATGGTCTTTCTCTTTCCATGAGTCTAGAGTCCTCAGCCTCTCTATCTCTTACCTCCCTCTCTTCCCATACTTCATTATAAACATCAACCATTTACATTTGGTACAGTGAATAAGCCAGGTGACACTTTAAACATTGTCCCTGGAAATCTCCTTGGCAAGACCCATAAGTCCATGAGGCTCATGTTCTAGCTTCTCTACCCCTGTAAGGGTCATTTAAATAAAATGTTCTGAAACGGTGTAACATAGGTCACCATTAGCCAGGCTTGAATAACAATTTTATCATTGCTTTTCCAGTTTGTACTTACAGTCTTCTCCATATCTGTCTAAGTTCTCTAGTGCTGCTATAACAGACCCACGACAAGCAGAGGACATTGACAAACAGAAACACATTCACACACAGTTTAAGAGGCCGGAAGTCCAACTTGAAAGCACCAGCTAGTGGGGGCGTCTTTGTCTCTTTGGCAGCTCTGTGAGAAGGTTATTGTCATCAGTCTTCATCTGGGTCTAGAAGTTTACTTTGGACCCTGGGTCCTAGGATGTGCTCTGCTCCTGACTTTCCTTTCTTAGTGGTAGCCAGGTCCCTCTTTCTCTGCTCGCTTCTCCCTCTGTTCATTTCTTGTGAGATAAAAGGTGATGCAGATCACAGCCCAGGGAAACATCCCTTACATCACTGAGAATCATGACTCAACCAAACCAACACATACTGTGGGGAGACAAAATTCAATCTAGGACACTACCTTTCAAACTTCTGTCCATCAAAGCCAATGCCATCTGATATAAGCTTTTGTTACTGAAGCACCCTGCTTTTGATACCAACACCTGTTTCAATTATTTATTGCTGTTTAACAAAGCACCGCAATGTAGTGGCTTATCCAACAACAATTTATTATTAACTGCAATTATTCATGTGACTAGAAAGTTCTTTTGTTTCACATGGTGTAATTTTGTACGGCAGATGGTGAAAAGATCCAGAATGCCCTCACTAACATAGCTGGCAGTAGGTGTTGATAGCCAGCAATTTCAGTTCAGTTAGGGTTGTGAATTAGCTTTGGTATTTTTTCACAGCACTTCTTTGGTCTTGGTCCATGAGGCCAAATCTATTTGTACAGTGACTCTTTGTATTCCTTCCATCTTCTTTTAATAATTCTTGCATCATACATTATTTTGCCCATAGAATCCTTCAATATCACAAGTCAAGTCCTGAATTATTTCAATTCGCTAAGCTTGAGAAATGCTTAGTGTATTCTTCCCTTTTTATTTTCTAACTCCGGGTCTTTGCACATTTGCATCTGACTTTGTCTTCTTAAGCTTCCCTTTGAAATTTTCTATTTAACTCTTTTGTCTCCTCATTTCTTCTATTTACTTAGTATCTCTATGCTGGAAAGTAAGTTTCAGAGACTCTTCTGACATCTATTTTGGTCTTTTACTTCTTTCTTGTCTTCTTAATGACCTTTCTGTATGATATTTGATGTCATCCCACAATTCTTCTGGTCTTCTGTTTCTTATACATCAAATCTGTTCTTAAGATGAGCTTTAAATTCAGGTGTGATATGTTGAAGGCCATAGTGTGACTTGTTTAAATATTCTTGAGCTTCAACCTGAACTTGAATATGAGCAATTGATGGGCTGCTACACAGTCTGCCCATGGCCTTGCTTTGGTTGATGATACGGAGCCTTTCTACTGTCTTTTTCTACAGATGCAGTCAATTTGATTTCTGTTTATTTGTAACAGGTGAGATCTGTGTGTACAGTAATATTTCATGTTGTTTAAATAAGATATTTGCAATTAAGAAGTCATTGATCTTGCAAACTTCTTTCATGCGATGTTCAGCGTCATTTCTATCACCAAGGCCATATTTTCCAACTACTAATCCTTCTTCTTTGTTTCCAATCTTTGCATTCTAATTGCCAGTAGTTATCAATGCATCTTGATTGCATGTTTGATCAATTTCAGACTGAGGAAGTTGGTAGAATTCTTCAATTTCATCCTTACTGGCTTTAGTGGTTGGCATGTACATTTGAATAGTAGTGATATTAACTTGTCTTCCTTGCAGGCATATTATCCTATCACAGGCAGGGTTGTACTTCAAGACAGATCTTGATATGTTCTTTTTGATGATGAACGGAGCACTATTCCTCTTCAATGTGTCATACCCATCATAGTAAACCATGTGATTGTCAAATACAAAATGACTAATACCAGTCCATTTCAGCTCACTAATGCCTAGGATAATGATGTTTATACATTCCATTTCATTTCTGATAACTTCCAGTTTTTGTAGATTCATACTTAGTGCATTCCATGTTCTGATTGCTAATGGATGTTTACAGTAGTTTCTCTTCATTTTGTTGTGCTCCATCAGCGAATGAAGGTCCTGAAGGCTTTATTCCACTCACATCACCACAATCAGCACTGCCTGCAGGAAGCAGCTCTTCTTCAGTTGTATTTTGAGTGCCTTCCAACCTGAGAGGCTCCTTTTCTGGTAGCATAGTGGTTACGAATCGGGCTGCGAACTGCAAGGTCAGCAGTTCAAAACTACCAGCTGTTCTGTGGGAGAAAGATGAGGCGTTCTGCTCCCATCAAGTTTTACAGCCTTGGAAACCCTGTACAGGGTCGCTATGAATAGGAACCGACTTCACAGCACATAACAACAACAACAATATCTGACAATATTCTGGTACCCTTCTTCATGTTTCAGTAGCCAATATTCTGGTGCTATCTAATAGTGTTCCACTGCCATTAATAAGGTTTTCAGCGATTACATAATCTAAGTAGTCTGTATCTGCTTCTTCCTAGTCTGTCTTCTTCTGGAAGATCAGCTGAAACCTGTCCACCATTGGTGACCCTTGTTGTTGTTGTTAAGTGCTGTTGAGTCAGTTCCAAATCATAGTGACCCTGTTTCTGAGGAGCGGCTGGTGAGCTTGAACAGCTTTGCAGTCTGCTGCATTAACTCACAGTGCCACACCAGGACTCCATGAGTGACCCTACTGGTATTTAAAATACCCGTGGCCAAGATTCGCAGAATAACAATGTCATACAAGCCACTAGAGTGTGACAAACGTTCTAATAAGTGGTGGTTTGTGTCACTAGTTTTAATTTTAAAACACAATTTTCACTGGTATTATTAAGCCCCGTGTGATGTTGTAGGATAAGCACTGGACTGGTGACATCAAGGTTGGAGTTTAAATGCACTTGTCACTCTTAAAAATAGTATACAGGGTTACTATGAGTCAGAACTGACTCAATGGCACACAGCAACAAGAACAATTGCTATTTTCATTTCAATGCTATATTTAGAGAGTAGTACTAAGGTCCCTATTACTTCTTCTTTCATGGAATGCCATCCAGAAAGACATGGTTCTCCAAGTGTATCCCATTTAGATTCAAATCTTCAGATGCACAGGTAAATGCTGGCTACTGCCACCTTTGCTAGGAAGAAGTGTTTTGAAATGTTTTATTCTAGGTGGCAACTTTATTCATTTCCCAAAAGAATGAATCTGCTACCTCATGCCAGTACAGCATGCTAACACTCCAGCATAGATGCCGGAATATGTATGAGGAGATAGAGAAGATTGATTTGTCCAGGGAGGATTGAAATGTGAGCATCTGCTGTGATAGCACTAAAAAGAATTAGACTCATCAACTATAGTGATTCATAATGATGGCTGTGTTTGCTCTTAGAATATTAAGGGAATCAACCATCCACTTAATTGCCACAAAGAACTTTTTTTTAACTGTACAACATCTCTGTCTCTCATTCTCTCAATATAGATTTTGATATATCCCAAAATGGTCTCGCTGGCTTAAGCATAAATGTAGCAAAGAAAAATTAACATGAGCTAATATCTTTGATTAATGCTAGTCTCTGTGTCTAAATGTAGAAGCATAAATATCTTTTAAAGTAATACTGACTGCAAATAAGATCAAATCAAATTCAAAGCCACTTTGTTAATGAAAAGTATCGATTTTTTTTTTTTTTTTTTTAACATTTGGAGCAAACCATTGGCGATTTTCAATGCAGTTGATATCCCTTTAAAAAGTGAGTGCTAGATTCTTGAATATCTTGAAGATATAGGCATCCTCTTTCACCTTCACAAAGGTGCTATAGGATAGGTCCTGGACATGCCATTGAAAGATCGGTGCTGAAGGACAAACCCTGGACAGACCATTGAAAGAGGGGCAGTTTAAACCCACCAGTGGCTCCACGGGAAAAAGCATGAGGCTTTCTTCTCCGGAAGAGATATACAGCCTCAGAAACCCTTTCCAGGGAGGGCGTGAGTGAATAAATGGACTAGAAGGCAGTGGGTTTGGTCTTTGACTTTCTTTCCCTGTCACCAGCTGTACTTTCTCCTCCTCACCCCAGGTTTAAGACCTCTGCTCTCGTTTCCTTACATCCTCTTCTTTGTTGATCTAATTCATTTCTACAACGCCACTGTCCCTTTTCCCAGATGACTCACAAATCATTATCTGGCTAAGCTGATACTTGCCTTTTCAATGACTTCCTCATGCTACCAGTGCATTCAACCAAACTGCTATGTGAGTCCTTCTTTCTTTGCTCTTCCTTTCTCTATTCTTGTGTTCAGGTGCTCTGCAGCTTTTCCAAATTGAAAAGCCAGTTGCTGTTGAACATCCTTCAACTCCTTGCAACCTCATGAGTCTCAGACAAGAGCTGTGCTCCATAAGTTGGTTAAGGGATGATTTGTCATTCAGGCCTTTCTTTCTTCCTGAAGTATCACAACACCCCATTAGATATTCAATTAAGTATTAATCATACACCACCATATGAAATATGATACGCTTGATTGTACATTTCTATTTCAACCTAGTGTTCTAGCTTAGCTTTCATTTGTTTAGATTTTTGTTTTGTGACGTATGTTATAACTCTCTAAAGAATGATTGCATCAGATATTTTCTGATATCCCTGAGAAGCTCCAGATTTGTTGAACAAAATTACAAAGATTTAGTCAAAACACACTCTGAAACAGTTATTATTTTGATTGACCTCACCAAGTGTGAGAATCTCTTAATTGGCTTCCAATAATAATTGGAATAGAAGCATCACATTTGTCTACATGAATAATGCTGGCAAACAACAAAGAAGAAAATGAGAAACTACCACTTGCTGAACCTGAAGTTGAATGAGAAGCGCAGCCAGATTTCTCCTTGGAACTGAAGATGGTGAGACTTCATCTCTCATACTTTGTACATATTATCAGGAGGGATCAGTCCCTGGAGAAGGACATCAGCTTTCAAAAAGTAGAGAGTCAGAGGAAAAGAAGGAGACCCTCAAGGAACTGGATTGACACAGTGACTTTGACAAGGGGCTAACACATAGAAAGAGTTGTGAGGATGCTGTAGGACCAGGCAATGTTTTATTCTGTTGTATATGAGTTGGAACCCTCTTGATGGCACTTAACAACAGCAACAACAACTGCTCTCAGGGACTTCTTCATGGTCCTAACAGAAAAACAAAACAAAACAAAACAAAACAAATGTAGGAGGAATCTCCGCTCGAGCTTTTTCCCATAGGAACTGCCTTTGGCATAATGCGACAAAAAGATTGATTCAACCTCATTTCTGAAGTCAGGCATAGCTTCATGGCAAACACTTTTAGAAAAGGGTAATTTTTACTTTAGCACACAAAGTGTGAAGGTATCTTGTTGGATAAATAGTGGAGTCCTGTGTGTTAGGGCAGTTGTCCAGAAACAAAAAATGTAATTCATCAATTCAAAACGAAGACATTCTGTTCTGTGAAAAGCCTTAAGACAAAAACCACTCTGCTAAGCAACTGCTCCTATATCTCTCTGAAAGGAAAGAAAGCATTTGAAAAGAAGACATTAAAGTGAAATCTCGCATCCCACAGATATGCATGGTTTTCAGATTTAACTAAATGAACTATATTATATGGTCAACCTAGTGGCGTTGTTGTTGCTAAGTGCCGTTGAGTCGGGATCTGACTCATAATGACCCTGTACAGGGTTTCCAAGGAGCAGCGGGTGAGTTGGAACTGCCGGCCTTAACGGCCCAAACCCATGTTGCAGTTTAACCACATTAACCGGCAACGCCACACCTAATGATAGACCAGAATAATCGTTCTTAATATGCCTTGTCTGAACAATAAGAAATAAGGAATCAGAAAGAAAAATTATTAAAATGAGTATTTTTCATAAAATTGGAAGAGAAGGTCGTTAACCCAAGTTGAGATCATTGATGACGCAAAAGCTGAAAATTATCCTGGTGGTGTTTCTACATCTACAGTGGTTGTAGCTAGCAGCAGGCCATTCAGTCCTGGACCCACAGTGATGCCAGGCACATGGAGCGGAACTACCCGGTCCTGTGCCTTCTCATGATAGGTTGTGATCAGACCACATGATCAAACCAGCTTTCTCCTGACTGATTTGTGGAAGTGGATCAACAAACCTTTCATACTATTGAACCTATAGACTTTCTGAACATTGAATGGTATAGACTTCTCATGATGGGATGTGATTGGACCACATGATCAAACCAGCTTTTCCCTGACTGATTTGTGGAAGTGGACCAACAGATGTTTCATACTGTTGCACCTGTAGACTTTCTGAATATTAGATGATATAAGCTTCTCATGATAGGTTGTGATCAGACCATGTAATTCACAGGGTTTTCCCTGACTGATTTGTGGAAGTGGACCAACAGATCTTTCATACTGTTGTTGCACCTATAGACTTTCTGAATATTAAATGGCATAAACCTGAGGACTGACGTATCCATCAACTTTTCAACACAATGCTGTATCTACAGTTGTCAAATCTTAGCTTGCCTTCTTCCTATTTTTTACTTCAGAAGGTGCACGATTACTGAATAATTAGCAAGGGACATGCATAACTTGGATTCGGTTTTCCTGATTTCTTTCTTTCTTTCTTTTTTTTTACAATTTGCTAGCCTGGAATCCCCACTGTAATTGCAGGCAGTGATGATAACAGGGGTGTCTGTGTCAGCCCACACTGCACCCCTAGGGCAATCACTCCCTGTTACACAGTTACAGGGCTTGCAAGGGGAGCACATCCCTGAGAAGTATGGTCTGTTTGCCATTTTAATGTTCATAAAAAATATTTTGGAACTTAAACACTTTTGATACATAAATCTCAGGTCTTGAAAGCTCAGTCTTGTTCTCTCTTGCCTCTGAAGTTACTTAATGTCATATGGCACTGCCAATATTTCCTTCATAACAAATGATGTGAACAAGTAGGGGAGGGGAAGGGACTGTGGTAGTCAGTTCACAAATATGAAAATGTACCTTTTGGTTTGTTTACTGTACATGTTTTCTATCTTTTCATGTCAGTCATTCTAACAACTAAGGAACACACTCAAAGACAGAAGTCACAGGATCAACAAATCATGAGATCCTCATTGGAAACTATTTTCAAACATTAGAATTCTTTTCACAGTGACTCTTAATGTAGGTCATTGCTGTTGTTCTTGTTGGTCTTACCCTTGTTCAACCTCTGCTAGAAAATTCCCAGAGACAGGGCACTTACTGCCTTCCAGATCAGCTCGTTTCCACTTAACACCATGCTCTGACTTCTAAAAATATGTTTCTTTTGTTAAAATGAAATGATCTCCTCTCCCACATTGACTCCTCCATATAGATGAAATGAATTCTCCATGAGATCTTTGAAATGGTCTCGAAAATGAAGAGTAAATTTCAATGATGAGAGAATAAAATTAAATGGCTAGACTAAACAGAGTTCAAAAGCTTACGGTTTTAAATGAACACAACCCTGATGATGAGAGTGTTGTCAGTTAGTAATGGTCCATTTTTACTTTAATGAATTGTTGTCAGCTATGACCAAGGAGCAAGTGCTCCTTATCAAGCACATTTCATGGAGGGTTTAAGTACATGAATTGGCTTAGCATACTCACAGATTTAGGGAGAAGAGCCAAGGTAAAGTTGGCACTCACTCATCATTGTCATTAGTGAATTCTTACAGAAATTATTTTCTATAATTGCTCTCTGCCTCTACTCCTTTGAAAAATATCTGTCTGTTCTTTGTCTTTTACAGCTTCCACGTCAGTGCGATGGTAGGAGTATCGATGATGTCCCAGAGTCCCACCACAAATGCTAATTTGCACTAAAACCCAATGGAAAGGGAATGGAAAAGAGAAGTGTATGTAGTAAATTTCTTTTAGACCTGCTATCTTGTTTTCATGCATCCTGATATAAGTTCCTTTAAAGAGTGTCCCTTTATAACTGCTACTTATTTTTACAGTTCTGGGAAAGTATGACCAAAATGAACTCCCCATGTCCTCCTTCTAAGAGCTTCCTCTGCTTAATTGCTCAGTCTTCTTAGGATATCCTAAGAAACATCCTCTGAAGACTTACATTGGCTTAGATCCCTGGGTTTTACAAAAAACGAATGGGAGCCAGTCTCCTCTATATTACACGGGGTCTCCATGAGTTAGAATCAGCTTAGTGGCAATGGATTTGGAGGTTTTTTAACTTTTATTTTTTGTAAGTTTACAAGATAAAAGGGTTGGAAACAGAGCTATGTCAATCAATGCAGGTTACTTATTTGTAATTATGCGAGTGCGTGCACCAAACACCTGCAGTGCAAACGCTCCCTCCCTAGTGTTGTTGTTGGGTTCAGTTGAGTTGATACCAATTCATGGTGCCCTGTGTTTTACAATATAGAACTGCCCCACTGGGTTTTCTTAGATGTCATCTTTATGGAAGTAGATTATCAGAGCTTTCTCCCACAGAATGACTGGCTGTTTTTGATCCACTAACCTTTAGGCTAGTAGAAACTCAAAACACCTGAACAAACTAGGTGCCATGTACTTACCCCAGACCTCCTGAATCACAATTGTGAGGGGTCTATCAAAAATCTGTGTGCAAACATCGCTCCAACAGACTCAGATGTGCTGCAGTATGAAAGAAACTAGGCCACAGAAACGTTTTGGGAAGAGTTTGCAACCATTCCTCCAAAAGGCAAAACAGCATGGGGTTTCCAACAGAGAGGGCTGGGATGAAAAGTTGGAAACCTTACAACAAATTGCTGAACTTTAGATTTAAGTTCTCAATCTTAATTTTATGATAACAAAGCCTGCTGCCGTGGTAATAATAGGATGTAGTTAACTGCCCTCAGTGACAATATTTCATCAAAACTTGATGGGGCAATTTGAAAACATCATTAAAGAGACAAGTTGTACAATAGAGCACGGCAAAAGCATGATTATCTGAGAAGATTGAGTTCCCAAACATCATGTGGATGTTAAATGTGTGTCTCTTATCGATTTAAAACTCTTGGGCTAATAGCTGAGATCCTCACATCCTGTTTTGGAAAATATAGACAAGTACTTCATCTTACGCACTTATCAGGATTTTGAATTATAAAGTCTTGTTGGTTCTTAAAAACCATTGTCTGATTCAAGTCTTCCAAAAATGATGGCAGTTTATTTTCCTATGTAAATTTAAAACATACTAATAGCAAAAGAAAGACAGAGGGAGAGAAGGAGGGAGGGAGGGAAGAAAGGATGCAGGGAAAAAGAGAAACAAAATTGACTAGAGAAAAATACAAAAGTACAAACCCATTGTCATCCTGTTGATCTTGATTGATAGTGACTCTATAGGATGATGTAGCCCCATAGGACTTCTAAGAATCTGACTTTACAGAATCTGAGTACCATATATTTCTCCCAAGGTGGACATGGTAGGTTCGAACCACTGGCCTGTGAGTTAGCATCCAAGAACTTTAATCAGTGTACCACCGGAATCTTGAAGAGTACTGGGAAGATAAAATTCACTCAACATCTTAAAATTTAGAGAAAAGGTCTATTTCCTGGCATTCACATCTTCCAGACACATAATTAGGAACACATGAATAACATCATGAGTTTGCAAAATGTTCTATACAGACTGTTTCCTTTTAATATATGTCACATATATATTTTAATAAATAGCTGTATATCTACAACATTAATTTTAATGGTTGCATAATATTCTACTTGCTATATATATCCTGGTTGATTTACAAGAAATTGGCAATTTCTTGTTGGTATAGGCAAGCATACTGGTCTGACTATGCTAACACAGGGTGGCAGACATATCCATTACCCTGGAGATACATCATTGCAATATCCACTTCTAGGTCAAATGGCAGGTTGCTTCAAAATCTTGATTCTTGTTGTCAAACTTCCTTTCAGTAAAAGCAAACTAATAAAGTTGCTAACTTGTGTTTCATATAGTTTTCAATGGCTGACTTTTTGCAAGTATATTGCCAGGTCTTTCTTCTGAGGTGCATCTGGGTGGATGTAAACCTTCAACATTTTGATTAGCAGTTGAATGCATTTCCCAGTTGTACCATCTAGAGCCATCTGCCTTCAGAAAGGGTGGTTCAGTTTCCTCTTCTTCCAATAGTGCAAAAATGTTTATATTTCTCTGACCTCTTAATTATACCTAATTCTGTCAGCGTTATCAATTTGGGGCAATCAAATGAGCATGTTGTTGTTGTTGTGATGTGCCGTGGAGTCGGTTCCGACTCATAGCAACCCTGTACAGGGTTTCCAAGGCTGTAAATCTTGATAAGAGCAGAAAGCCTCATCTTTCTTCCACAGAACAGCTGGTAGTTTCGAACTGCTGACCTTGAGGTTCGCAGCCCAATTCATAACCACTATGCTACCAAAGCGCCTTAGGTGTTGCTGTTAGGTACCATCAAGTCAGTTTCAGCATTTAGTCGCCCTAGGAACAACAGAAGTAAACACTGTCCAGTCCTGCAGCATCCTCACAATGGTTTGTATATTTCATTCCATTGTTGCTGCTGCTTAGTCCATCCATCTTGTTGGGGAGTTTCCTCTTTCTCACTGACCCTCCACTCTACCAAGCATGATGCTCTTGTACAGAGACTGGTCCCTCCTGAACAAGTGACCGTAACACATGTATAGTACATTACAGTTTTTTAAATTATATTTAATGGAATTGAACAACTTTCATCAAGTGTTTATGTGTCAATTGTAGTTCCCCTTTTGTAAATAATAATAATTTCATAGTCTAAAATATATATTTTTTTATGTCTGGATGCTCCTTCTTTAGTTAACAATTTGTAAAAGCTCTTTGTTTATTCGGGTTGTCGTTCTCTGTCAGATGTGTCCAAAATATTGCTACACTATAGATTCTATCACATGATATGAGAAAATTTAGAGTAGTCAAATATTTTAAATATCATTTTAATTTTATGGTTTCAGATTACTGTTATATTATTAAAGTTCTTTCCTAATACAATGTTAATTTTATAGTCTAAATCTTTGATCTTGTATAATTTAATTTTGCTATAATGAATAGCATAGACTTCTAGCTTAACAAGAAAACAAAATTTGGTTAGTTGTACCCACAGCATTTATTAAATAACCTACTCTTCTCACTAACCCAGACAGATATGTTTATGTCAAACGTCTCTAATTACACTTTTAGATTAATAAAATCATGTATGGGAATCAAACTACCATTCTATAGGAGAATCACACTATTGTGAATACTGTATGTGTTTTAAATAGCTATAACATAAGTGTGTTTTATATATGCCCAGATTCCCACCTACCAAACATTATTTTTCTTTTTAGAAACAGCCTGATTATTCCTGCATGTTCATTTTCAGGATGAATTAATAATTGAATTGTTTCATCAAATTAAAAAAATCCAACTGATATTTTAATTTTCATTATATTAAATGTTCTAAAGTAGAGCTTATCTGTTGCTGTCACAAAAACATTAATTTTATTTCAAAGCAATTCCTACATTCTTGAGGTTGCTGGTGTTTGTTGTTTCATTTTTCATGACAACTATATATAACAATTTCTTTCATGGTGCTCTAAAGCTGATAACACGTAAGTCACAAAGCTGTTAATATTTACAAAATAATTTTCTAACTTCCAACCATACTAAAATACTTTACTCTTCTAGTGGTTTATCAGTTTTTTTCCCCCCATATAATATGCAATTACAGAAGAATACACAGCTGTTTTCTAATATATTCATTTCTGTATTTGGTCTTTTGTCTAACTGCCCCAGTTACTGTCCTTAATCTGCTTTGTGAGAACACAGCTACTGCTTTTCATAGTGCCTTATAGCAGCTTCATCTCTCTGACTTCAGATATATTATCAGAAGGGACCAGTCCGAGGAGAAGCACATCATGCTTGGTAAAGTGGAGGGTCTCCAATAATGAGAAAGACCTCCAGCATGATGGGTTGACACATGACAGCACAATGGCTCAGATGTAAAAACAAGTGTGAGGATGATGCTGGATTGAGCAGTGTTTAGTTCTGTGGTGCACAGGATCACTATGAGTCAAAATCAACTATAGGACATCTAACAACAGCAGAGGTTTAGCAAAAAGAGGAAGATCCCCATTAATATGGGTAGAACCAGTGGCTACAAAAATGTGCTCAAAAGACAATTGTTAGGATGGTATAGCAGCTCTGGACAGCTTTGTTTTTTGTTTCTGTGTTTTGTTTTTTTGAGAAAAAGAATTTCAACATATTCTAGCAGTTGAGGGCATTTTAGTTGTCTCTTCCTTTGGTGTTTACTTTCAGATTTGTCTCATAGTAATGCTGAACAAATAATCCAAGAAGCTGGGTTCTATGAAGAAAAATGTGGCATCAGGATTGGAGGAAGACTCATTAACAACCTGTGATATATAAATGATACAACTGTATTTGTTGAAAGTGAAGAGGACTTAAAATATTTACTGATGAAGATCAAAGAGTATAGCCTTCAGTATGGATTGCATCTTAATGTAAAGAAAAAACAAATCCTCACCACTGGACCAATAAACAACATTCTTATCAATGGAGAAAAGATTGAAGTTGTCAAGGACTTCATTCTTCTTGGATTGACTTTGATCACTCATGGAAGCAGCAGTCAAGAAATCAAATGATGTATTACATTGGGCAAATCTGCTACACAAGACCATTTTTGGGGTGCTGAAGAGCAAAGAAGTCAGCTTAAAGACTAAGGTGTGCCTGAACCAAGTCAAGGTATTTTCAGTAACTTCATATGCATGAGAAATCTGGACAGTGAATAAGGAAGACCATAGAAGAATTGATAATTTTGAGTTATGGTATTGGAAGAGAATACTGAAAGTGCCATGGGCTGCCAAAAGAACCAACAGATCTGTGTTGGAAGAAGTGTAGCCAGAGTGCTCCTTGGAGGCCAGTATGGCCAAACTTTGTCTCTCATACTTCAGACATATTGTCAGGAGGGACCACTCGCTGGAGAAGGATAACATGTTTGGTAAGGTGGAGGGTCAGAGAAAAATATAAAGACCCCCAGAGAAATGGATTGGCACAGTGACAGCACCAATGGACCCAAGCATGGCAACAATAGTGAGGTTGGCCCAGGATCGGGCAGTGTTTCATTCTGCTAATGCATAAGGTTACTATGAGTCGGTACTGACTCAATGACACCTAACAACAACAACAACCATGGTCTTCGTTGTCACCTGCAAAGGAATAATCAACAAAGGTATACCCTCCCCTGCCTATATCACCCCCATCCCTCCTAGCTAAGGGATATCATTGGATTCTTAATAACATTTTTCATTTAATGTCCTCTACCTCAACCTGGTGTCCTGGTGTAGCACTCCACGATAAGCACTGGACCACAATTTTATTTTTTTTTTTTTCGCTTTTATTGTGAATTATGTGTGAGTTTACATGGGTGAACATTATCTTTACATTCATCTTATTGTAATTTGTCTCATTGCAATGATCACAATCTCCTGCATGCATCATCAAACACCCAAAGGGTATGCACCCCACACTCCTGCCGACCCCCCAGATACCAGCACACAGCCCCTCTCTCTCCCTGAGTCCAGAGTCCCCAGCCACTCCTTCTGTACAAGTCATTGCCTCTGCCTCTATCCCTAGTGTCACTGCCTCTCTGGACACGGTCTCGCACTTCGCTTTTCTCCCTTGATGG
>NW_006408680.1:3047556-3052540 GCF_000296735.1 Chrysochloris asiatica | reverse complement strand
TTGTATATATGTTCTTGATTATGTTGAGCAATTTCCCATCAATTCCTACTTTGTTGAATATTTTTATCAGGAACGGATGTTGGATTTTGCCAAATGCTTTTCTGCATCAATCGGTATAATCATGTGTTATTTTTTTCTTTTTGTTTAAATGGTGGATTGCATTGATTGTTTTTGTAATATTGAACCATCCTTCCATCCCTGATATAAATCCCACTTGGACACAACAAATTATTTTTTTGATGAGCTGCTGAATTCTGTTTGCTAGGATTTTGCTGAGAATTTTTGCATCTATGTTCATGAGGGATATTGGCCTAAAATTTTCTTTCTTAGTGATGTCCTTCCCTGGTTTTGGTGTGAGGGTTATGCTTGCTTCATAAAATGTATTAGGAAGTTTTCCATCCTCTTCTGTATTCTTTCTATTGTATTTTTGTTCTCTATCTCATTTATTTCTGCTCTGATCTTTATTATTTCTTTTCACTTGGTGACTGTAGGTTCTCTCTGTTGGTCTGTGTCTAGTTGCTGGAGATGTTGGGTTAATGTGTTAATTTTTATTCTTTCTTCTATTTGGATGTGTACATTTATCTCAATAAATTGTTCTCTTATCACCTCTTTCACCATGTCCCAAAGATTTTGGTATGTTGTGTTTTCATTCTCGTTTATTTCTAGGAATTTTCTGAATTCACGTTTAATTTCTTTTCTTATTTAGTCGCTCTTCAGCAGGGTGTTATTCAGTCTCCATGTATTAAATCTTATTACTCTGGTCTTCTTTGTGTTGATTTCTTATTTTATGGCATTGTGTTCTGAAAAGATGATTTGTAGTACTTTGATGTTTGTAAATTTATGGAGGCTTGCTTTGTGACCTAACACATGGTCAACTCTGGAGAATGTGCCATGTGCACTGGAAAAGAATGTATATTGTGCTGTTGTTAGGTTGAATGCTCTGGACATGTCTATCAGGTCAAGTGGTTGATTGTGCTGTTTAATTCTTTTGTTGTTTTGTTGAGTTTCTTTTTGGTTGTTCTATCCCTTTTCAAAAGTGGCACATTAAAATCCCCCACTATTATCATAGATTTATCTATTTATTTCTTCAATTCTAGTAGTGTTTGCTTTATATATCTTGGTGCTCTTTCATTTGGAGTGTAGATGTTAATTATGGTTATGTTTTCTTGCTCAATTGACCCTTTGATCATGAGATAGTGTCCTTTATTTTTTATGGTTGTTTTTGTCTAAAAGTTTATTTTATCAGAGATTAGCAATGCCACTCCTGCTGGGTTTTTTTTATTGCTGTTAGTTGGTATATTTTTTCCCATCCTTTAACTTTTATTCTGTTTTTGTCTTTGTGTGTAAGGTGTGTCTTTGGCAGGCAACATATTGAAGGATCTTGTTTTTTTATCATTTCTGCCGCTGTCTGTCTCTTCACTGGTGCATTTAATCCATTGACATTTAATGTAATTATCAATAGGTATAGATTAACTGTTATTATGTTAATTCTTTGTGGTGCTGTTTGTTCACTTGTTCTGCATGCTGTCCTGTATGGTGTTCAATTTTTTGGTGCTATTTCTTGTCAGTTTCTTCTTTGTTTTAATTTTTCCTTGTTCTGTTTAGATCTTCATTTTCATAGTAAGTTGTGAAGTATTAATTTTCTTTCAGGTTACCCTACATTCTGTTAAGTTTTCCATCGTTCAAGATAGTCTATTGTATCTTGCCATCTACTCTACCTCCTCATCACCTGGATCTCTGTTCCTATATTTTTCCCTTCCTTGACATTGTTAATATTTTGATCTTTGGTTGGCTTCACAGGTCTTCTGAATTCATTGCTGTGATTTTTTTTTTCCATTCTGAACTCTCTACTATCTGTTGGCTGAATTCCAGGTGGTGTTGCCACATCTGTTAATCTCTGCTTTTTGTCTGTTCTTGCTGGTTTTCATTCCAAAGAACTCCTTTTAGGATGTTTTGAAGCACTGGATTGTCTTTAACAAAATCCCTTAACTTCTGTTTATCCGGGAATGTTTTGATTGCACTATCATGTTTGATTGACAGTTTTGATGGATAGACTATTCTTAGTTGGTGTTTTTTTTTGTTGTTGTTGTTGTTGTTTTTTGTTTTTTTTTTTTTTTCTTTTAGGGTTTTAGATATGCTTCTTCATTGCCTTCTTTCCTACATGATTTCTGCTGAGAAGTCAGAGCTTATTCTGATTTGCTGGTCTTTGTAGGTGATAATTCTCTTTTCCCTGGATGCTTTTATGATTCTCTCCTTGTCTTTGATTTTGGAAAGCTTGATTATGATATGCCTCAGTGAGTTTATTTTGGGGTCTATCCTTCTTGGGTTTACTTCAGCTTCTTGAATGTTTATCTTCTCAATCTTCAACTATCTCTTCTGTGAACTTCTGTGATTCTTCCTGTTCTGGAATGCCAATAATTCTTAAGCTATTCCTCTTCCTGTTATCCAGCATGAATCTTAGACTTTCTTCAGATTTTTAAATCCTTTTTTCTGCTTGCTCTTCTATCTTAGCAGTATTGAGAGATTTGTCTTCCAGTTCGCTGTTTCTGGCTTCCATCTCTTCCATTCTGTTCCTTTGTCCTTTCAGTGTATTGTCCATTTCTGATATTTTATGAATTAATCATCTGGACTTCTTTTTGCAGGTTTTGGATTTTTTACCAATGCTGTATCTATCTTGTTTGATTGCTCCTGTAGCACTTTTCTGACTTCTTCCTAACCTTCCTCTACCCCTTTCTGGAGCATTTGAATTAGTTTCCATGTAATTCTTCTGAATTCCTTCTCAGGCAGATCCAAAGCCTGCTTTTCTACTGGAAAGTTTGTGTCTGCTTCCAGCTCATTTGTCTCCATTACTTTTTTTCTGTTTTTGGACATGTGTTGATATCTTTAATTGTTTTTTCTTGTACATTTTCAACAGTTCTGTGAGTTTTTAGTGCTTAAATAGATGTATGTTGCTTCGTTGTTAAGTTTGCTGAGAGTTTCCTGGTGGATATGATCTCGAGATAGGCTTCCCTTTTCATGTTTGATGCCTAGCAGCTGGTTTTGGGTCTTATACTGATGGTGGGGTACTACAGGGTATACTTGTAGCTTGGCTATATGGGCTATATTGCTGTCTCTTCTTGGATAAGGTAGTGGGAGAAAGCTCCAGCCCCTGAGAGAAGAGTGAGGCCAAAAGGACCAAAGACAGAAACCACCAATCAAAAACAAAATAAAATTGTGACTGACACTGTCCACTGGCCTTTTCTGTGCCAATGGTCCCACCTAGGTAAACATTGGGGTGGTTCCCAGGGTCAAAACATCATAAGAAGTTGCCTGTGGGTTTCCTCTTAGTGCAGTTGAAAAACTGTGGATGCACAAAATACAAAAGAGGAAAAGCAGAAAGATTAAAAAATATTAACCAACAATGAAGAAAAAGAAAAGAAAACCCACAAACAAAATGAACTCAGTGCACCTAGGCCCTGGGGGCTAGGGCTGAGAGGGAAGTAGTCAGCTGGTCTGAAATGCAGGGAGGTATGTGTGAAGACCCAAACTTGCAGCTAGTACCCATTGAACCTTCCTTGGATGGCTAGTTGATCAGAACTCAAATGGAGTAAGATAAAGATGTTTGATACTGTGAACAAATGTATATTGCTACAATTTGATGAACTAGACTTGACTCTGAATCCAACCAGAATGGAAGGATTCTTCATATCCAGGAACAACCTTGTTTCCTCAGTGCACTGGGTTGATAGGGGTGAGAAATTTTGACATTAGCTATCAAAAATGAGGGGCTATGGTAGCGAAGTGGTTACGAGTTGGGCTGCCAACCTCAAGGTAAGCAGTTCAAAATTACCTGCAGTTCTGAGGGAGAAAGATGAGGCGTTCTCTTCCTGTAAAGATTTAGGAAACCCTGTGCAGGGTCACTATGAGTCAGAATCGACTCCATGGTACTTAAAAACAACAATAACAACACAGGCATGAAGTGGCTAGTTTACAAGCTTTCATGAGTATTCTTAGTTGCAGAATGAGGGGGTTAAAGTAGACTCTCCACAGAATAGTTTTCCTCTTTCCCAAATGGATTTGAGGAAAGGGCATGGGGAATGACAGTGATAGGATTTTATGACCCAATTGTGAATAATTGTTTGCAGGATGAGCTGTGATTGTCACACCTGTAATTGTAGAAGATGTGTAACCAAACAGAGGGTGTAGGCAGTCTTTCATTTCAGGAGTAGAGGATTCCAGGACCATCAAGAAGGAAGAACATGAGTGGAGCGTGAGATCCTAATCTTGAAAAGTGGCAACAGCCCAGACAATGGCTTGTGGCTGTGGGCAAGGCAGGAGGCTGGCTGGCAGAATGTGCTCTGGAAATTTATACGAGTCTATTTTGTTTTGTTTTGAATGTGTACATCAAATATTTTTGCCTTGTTCATTTGTGAAATATAAGATCGAAATAGGGAGCCACAGAGAGAAAGTTGGATAAATGTTTTTGCAAGGAGAAGATTGTAATCATTGAGATCAAATAAGTGTATGGTTTGCTGAATGTAGAACTGATTGTCTTGTCTTTAAACCTTAACTCAACTCACAATAAAATGTTTAAATAACAAAAAAAAGAAAAAAAAGAAAGAAAGAAAGAAAGAAAAACTGTGGATGTAATGCTGGACCCTTTTGGGGCTGTTCTCACATCCACCTGAAGGCATCTGGGCTGTGTGTTGAGGGCACCATTGAGGTGAAGAGGAGAGCTATGTGAAAAATGAAAAGTGAAAGATGAAAAATTGATCATACCTCTCCCTTAAGATGTGCAGCTCCATGACTTCTAGTGCTGGGTTGTTGCCTCTATTTGTCTGTGGCTCCACCCTCTGGCCTGAGGACTTCTGGCTGCCAGCCACCGTGACTGGATCAATTCAGAAATCACCGTAATTTGCTTCCACAGTCAGATTTCTTCTCAATGGGTCCGGGAAACTTAAGTCCAGAACCTTAAACAAGATCCAAAGCTCCACAGTTTTTCTGC
>NW_006408680.1:3045426-3047456 GCF_000296735.1 Chrysochloris asiatica | reverse complement strand
AGTCCCCCCATTTTGGGTAGCCAATGTATAAGTTTTCCCTCCCTGTTGACCCTGTGTTCCAAGGGGGTAGGAATGATCCTCACTGCAGAGATTTGTCTGTTCCTTTGTCATACTGCATCCACAAGCATAGGTTAAGATCATCCACTTATAGGGGGGTACTCCTTCTCCTCTCCCTCTTCTTTCTTCCTCTAGTTGTGTTCTGATCATCCAGCCATTGATGCCAGGTCAAATGGGTGCTGTCTGCAAGTGTGGGTGTTATTGTGCATCCCCCCTCACTTTATATCAGCTGGATGCGTCACATTCTGTTCTAGTTGTCTGGAGCCATTTCCCTGCCCCTGTGCCCAGGAGTCCCCAGATCTCATCATACTGCTGGTTAACCAGGTCTCAATCCAGGTTAACAGGAGTCTATTGAGTGTGGTCAGATTTAGTTCACAACTTCATTGCTGTTTTTCCTCCACTTTCCCTTTTCGGTGAACAGCATGGTCAACAGCAGGACCATATGATTGGCTAGTGAATTCCATTTGAGTTTCAGTCTTGGAACAGTGTTTTCCTTGAGGGGACCTGATCACTTGCCTTGATTGTTCCCTGGGGAACAACTTGCTTGTTCTTGTAGTAGTCAATAGGACTGTTGTTATTGTTTTTTATTGTTTCTGTTGGTCTTTCTGTCAAGAAGTATCTTCTGTTCTTCTACCTGCTCCAGACTGGTCTGTTTGTTCTTTCACATGGGGATGTCCCACCTCATAAGATTCTGGATGATGATTAGGATTCCACCTATGGTCTTGTGCCATGCAAAGGCTTTGCCGGGAGCCTCCTTCACTGGGCAAGTTTTAGACCATTTTAGCTCTTCCAAATAGTTATAGGCTGAAGACAGACTTTCAAGCTTTCTCAGGTGATGCTTCTGGCTATTCCTCTCTATCCCCTTCAAGCGTCTATTTTACAATAGTAGGTAAGGGAAACCAAGATTCAATAGACAGCCAAGCATCTTAACATCATTTCCCCACTCTTACCCCTTCAATCCATGCCTCAATCTTTGTATCCACGAGCCCTGTTGTTCCACGTTTGTGCTTAGATCGTTAATTACCTCTCTCCCATTCAGCTGATGTAAACCTGCCTAGCTATTCTCCCATCCACCTTATTTTTCCTTTCCTCTTCCCCTTCTAGTGTATTGCCTAAACCACCAGAACCAAAGTATTCTGTGTTTATTCCATACCCTATATTTCACTGTTGTTGTTGTTGTCAGGTGCCATTGAGTCAGAACTGACTCATAGCGACCCCATGCACAGCAGAACGAAACAATGACTGATCCTGGGTGAACCTCACTACTGCTGCCACACTTGACGTCATTAATTATGCCACTTGGCCGATCCATCTTGTTGGGGTCTTCCTCTTTTTCTCTGACCCTCCATCTTACCCAGCATGACATCCTTCTCTAGCCACTGTTTCCTCCTGACAATATGTCCAAAGTATGAGAGGCAAAGCTTAGCCATTCTGGCCTCCAAGTAGCACTCTGGCTACACTTCTTCCAAAACAGATCTATTGGTTCTTTTGGCAGTCCATGTTCCATTATCCTGTGCCTATTCCCTACCCTGTGCGCCACCTTCTCCTCTCTACCCCCTCATCCCACCCCCTACACCCTGGTAACCATCACTCCCAACAACAAAAATTATAATAAAAGTTAAAAATAAATTTTAAAAATAAAGGAAAATTTTCCCTTTTAGTATGGGTGCTTTTCCAATTTTTTTAAAAATAATGGCTCTATGCCATATTTCTCCTTTTGTGACTGACTGATTTCACTCAGCATAATGTCTTCAAGGTTCATCCATGTTATGCGGTGGCTTGCTGCTTCCTTGTTATTCTTCAGCGTAGCATAGTATTCCACTGTGTGTATGTACAAAATTTGTTTATCCATTCTTCCATAGATGGACACTTAGGATGTCTCCATCATTTTTCTATTGTAAATACTGCTGCTGTGAACATTGATGTGCATGTATCTACTCGTGTTATGGCTTATATTTCTTGTGGATAAATAC
>NW_006408680.1:3043336-3044387 GCF_000296735.1 Chrysochloris asiatica | reverse complement strand
TCACTTTCAGCAAACAAGATTGTATCATCTACATATCGCAGGTTGTTAATGAGTCTTCCTCCAATCTTGACGCCACGTTTTTCTTCATAGAACCCAGCTTCTCGTATTATTTGCTCAGCATACAGGTTCCTATATATTTTGGAATTAGTCCCTTGTCTGATGTGTCACTGCAAAAGTTAATTTTCCATTCTTTAGGCTCCTTTTTTTCTGTTGATGGAATCTTATGATGCAAGTAAATTTTTAATTTTTAGTATGTCCCATTCATCTATTTTGTCTACTTTTGTTTGTGTAATTTTCAAAATGTTTAGTAGTCTGTGTATGCTCTGTATTAAAGCTCTCTCTCACATTTGCCCCTGTTTATTCATTGATGGCCTTTGTAATTCTGGGATTCACATTTAGGTTTTTAATCTATGATGAGTTAGTTTTCGTATAAGGCTTGAGGTAAAATTCTTGTTTCAGTCTTTTGCATATCGCTTTCCAATTCTGCCAGCACCATCTGTTGAAGAGACTATCTCCTCCCCATGCAATATACTTAGGTACTTTGTCAAAAATCAGTTAGCTGTATGTGGAGGAGTTAATTTCTGGATTCTCGAATCTGTTACATTGATCAATGTATCTTTTATCATACCAGTACCAGGCAGTTTTGACCACTGTAGCCATGTAGCCATGAAATTTTGAAATCAGGGAGTGAGAGGCTTCCCACCCACTTCTTCTTAAGTAGTGCTTTGCTTATCCTAGGTCTCTTTCCTTTCCATATAAAGTTTATAATTGTTTTTTCCTTCTCTTTGAAGAATGTCATTGGAATCTAGATTGGGATTGCATTATATGTGTAAATTGCTTTGGGCAGTGTTGAGATTTTCACAATGTTAAGTCTTCCAATCCAGGAGCATGGTATATTCTTCCATTTTTGTAGGTATCTTTTGGTTTCTTGTAGTAGCGTTCTGTAGTTTTCTTTGTATAGTTCCTTTGTTTCTGTGGTTACATTTATTCATAGATATTTCATCCTTTGGGTGGCTAATGTAAATGGTATTGTTTTCCTAATGTCCTTTTC
>NW_006408680.1:3037874-3043236 GCF_000296735.1 Chrysochloris asiatica | reverse complement strand
GGGTTGGCAGAGGAGTTTTCACTGTCTGTCTATACTTTCCCCACCTCCAAATGGCAAGTCTCCACAATGTCAGTTTGAACCACAAAGTTGGTGATTCAAGCTCACCTTGGAAACCCTATACAGGTTCACTATGAGTCCGAAATTACTCAATGCACAGAATAGCAAAAACAACAACCCCAATCTTAATACTGCCCCAGGTGTGATTTGGATTTATGTGTAAAGAATACTCACCATCAAATTATATGCTCTTTGTTTCTGTGTGCGCTCATTTCTGAGGGTATTGTTTTTGTGGGCGGAGGAGAAGAGACAGAAAATTGTAAACATATAATTTAGCTGACATCTTTCCAGAAGTTGTCATGTTCATTTAAATTAATTCAGGGTAAGCGGATTTGACTCCGTAATGTGTAATTTGAATATATGCATGACCATACTAATCCCATATCTCCAGCAGTTCTTTAATATAAACGTATGACACTTTTTCCAAACTTGTTTAGGAAGGAATGGTACAAATAATTCATTGGGCTAAAAATCTAAAACTCTAAACAGGTGAAATCTGAGGTTGTGTTTTTTTATTTTTTGTAGCTTTTCATCTCACAGTCATAGACACCATTCTCATGTTTATCAAATAATGTCTAACTATTATATTCAGATAATTGGGTTTGCTTTCAGCACTTGGGTAGATTTGATACATGTGCTTGCAGAAATAATTGGGCTTTTCTTTAACGTAGAATTTAGCTTTAATTATGTACATATTTTACATTGCCCTTATTATTGCTAAGACTAAGGATCCTATTTCTGTCTACCTGTGCAGAAAGATGTAAAACCAAGACTCGAAAATCAGTTCATTTTTCACTCCTGGAACTTAAGGCAGAATCATCAACAACAAAGACAAGATGGTGGCTTCTGTCTTATATAATCCTTGCTAATCAGAGCTCTGTTAGCACAGTGGTTACAAATCAGGCTGCGAACTGCAAGGTCAGCAGTTTGAAACTACCAGCTATTCCACAGGAAAAGGTGAAGCTTTCTGCTCCCATAAGGATTTACAGCCTCAAAAACCCTGTCCTGGGTCGCTATGAGTCAGAACCGACTTCATGGCACATAACTACAACAATCAGAATGGCAGCATCAATGGGCTCAAATGTGGCAGCAATTGTGAGGTTGGCCCAGGACTGGGCAGTGTTTCATTCTATTGTACATAGGGTCGCTATGAGTCAGTACTGACTCTATGGTACCTAACAACAACAAAAATCAGTATTTGATCCCTATCTATGATTCAAAGATGTAAAACAATGCTTATCAGGACAAGCCTTCAAAAAGATAGATGTGCCTGGCTCTTGGAGAGCTATTTTCAAAGATCAGCTTCAGGAGCTCCATCACA
Organism: Chrysochloris asiatica; assembly: GCF_000296735.1. Classification (NCBI taxonomy): domain Eukaryota; kingdom Metazoa; phylum Chordata; class Mammalia; order Afrosoricida; family Chrysochloridae; genus Chrysochloris; species Chrysochloris asiatica. Next base: position 3,041,858 of record NW_006408680.1, on the reverse strand, counting down.
TTTCCAAATCATGTCTCCTAAAGCTTCTTCTGAATCCCTGCCCAGATGTAACAAACTCAATAAAGTGAGCAAGCAAATTCCTTATATTTGCCTTTAAATGTAGGAAGGGATGGAGACCAACTTTAATAGCAGCATTTATTGATTTACATTCTGTGAGCTCTACTTTACATGGACCACAGGAATTAGACTGTGAGTCATCCAGGTGAAAAAGATGTTCAAGAAAAGTGCTTATTCTCTGTCATAAAAAGCTAGGTAATGCTGCTCTTATTCTGCTCGACATTCAGAGAGTGGACAAACCAACCTATCGCTCTAAGTCTTGGATTCTTCTATTTTGTAAAGGCCATGCTTGTGTCTGAAAAAGTGTAGGTCTACAAAGTAATGGAGTCTCGGTGTGACACTGTATGATAAGCACTGGACCACAAGGTCAGTGGTTCCAACTCACCAGACATGCCTCAGAAACTCTATAAGTTGTCACTATGAGTCAGAACAAACTCAAAAGCAGTTAACAACAACAACATAAAGCATATGAACTATACAGAAGATGTTTAATTTAAAGCCTATGGTTAGGATATTATGCTATGGCAGATGTACTTCAAGATGGATCTTGACATACTTTTCAATTTGCTGTTCCCGGCAGAGTAATCTGTATAATTGGCAGATTCAAAATGGTCAGTACCAGGCAATTTCAGCTCACAAATGATGATATCCATCTTTGTGCATTCCATTTCATTTTTGAATACTTTCAATTTTCCTGGATTCATACTTCATACATTCCACTTTCTGAATATTAATGGTTGTTTGCAGCTGTTTCTTCTCATTTTGAGGTGTACTTCATCAGCAAATGAAGGTCCCCAAAACATTCTTCCAACCATGTCTTTAAGAGCAACTCTACTTTGAGGAGATTGCTCTTTCTCAGCCATGTTTTTGAGTGTTTTCCAACTTGAGGCATTAACTTCCAGCACTACATCTGACAAAGTTCCACTGTAACTCATGAGGTTTTCAGTGGTTAGCCATTTGGACATGGTAATTCTCTCCTTTCTAGTGTGAAAACTCCAGTGACACCTACCCACCATAGATGTAATAGTTAGCAGTTTGCATCATCTTGACTAGGGCAAGATCTCCTGTGGTTTAGCAGTAATGTTGTGCGTACTCCATGAAGCAGATAAATACTGTTAGATATAGTCCCATAAAATGAGCCCCTCCAGTTGGAAGACCCTCAAAATGCAATTGGGGAAGAGCTGCCTCCTCAAGGTAGAGTTGACCATGATGACATGAAAGCAGTAAAGCCTGTGGAAGAAAAGGTCCCTTAGGACCTTCATTTGCTGATGGGGCACAACTCAAAATGAAAAGAAAAAGTTATAACATCCACCGAAAATCAGAACATGGAATGTAGAAGTCTGAACCTGGAAAATTGGAAGTTAGCAAAAATGAAGTGGAACGCATCAACATCGATATCTTAGGCATTAGTGAGCTGAAATGGACTGGTATTGGCTATTTTGAATCTGACAACCACATGGTTTACTATGTCAGGAATGACAAATTGAAGAGGAATGGTGTTGCTTTCGTTGTCAGAAAGAACATATCCAGATCAGTCATGCAGTACAGCACTGTCTGTGATAGGATAATATCCATGTGCCTACAGGGAAGTCCAGTTAATACCACTATTATGCAAATTTATGCATCAACCGCTAAAGCCAATGAGGATGAAATAGAAGAATTCTACCAACTTCTTCAATCTGAAATTGATCAAACATGCAATCAAGATGTATTGATCATGATTGATGATTGGAATGCAAAGGTTAGGAGCAGAGAAGAAGGATCAGTAGTTGGAAAACATGGCCTTGGTGATAGAAATGATTCTGGAGATCACATGATAGAATTATGAAAAATCAATGATTTGTTCATTTCAAATACCTTCTTTAGACAGCATAAGAGACAACTATACACATGAACCTCGCCAGATGGAATACATAAAAATCAAACTGACTACATCTGCGAAAACAAATGATCTAAAAGCTCTATATCATCAGTCAAAACATGACCAGGGCAGGCTGTGGAACAGATTATCAATTGCTCATTTGCAAGTTCAAACTGAAGCTGAAGAAAATGAAAACAAATCCACAAAAGCCAAAATATGACCTTGACTATATCCCACCTGAATTTAGAGATCATCTGTAGACCAGATTTGATACATTAAACACTAAAGACTGAAGACCAGAAGAGTTGTGGGATGGCATCAAGAACAACACATATGAAGAAAGCAAAAAGTCATTAAGAAGACAAGAAAAAAGGAAAAGGTCAAAATGGATGTCAGAAGAGACACTGAAACTTGCTCTCCAGCATAGAGATGCTAAAGCAAATGGAAGAAATGAGGAGGTACAAGAACTGAACAGAAAATTTCAAAGATCAGCTTGAGAAGATAAAACCAAATATTACAACAAAATGTGCAAAGATCTGGAATCAGAAAACCAAATCAGAAGAACAAGCTCTGTGTTTCTCAAGCTGGGGCAACTGAAGAACAAATTCAAGCCTTAACTTTCATTATTTAAAGATTCAGTGGACAAATTACTGAATGATGTAGAAAGCATCAAGAGAAGATGGAAGGAATGCACAGAATCACTTTACCAAAATGAAATGATTAATGTTCAGCTATTTCAAGAGGTAGCATATGATCCAGAGCCAATGATACAGGAGGAAGAAGTCCAAGGTGCACTGAATGAATTGGCAAAGAACAAGGCACCAGGAATTGGTGGAATAAAAATTGAAATCTTTCAAGAAAGTGAGGTGGCACAGGAGACACTCACTCTTGTCTGCCAAGAAATTTGGAAAACAACTATCTGGTTGACTGGAAAAGATTCGGGATTGTGCCCATTCTAAAGAGAGGTGACCCAATGGAATGCAGAAATCATCAGATAATCTCTTTGATATCTCATGGGAGTAAAGTTTTATTAAAGGATATACAATCTGCATGCATACATTGACAGAGAACTCCCAGAGGTTCAAGCCAGATTCAGAAGAGGCCTTGGAATGAGGGATATAATTGCTGGTGTCTAATGGATCTTGGCTGAAAGCAGACAATATCAGAAAGATGTTTAACTGTGCTTTATTGACTACACACAGGCTTTTGATTACGTGTATTGTGACAAGCTATGGACAATATTGGGAAGTATGAGTATTCCACAACATTTAATTGTGCTCATGAAGGATGTGTACATGGACCAGGAAGTAGTTGTTCAAACAGAACATGGGAACACTGAATGATTTAAAACTAAGAAAGGTGTGTGACAGGGTTGTATTCATTCAGCATACTTGTTCATTATATGCTGAGCAAATAATGCGAGAAGCTGGGTTATATGAAGAAAAACTTGGCATCAGGATTGGAGGAAGAGTCATTAACAGCCTGCAATATGCAGATGATACAACCTTGCTGAAAGTGAAGAGGACTTAAAATATTTACTTAAAATATTTAAAATATTTACTGATGAAGATCAAAGAGCACAGCCTTCGGTATGGATTACATCTCAACGTAAAAGAAACAAACATCCTCATCACTGGACCAATCAATAACATTCTTATCAAGGGAGAAAAGATTGAAATTGTCAAGGACTTCATTCTTCTTGGATCAACTACCAACACTCAAAGAAGCTGCAGTCAAGAAATCAAACTACCTATTGCATTAGGCAAATCTTCTGCACAAGACCTTTTTAAAGTGTTGAAGAGCAAAGCTGTCAGCTTGAGGACTAAGGTGTGCCTCATCCAAGACAGTATTTTCAATAACCTAATATGCATGTGAAAGTTGGACAGTGAATAAGAAAGACCATAGAATAATTCATGCTTTTGAATTATGGTGTTGGAAGAGAATATTGAAAGTGCCATGGGCTGCCAAAAGAACCAGCATATCTGTGTTGGAAGAAGTGCAGCCAGAGTGCTCCTTGGAGGCCAGGATGGCCAGACTTAGTCTCTCATACTTTGGACATATTGTCA
>NW_006408680.1:3036355-3037449 GCF_000296735.1 Chrysochloris asiatica | reverse complement strand
TAAAGCAAGATATATTTAGGGTTAAACATTCTATTCTTGTTAAACTTAAATGCTTGTGTGCATTCAGGTCTGTTTTAAGAGATGCCATAAGCCATCTAATGGATTAAAATATATGCAATTGTATGTAAATATTTCTCCTTTGTCTTATGGATTCCTTGTTGGGGGAAGTGCTGGCCTTTATAAGCAGTGGATTATAAAGTGGATTCTGCCTGTATTTAAGACAGCTATGGATACAGAGAAACAAGACTTGTCTACACCTGACCTCTGTGTTGTTTTGAGCTTTCCACTTGTCTAATTTCCTGAAGGATCAAGAGGATGAAAACGGAGATTTCAGAAACAAAAAACAAAAGTATAGATATATTTCTTTTCATGGGTAATCTCGCCCTTCCATTTTTTAAAAAAAAATTTATTGTGAATTGAGTGATATTTTACATGGGAGAACATCAGTTTTACACTCATTATTTCATTGCAATGATTACAATCTCCTCTGTGCATGATCATTCATTAGTATTTGCTTCTATTCCTTCTATTTTGTTTTGTTTTGTTTTGGGGTCAGGGGATGTACACATAAACACTCAGGAAAATATTATTATTTAAACAACAAAAGGACACATTCTGCAAGCCTGTCCACTGGCCACCCACACCTGCATGCCAGCACACAGTCTTTTTCTTTCCATGAGTCTACTACCGTCCTCAGCTGCTATCTCTCTCTCCATTTCCTCACCTCTGTCTCCATCTCCATCTCCATCTCCATCTTCATCTTTTTGGCTAGGGTCCCACATTCCCCCTTCCATTTTATAACATAGATAAATGTTAGATAGGTGATAGGTAATTGTACACATATATAGATTGAGAGATAATATATACCAATATGTATATAGATTGAGAGATAATAGATAGACATCAACATGTATGTAGATTGCTAGATAGTAAATAAATATCGATTTGAATACATAATGTCATTCTAGCAATATCTAGAAGAATTGGTGCTTGTGAATTGTGGAGTTGGACAATGGTACTGAAAGTTCTGTGGATTTCCAGAGAATGAAGAAATCAATCTTAGAAGATGTATAGTAAGAATGCTCATTAGAAAT
>NW_006408680.1:3026739-3034485 GCF_000296735.1 Chrysochloris asiatica | reverse complement strand
AAATTGGAAGTTGTCAAAAATGAAATGGAACGCATAAACATTGATTTCTTAGGCATTAGTAAGCTGAAATGGACTGGTATTGGCCATTTTGCAAACTAGAGGGCCAGTGAAAATGAAGAAAACCTGCAATGATATAGACTCAACAATGAAATCAAACCTATCAATCATCTTGAAGATGGTGCCAACTGGACAGTATTTTGTTCTGTTATACGTAAGGTCACCATGAGTCAGCAACAGCACAACCTTGCTGCCTGCTGGTGATATTTCTGCAATATGTTGATGAAAGAACTGGTGCCAAGACCTAGTGCTAAGTGGGGAAGAGGAAGGAACTTAGAGGTTTCCTGACTATAAATTCCCATCTCATTCCACCAAATCTTAGGACCTTCCCTGACTTGAATGACCACAAATGTAAAAGCTTTCAAATAGCTTCTTGATACATTGGAGCAGGAATTAAGAGAAAATGTAATCTATAACCTCGGTCCTTTGATCTGGTCTAAAAGTATCTTTTGAATACCAACGTATTGTTAGATAAACCATGTGGGACTGAGTAAGTAGATGAATTTCTTACCCTGCAGTGTAGCACAGATTGGAATGGATTAAATCTTCCTCATTCATCTTCCCCATCCCCTAACCTCCAGTGTTATTTTTACCGTTTGATTTAAGCCAGCTAGATATGCTTTTGTGACTTATGCTCTTTGGCTATGAGACCCATTTGCTTTATCCATTATACTTTTAGAATGGTTGATGTGGTAAAAATACATAATGAAAAGTAATAATTGCACCAAAATAAAACCCCATGCCCAGTTGAAGTTATACTTAAAGTGGAATGCAGCAAATCTATTTTAGCAGCCTTCCTTATACATCTTTTGATTAACATTTTAAAATCCCTAGAACTCTTCCAGGATAAGAACATAACTTGATTGGCTGATTGAGTTACACGCTCAGCCTTGTACAGCTCCATCTGTGAGCATGCTGAGCACCATATTGATGTCTCCTCTCCCCTGTCTTCTTATTGAATAAGAAATGCGTCATGGAAATGTCCTTATACCAAAGTCCTTTAGGTAAAATGACTCCTCCAGCATCTCAAACAAAAAGTATGGGCACTATTTCCTCTGGTATAAAGCTAATGTAGAGAATTCAGGTATCATACTACTTGATATGTGTGCATATTTGCTACATTTTTTAAAGTCATTATCAGATTTGAAAGTGAACAGAGAACACGCGCCCCTTCATTATTTTAGTGTTTTCTTTTCAAAGTCCACCAAAGGAGAACCAATCCTACAAATTCAAAATATATAGCTGTTGTTGTTTTTCTGAGACAGAATGAAAGTGGAGGATCGCACATGTTTCCATGTTGGCATTCTGATTTATCATTGATGAGTAAATACATTTAGGTAAATTTACCATTTTTTAGAAAAAGTTGCATACTTAAAGAAATTCTGTTAATGTAGACTTGAAGATACATATAGACAATGATGGTAAGGACAAGAGATACCTAGACATGGCACTCCATCTGATGCATGAGCCACATTGGAGCAGAAAGTGTATACAAATAAATGAAATGCAACTTCATTACTGGTATCATTTCTGTTACTTGCCTTAGAGTTGACTCTTACTTATGGTGCCCTTCTGTAGAACACAAGAAAGAGATGTTACCCACAACTGCACTGTCTGCATGATGGAAGGCATGGGTGAGTCCGCTGTGACTACTGCGTCAATGCATCTCAATGAGGGTTTCCTCCATTTTCACTGGCCATCCACTTTACCAAACACAATGCCTTTTTTTCTAGTTAATGGTCTTTCCTGGCAACATTGCCCAAACTAAGCAAGCCAAAATCATGGTCCTGACTTATAAGGAGCATTCTGGGTGCGATTCTTCCAAGATTGATTTCATCCTTCTTTTGTCAGTCTATGGTGTAATCAATATTCTTCTCCACAACATCATTATTGCCAATGCCTAACATTCTGGTGTGGAAGCCTGGTGTGGCACTGTAGAATAAGTACTGGACAAAAAGGTCAGTTTGAATCTCAAGGTTAGCTTGTGAAACCACCAGCTGCTCCTTGGAAACCCTATACTGGTTTTCTGTGTGTCAAAACAGACTAGGTAGCATTGAACAATAACAACATTCTGGTGTGGTGTTGCGGGTTATGTACTGAGCTAGTAACCACGAGGTTGGTTCAAATCCATCAGCTGCCCCTTGGAAACACTATATAGGGTTGGTATGAGTCAGAATATGGCATTTAGCCATAATAACAAAAGCTCTTGCTATTTGTCCTCTAGGTTTTGAACTTATGGTATCCTAGCCCTTAAAATTGATTAGCTAGTAGTTCCCAGACCAGAGGATGAGCTTGCAAATTAATTATCTATGCAAAAGTAATTCTGCAAGCACTAGTCCATTCTTGTACCATTATGACTTCTGCAGATGGATGCTAAGGTCAAATCCGCATTGTTCCATTTCTTTGGGGAATATCCTGAATTTCCAGGAGGTGGGATTTGAAAACAACTGAATGGATGTCTTTCAAAACCCATGTCCACTGCTGAACAAGCTAATAACTGTTATGCTGTAGAAGACCTAAAGGGAAGAGAGACCACACTGAGTTACAGCTGGTAACATACTTATCCCCATAGTAAGGAAATGAACTGTGAAGGGGACAGTTCAAAAGACCTCCCTTGCCTTTGTGCTGTTATATGCCATTTCACTCCATTTTCATTTTCATCTAAGCTTTCCTTTCCTTCAGAAAATTACTTCCCATTTGTATAATTCTTGAAAAGCCACTCCCAAGGAAAAAAAATAGACTGGCAAAAGAAGGATGAAATCATTCCTGAATGTAATTTACTTTCAAGTGTATTATGGTTTGGTAGACTTGACACTCACTCACCTGCAGTGTATTCTTTTCATAAACGTTCATTTCAAATATTTGTAAAAGTTGTGTATTTTGGGAAACACTCATACATTTTAAAAGAAGCCAGCAACAACAACAACAACAACAAAATGATCTGAACTTACACATATTGCATTAGGCAAATCTGCGGCACAAGACTTTTTTAAAGTGTTGAAGAGCAAAGTTATCAGCTTGAGGACTAAGGTGTGCCTGACCCAAGCCATGATATTTTCAATAACCTCATATGCATGAGAAAGCTGTACAGTGAATAAGGAAGATCCTAGAAGAATTGATGCTTTTGAGTTATGGTGTTGGAGGAGAATATTAAAGTTCCATGGGCTGCCAAAAGAACCAATAGATCTGTTTTGGAAGGAGTGCAGCCAGAGTGCTCCTTAGAGGCCAAGATGGCCAAAGTTCGTGTTTCATACTTTGGACATATTGCCAGGAGGGACCAGTCACTGGAAAAGGATATCATGTTTGGTAAGGTGGAGGGTCAGAGAAAAAGAGGAAGACCCCCAACGAGATGTATCGGCCAAGTGGCAGCATCGATACACTCAAGCATGACAACAGTAGTGAGGTTGGCCCAGGATCAGGCAGTGTTTCGTTCTGCTGTGAATAAGGTCACTATAGGTCGGCACCTAACAACAACAACACACATATAGCTGTGTTTCTGTAACAAAGTAAGGACCAAAAAGGAGGAAAAGGAATTCCTCTTTTTTTCCATGAAGACTCTTAAAACTGCAGCATTTCTTTGTGAACATTGCAATGAGTCAAGGTTGCCATTCTTTTGTCCAAAAATTGAGTTTCTTTGGCACCTTAGAAAAGATGACAGGACAAAAACAAGCTTCAAAACTAAGCAGAGATCAACCCTAACCTCTTCATCCTTCTTTCAGTGGAAAGCTGAAGAGTGAAAAGACCCAAGACACCATATGCCTGGCTATAGGTAAAATATAGGATGAGGAATGATGTGCTCACAAAAGTGTTTGCCTGTGGCCCTGAATTTGCAAAGGCACTAAAAAGAGAAGTTTCTCTTTTACGACCATCGATTCTGTGCTCTGCTGGCATTGAGAGTTCTCACTAGATTTATTGTAAGGATAAACTCAACTAGTGGCTGAATTTAGAGAGCTCACTTTCACTAATTTACCATTTATGACCTGTCGCAAACGCACTTTGTTCCTCTTTTAATGAATCAACCAGAAATATAACTCCTCATTAAAAAATTTATTAATCTCACTACATGGTAATGTAGGCAAAACAGAATAAATATGAAGCATGTGCAAAATGCTCGGGAGCTGGCTCCAATTAAAGAAACAAGACACAAATATTATTTCCCAAGTTAACCACGTTTGCTCTTAAATGGGCTTGCTAGCTCTGCTTTCAAGTGTTACTACCTGTTCTTCCTTAGTTATCTCAACATTTGAGTCACAAGAATTAGACTCTGATAAAGAAAGTATTTCTGCAAAGTAAGGGTTGGTGTAAGGAACACTGGTGGTACAAATTGTCAAGTGTTCAACTGCAAACCAAAAGGTTGGCACTTTGAATCCACCCAGTAATTAGTCCTGTGGGAGAAACACATGGCAATTGGCTTTCATAACTATTACAGTCTAGGAAGTCCTGTGGGGTAATTATCCTATGTTATATGTAGTCTCTATACACCGAGAGCACTCCTGGTGTGGTACTGTAGAATAAGCATTGGATGGCTAATTGTAAGATCAGCAGTTCGAACCCACCAGCCATTTCTTCAAGCCCTACTCAGGGTCTCTGTGAGTCAGAAGAGACTTGACAGCATCTAACAAAAACAAATACAAGTTGGAATCAACTCAGCAACACACAACAGTATTAAGAGTTGGTGTGCAGGTTTAGAAAGGGGGACATTTTTAGATTAAAAACCATAGGAAATAAAAGCATTGGTTTCTACTTTGAAAGATTATATAACTGGCAAAAATAAATGAGTCAAAAAGCAAAGAGTCAGAAAAATAGCAAAAAACCCAAAACACAGTATGTTGTTGTTGTTAAGTGCCATTGAGTCGATTCTGACCCATAAGGCCCTATATAGGGTTTCCAAGGAGCAGCTGGTAAGTTTGAACCACTGACATTGCAGTTCAAATGACTCTTCAGTCTGACACATTAGCGCATAGTGCTACACAGGACTCCTAAAAAACAGTATATAGCTATGAAAATGAATATAGTAATCCAATCTATGTCAGTTAGTTTGTGAAATTTGTTTTTTAAATTTTTATTCTAAACTGGGTCAAGGTTTAAACAACAGATCAATCAGTTTTCCATTCAATAGTTCATACCCATTTTTTTTCTTGTCATTGATTGAAAAACTCACAACATAACATCACTGATTTCACCTATTTGTGTTGTCTGTTTCCATTTCTCCAATTTTCCTATCCCTTCTGAACTTCATCCTTGAGCAAATGCTGTCCTTTGGATCTCAAATGGTTGATTATTATTTAGTAACAATAACAAAATGCCTAGGTGTACAAGTAATGAAGTTCTATGATTATGGAACTGAAAACCTTAACTCCATGTGCACATGTGCAGTTATGTGAATAAGTACATGAGTGTGGAAAAAAGTATGAAAGCACACATGTGTTCACTTACATGGATTCACTAAGGGGCTACTACACTGGATAAGGAGCTGAATGAATAGAGGCAGTGTAACAACAACAGAAGAAGAAATAAAGCTGTTCAAGATAAGAAAGAATGTGTGATGCAATGCCATCTGTGAGAAGGTGTGTGTGTGTGTTGTGTGTGTGTGTGTGCACAGCACATATGCATAATGACTTGCAGGAACATGGTTTTTTCAAAGGCCCAATGGTGCTAATCTAAAATTGGTAAATACTCTAGGGATTTTTCTCTTTCTTAAACTGCTTCTGTGTGTGCTAATTAAGCATGTACTACTTTCTAAAAAAAAAAGTGATTTCACTGTGATAAAAATAATCCATGTGATAAATATTCTCTTCTAACAAAATTCTGTCAAGAGAACGTCTTTATGAATGAAATACATTATCAAATACATGAAAATCCAAATTCACTCTATGGCCAAAAATACCCACATTTTTAGTGCAAATATGCAGAAGTCATCAAAGTTTGATTTTAGCACAGGGAGTTTCTGAAGAAAAGTACCTAAAGGTCCACTTGCTGTCTGATCTTTTATTCATTAAGAGGTCAAACAGTCATTTACAGCAAAAAGAAAGTGTGGAAGATGAAAGCATTGTTGGTTGTTGTTGTTGTTGTTAGGTGTCCTTAAGTCAGTTCTGACTCAAAGTGATCCTATGCACAACAGAATGAAACACTGCATAAATCTCACAATTGTACACTTGACCTCATGCTGTTGACACTGTGCAAAGCCATCTCATTGCGGTTCTTCTTTTTCATCGACCCTCCACTATTTCAAGAATGATGTCCTTCTCCAGGGACTGGCCCCTCCTGGTAACATGTCCAATGTAGGAGGGATTAAGTCTCACCATCCTGGCTTCTAAGGCGTATTCTGCCTCTACTTCCTCCAACACAGATTTCTTTGTTCTCTGGCAATCTATAATACTTTCAATAGTCTTCTACAACACTATAACTCAAATGCACTAATTCTACAGTCTTCCTTATTCATTGTCCAACTTTCACATGCATGAGGCTACTGAAAGTACCATGGCTTCAGTCAGATGTACCTTAGTCCTCAAACTGAACATTTTGCTCTTCAACATTTTAAGAGGGCTTGCATAGCAGATTTGCCTAATGCAATACATTTTTTTGGTTATTTGGATGCTGCTTGGATGAATGTTGACTTTAGAGCCAAGCAAAATGAAGTCTTTGAAAACTTCAATATTTTCTCCGATTATCCTGATGTTATTTACTTGTCCATAGGATTATATATACATATAATTACAATCCGTTCTTTATACTGTGGTCTCTGAGCTTCATCAGTAAGTATTGTAAGTCCTCTTTGCTTTCAACATGAAAGGTTGCATCATATCTATATCACAGGTTGTTAAGGAGCCTTCCTCCAAACCCGATGTCACATTATTCTTCATATAAACAGCTTCTCAGATTATTTGTTCAGTATACAAATGGGGTATGGTGAAATAATACCACCCTGTTGAACACTTTTTCTTGATTTTAAACCATTCAGTGTCCAATATTCTGTTCAAATGTGTGCCTCTTGATCTACATACAAGTTCTTCATGAGCATAATGAAGTAGTCTGTAATACCTATTCTTCTCAGTGTTATCCATAGCTTGTCATGATAGACACAGTTGAAAGCTTTTGCAAAATCAATGCAACACAAGTACACAACTTTCTGGTACTCTCTGCTTTAAGATCCTTCTGACTTCAGCAATAATATCCCTTGTTGCATGAACTCTTCTAAATCTAGTTTGAATGTCTTTCAGTTCCTTGTCAATGTACTGTTACAGCCTTTTAAAAATATCTTCAGCAAAATTTTACTTGCATGTGCTATCAATGATATTGTTCTATGATTTCTGCATTACCTTGGGTCACCTCTCTGTGGAATGGACACAAGTATGGATCTCTTCCAAGCTTTTGGCCAAACTTCTTGGCATCAGTGAGTGACAGCATGTGGTGCTGCATCAGTTTGTTGAAAAATATTTAATTTGTATTCTGTCAATTCCTGGAGCTTTGTTTTTCACCAATGCCTTCATTGCAACTTGGACTTCTTCCTTCTATACCATCTGTACTTCATCATACGCTGACTCTTGAAATGGTTGAACATAAAACATACCTTTCTGGTAGAGTAACTCTAGTTCTTTCATCTTATTTTGGTGTTTTCTGCACCTTTCAAGACCTTGCCAAAAAAATACTTCAATACTGTAAGTCGAGGCTTGAAGTTTTTTTCTTCAA
>NW_006408680.1:3011387-3013302 GCF_000296735.1 Chrysochloris asiatica | reverse complement strand
TTCCAGTGCACATGGAACATTTTCCAGAATAGACCATGTATTATGCCATAAAACAAACCTCCATAAATTTACAAACATCACAATACTACAAAGCATCTTTTCAGACCACAATGCTATTAAATTAGAAATCAACAATAGAAATTCCAAGGAAATAAAGTCAAATACATGGAAACTGAATAACACCCTGTTGAGAAGCTACTGGGTAGTACCAGAAATAAAATATGAATTCACAAAGTTCCTAGAAATAAATGAGAATGAAAACACAACATACCATAATCTTTGGGACACATCAAAAGTAGTGCTGAGAGGACAGTTTATTGCAATAAATACACACATCCGAAAAGAAGAAAGAACCAAAATCAATACTTTAACACATCTCCAACAATTAGAAACAGACGAGCAAAGTAAAACTAAAGTCAGCAGAAGAAAGGAAATAATAAAGATTAGAGCAAAAATAAATGAGATAGAAAACAGAAAAACTACAGAAAGAATCAACAGGACTAGAAGCTGGTTCTTTGAAAGAATTAGTATAATCGACAAACCACTGGCAAACCTAACAAAAGAAGACAGGAAGAAGACACATATAACATACATAAGAAGCCACATGGGTGATGTCACAGAAAACCAATAGAAATAAAGAGGATAGACAACAGAATGTTATAAAGAGTTGTATCCAATAAATTTAAAAACCTAGAGGAGAAGGATTCATTTTTTGGCTAATGTTCATGAACATTTCTTCATATATTTGTTGGCTGCCTGAACATCTTCCTTGGTGAGCTATCTGTTCATGTCCTGTGCCCAAATTTTAATTGAGTTCCTCATCTTTTTCTTTTAGAGGTGTTGTAGTTTCCTATAGATTTTAGAAATTAGTCCCTTGTCTGATATGCCATTGCAAAGATTTTTTTTCCTATTCTGTGGGCTGCATTTTTACTCTTTTGGTGAAATCCTTTGATGCACATAAGTGTCTAATTTTTACACTATCCCAATCATCTATTTTGTCTTCTTTTATTTGTGTAATTTTTCACAATGTTAAGTAACCTGTGTGTGTATTGGATTGCTTTTATTGTTAAGTGCCATCGAGTTGAGTCCGACCCATAGCAACCCTGTATAGAGTTTCCAAGGAGAAGCTGGTGAGCTTGAACCATTGATGTTGCAGTTCAAACTACTTTGCAATTGACACATTTTCCCTCAGCAACCAGAGCCCTTAAATTTGTACCTATTTTTTCATTGATAATCTTTATTATTCTGGGATTCACCTTTAGGTCTTTAATCCATTCTGAGTTGGGTTTTGTATTTGGCATGAAGTATAGATTGAAAGAAGAGATTGAAGTTGTCAAGGACTTAATTCTTCTTGACTCAACTATCAACACTCATGGAAGCGACAGTGAAGAAGTCAAACGACGTATTACATTAAGCAAATCTGTTGCACAAGATCTTTTTAAAGTGTTGAAGAGCAAAGATGTCAGTTTGAGGACCCAAGCCATGGTATTTTCAATAATGCATGTGAAAGCTGGACAGTGAATATGGAAGACCATAGAAGAATTGATGCCTTTGAGTTATGGTGTTGGAGGAGAATATTGAATGTGCCATGGGCTGCCAAAAGAATCAATAGATCTGCTTTGGAAGAAGTGCAGCCAGAGTGCTCCTTGGAGGCCAGGATGGCTAAACTTTGTCTCTCCTACTTCAGACATATTGTCAGGAGGGATGAGTTGCTGGAGAAGGATATCATGTTTGGTAGGGTGGAGGGTCAGAGAAAAAGAGGAAGACCTCCAATGAGATGGATTGGCAAAGTGGCAATTCAATGGGCTCAAGCATGGCAACAATAGTGAGGTTGGCCCAGGACTGGGCAGTGTTTTGTTCTGTTGTACATAGGGTCGCTATGAGTCGGTACTGACTCGATAACACCTAACAACAA
>NW_006408680.1:3010357-3010858 GCF_000296735.1 Chrysochloris asiatica | reverse complement strand
TTATTAGATAATTTTTGGTAATAGGTCATCAGATCTTTCAGACTAATATGTCTTAACTTGGAAGCTCCACTGAAATCCCTCTATCATGGGTCACCCACTGGTATTTGACATTCTTATTCCATAACTTCTAGTGTCAGAGTAACATACATGTCACTGCAGTGCAGTATGTTGACAACAGCATAGCTTTACTGAGAGGTGTCTATGACAATGGCTTGTCCAGAATGATGTGAAGCACAGTAATGTGTGCTAGTTCACATAGAAGCACATTAGATCTGATCCATGATCCCCCTGGTCTCCCTTTCAGTTCCAGCAGTGGTGGGTGTTTCTGCTTTGAAAGAGCACCCCATCCACAGAGAATTCAGTCACTGGTTTACATGTGGAGAAGAGCTATACAACAACCTAGAACCACAGTGGACTTCATGGAAAAATTTGCTTATATTTGTGCTAAGAAATAAGACTTTAGGATTGTCTGTCACTAGAGCAAAACCTACTTATCAATGT
>NW_006408680.1:2985068-3010074 GCF_000296735.1 Chrysochloris asiatica | reverse complement strand
CAGTATTACACTACTGAAATCGAGTGACTTGTTTTATTTTGTTTGATGGTGTCAGTAACCCACAGGGATGGAAATTCACATGTAACAGTCTCTGAAACAAGGGAATTTCCTCGAGACTTTGATGAGTTTTGCCCTGCAAGTAAAAGAAGAGAGTATTTTTTGACCAGTTAAAAGTCTTTTGGAAGAGGTGGCAAGAAAGAGTTCATAGAACACCAAGTTAGTTCTTGATGAATTTTATGGACATAGATTTGAACATTGATATAATCGAGTAGCCAAATTGGCAGGTTATTATTAATCCTTGTGGTATAACATTGTAATTGGATGGTTATTAATGCTTATAATACAATGTTATAATTGGCTGGTTATTAACCCTTGTGATATAATTTTGTAATTGCAGCCCTTTAGTATTTTAGATAACACACCAAGCGACATCATTGGAGGAGGGAGCATGAGGCACTCTTAAAGCTTCCATTGATAACTTCTAATAAGACCAAAGGAGCTCTAGCATTAACATTTGCAGAATGTATGTCTGTATCATGTAAACCTGGGAGAAAGTCCTGGAAAAATTGTGTGAGATATGCTGTGTCACCAGTACTTTGATGACCCTGAGGGTCACAGGCTTCAGGGACTCTGAGTCACAAGTCAGAGGTTACCAGTGCAAACATCTTAAGGGAACATTAACCAACTTCCTCCACTGACATTATCCTTAATACATATGCGCAGTACTACCTAATGACAGTAGAATCTGAAAGGAGGTCCATGAAAGCACCTTCAGTAAGTGAAAAGTAAGAACTAAAAGTGTTAAGAAAGCTATTTGTCATCATTTTGTTGGCAGCATGAAAATGAAAAAAGATACTATATGGTATTCTCATTAGGTGATATCCTAGATTAGATAAAATCATGTGTTATTAGGCTTATACACGTCCTTCTCCAGAAATACAAGCTAAAGAGTTTCAAACACATTATAACTGATAACTTATTAGTGAGAATCAGTGTGTTCTCTATAATGAAAAAAATAAAATAGGGAACTGAATGGGATATAAAGGCACTTGCTAATTTCTATTTTTTTAACTGAAAATGCCTTGCCATTCTCACCCACGAGCTTGATGATCTGTAGAACATGTTTGCATTTATAAGTTAGGCCAATGTATGCCACTTAGATTTACTTTCTGCATTAGATACTTTTGAAAACTAACAACTGGATAAGTCAATGTCCTCTTTTCCTAGAGTCTGAGTGTCATCCTTCAAAGGCGTGCAGTAACAATGCTCCTCACTACTGTGAGGGAGGAATCTGCATGCCATTCAGGAAGCTGTGATTGAGTGTTTACTCCATGAAGGGCGGTGTGCTGGGTATGGAGAAGATAGCAATAGCAGTCCCTTCGAATGACATACCATGAAGACAGAGCAGCGGACTATATACAGCTAAATGTAATTTAGTTCACATAGTAAATCGAGAAATAAAAGGTCATGCTAACACAATAGCCAGCTCAATGGGGATGCACATTCCAGATATAGACTACAGTGTTCTGTGGACAAAAGTAAGCTTTAAAGAAAGAAACAAACAAAAAGAAAACAAAACAAAACCAGTTGCCATTATGCTGACTCCAAGTCATAGTAATTCACCTTTATCAGTGTACAATGGTGCTCCAGAAGGGTTTCAATGGTTTTTCAGAAGTCAGCCATCAGTTTCTTTTTTCTGAGTTGCCTCTGAAATTACTTGAATCACCAACTTTTCAGTTAGAATTCAAGGGCATTTTTAGCATTTGCATCCGTTTGAGGACTAAGGTGCACCTGATCCAAGCTGTGGTATTTTCAACAGCTTTAGATACCTGTAAAAATTGGACAACAAATAAGGAAGACCACAGAAGAATTGGTGCATTTAAGTTATGGAGTTAGCAAAGTGTATTAAAGGTACCCTGTACTTCCCAAAGAATAATCTGTATTGGAAGAAGTACAACTCAAATGCTCCTTAGAGGTCAGCATGATGAAACTTTCTCTATTATACTTTAGACATATTATGAGAGGGACTGGTCTCTGGAGAAGGACATCATACTAGATAAAGTGGAGGGTCTTCGAAAAAGTAGAAGACCCCCAATGAGATGGACTGACACAGTGGTAGCAGCAATGGGCTGAAGCTTTATAACAATTGTGAGGATGGCATAGTACTGGGTAGTGCTTCATTCTTTTGTGCATAAAGTCAGAGTCGACTTGATGATGCCTAACGGTAGGAGAAGCACTTGACCATAGAACTCTTTGAATCGCAAGGTTGGTGGTTCAAACTCACCAGTCGCTCCTTCAGAAACCCTATATGGGGTCGCTATGAGTCAAACCAACTTGACAGCACTTAAAAACTCCCCAGAGGCTCCCTATAATAATATGCAGGAGTTTTACAGACAAAGAATGCCATGTCAGGTAGGATAGGTTTGGCTGAATCTATTAAAAACCTCAAAATAACAGAGGCTTAAACAAGATAAAAATTGATTTCTCTACTACAGAAAATAATCTGGAGTCAGGAAGCCAGAGGTAATCGAGAGACTGTGTTTTGTCGCAGACATTGTTCATCTCTATGTCACTCTGTGTCCCTCCTTGGAATATGGTTTTCCTACCGTAAATGACTACTTAGGTCCTAAGAGAAAGAAGGAAAGAACAGAGAAAGGTATCCCCCTTCCTATTAAAAACTTGCCCAGAAATCACAAATAATGTTATATGACCACACCTAATTGCAAAGGCATCTGGGAAATGTAATTTGATGTGGTTTTATTTCCAAGGAGGAAGAAGAGGATGTACAGTGGGGAGGAATTGATGGTCTCTGCTAGGGTGCATATTACATTTTCCTGTTATGTTCAATGAGCATTAGCATACCAAAGGATCTGAAAAATCCTGCCAGAAGAAAGGGATTCTAATTTTATTTAACCCAGCAAGTGAAACTCTCTTGAAGTGGGAAAACCTTTTCCATTTTAAGAACATAGTATTACAGAAGACTGTAAATCCCAGGAATAATGAGATGTTCCGCTTAGCTAAATCCTGGGGAAAGTGTGCTGTTGAGAGACTAGAGGGACAGATGGGGAGTAAAAGATGATGTTAGAGAGAAGCAGAGTCAGGGGAGATATTTAAGGTAGAGCAGAAACAAATAAATATGGGGAAGACATTGAGTGGACAGCTAGAGGGTGGAGGTAGAAGACTAAGAAAGGGAAAAATAAATTATCTGCTTCATCTAACGGAACAGTACATATTGAGTGAGTGAGCTCAACAGGATAGGAATAATCCAACAATAGAAGCTGTTATTGTTAGGTGCCGTCAAGTTGGTTCTGACCCATAGCGACCCTGTGTAAGGTTTTCAAGGAGAGGCTGGTGAATTTGAACCGCTGATCTTGTGGCTTAAACAGAATTTGCAGTCCAGTGCTTAACCCACAGCACCACACCAGGATTCTAACAATAGAAGTAATCAATCAAAATTTCTAATATAGAAAATCTTTGTTACTGTCTCCTTTAAGAATTGTTTCTAAGCATCCCCAACTCCACAGGTCATGTTCTCCATATTTCCCTATAATAGTTCAGTAGTCAATGTCAGGTATGATCACGATACAGTTAAAAATGCTCATTTTATCTCAGAGAATTCTAAAATCTCATGATCTGGATAATAAGTTTCTTCCTAAATATAGACACACAGCCCACAACATAAGACTTAGAATTTAGTTATGCATGAATAAGGTTGAAAAGTTTGACATCTGAACAGATTCTGAAGTTTACGTGCCTAAGATAAAGGTGTTTCACAACCCAGAATATCCTACCAATTAATAAATTAGAACCAGACAAACAAATATGTCTGTGAGCAGACTAATAGCAGGACATGGACACCCTCTGCTGTCGTTGCTATGTCCAGTATCAAGGGTCAATTCTGACTCAGCAACCCTAGAGGACAGAGTAGAACTGCCCAGTAGGATTATCTAGGTTGGAATCTTTATAGAAGTGTTTTCGCCATTGCACCCCGTGGCTTCTTGACATCTTCTTCATTATTATGGAATTGATTCCAATTCAGAGCAATACTGAGAGACATAGTAGAAATGGCGCCAAGACTGTAAATCTTTATAGGAGCAGATCACCATATCTTTCACTTATACAGAAGTTGATGTGTTTAAACCTCCAATGTTAGCAGTCCAACACTAAACCATGGCAACTTCAGGTCTCCTAGGACATCTTCTAGAGACCAGTTAGTAGTTTGTACAAGAAACACATTCCAAAGATAACATACAAGCCCTCCTTTTATTCAGTAAATTTTCTTTTGTTTGCAAAAATGGTTCTTTAATTGCTTTATGCGTACAAAACATATTGGTGTTAGTGTTTAGAGTTTCTGAGGAGCAGCTAGTGAATTTGAACTGCCAACCCTGCGGTTCTATTTTTGTTTAACAGGCCTTATGGTCCAGTGCTTATCCTATAGTGCCATACCAGGACTTCATATAAAACAAAGCAATCTTTAAAAAAATGTGCGCAAATAAACTTTAGAATGGCAACTAGAATCTAGATAATCAATCTCAAAGCATGACAGCAATGTAGTTACTTTTACAGTTCACTAATTTTATCTCAAACCATAAAACAAAAACCAAACTCACTGCCATCTAGTGGATTGACTTATAGTGAGCCTATGCAGGGTTTTTGAGCCTATAGGTCTTTATGGGAACAAAAAGCCTCATCTTTCTTCTTCAGAGCAGCTGATGGTTTAGAACTGCTGACATTGTGATTAGCAGTCCAGTGATTATTCATTATACTCTATGGTTATAAAAATACTGTTACAGAAAAATCAAACATCAATATATCTGAAAATCAAATAGAAGAGAATGAAATTTTTAAAAACACCTTATTTTTTAATGTTTTTATATTCTATATTTCATTTCTCAGTAGCCAGCATCATAGATCCATAGGCAATCTTTTGTGGTTTTGGTGACTTTGAGAAGGTAATGGTTTCATAAGATAATGAAATCCTACCATTCACTCCCTACAAAGCTTT
The DNA here is from genome assembly GCF_000296735.1 of Chrysochloris asiatica. Lineage (NCBI taxonomy): Eukaryota > Metazoa > Chordata > Mammalia > Afrosoricida > Chrysochloridae > Chrysochloris > Chrysochloris asiatica. The sequence continues at coordinate 3,005,069 of NW_006408680.1, read as the reverse complement.
TGAGTTTAATTCACTGGAAATATTTCAGAGATAGTTAATTTTACTGCTTTATTAAAGTTAAGAACAAAACAAATATGACTGCCTTGGAGAAAGAGGGAAGTTAAAAAAAAAAAAAGTCTGTTGAAATAGCTTCATTTATCCAAAGCAAACTTACATATATCTAAGGGATTTCAGGATGTTATCCTGGACAAAATGCAATTTCAGATTCAATAAATACATGTTTTATATCCTTATACAAGGATTCACAGTCTTGATGTGGCACTGCAGGTTAATGCACTGACTGCAAAGTTGGTTTGTAATGCAAGGTCGGTGGTTCAAGCTCACAACCACTCTCGGAAACCCTATACAGGGTTACTGTGAGTCGGAACTGACTCCATGGCACTTAACAACAACAACAACAACAAGACTCTGTTTATAGAGGTAATGTTAACAGATAACACAGTATTAGACTCTTAGCAAGAGTCTTGGTGGAGCACTGTAACTGCAAAGTTGGTGTTTCAAATCTACCAGTCACTCACTGGAAACCCTATTCAGGCTTATTATGAGTCGAAATTGACATAATGGACTTCACAACAACAGACTGCTAGCAGAAGGATTGCAAATTCAAGTTAAATCAGAGGCATCTTGAAAAAATTCTTAGTGTTCTACTGCTGAAAAATCTGCAATTGAACACCGCAGGATCATTGTTTCACTCTGACACATGTGGGGTTACCGTGGGTTAGAGATGGCTCCAAGGCAACTGGTTAAAATAGACACAGTAGGTTTGAGTGGAGAGCAAAGTACTAAACAGAGAAGAAAGATCAAATCAAGCCTAACCTACTGCCAACAACTCCATTCTGACACATGTTCTTAGGTGCCATCAAGTTGGTTCCAACTCCTAAAGACCTTATGCACACACACACAAAAGCTTTGCCACATCCTGCTCCATTCTCACCATTGTCCTGATGTTTGAAACCGTTGCTCTAGTCACTGTGTCCATCCATCTTTTGGGGGATTTCCCTCTTCTTTGCAGACACTCCACTATTCCAAGCATGAGCTCCTTCTCGAGGAACTGGTCCCTCCTGACAACATGTCCAAAGTCTGAGAGTTCAAATCTCACCATCATCACTTCTTTGTGGCATTCTAGCTCTACTTCCTCCAAGATAGATTGTTCTTCTGGCAGTCCATAATACCTTCAATATTCTTCTCCAACTCCAAAATTTAAATGCAGGGATTCTTCTACAGTCTAACTTATTGATTGTCCAACTTTCACATGCAGATAAGGTGATTGAAAATGCTATATATAGCTAGAGTCAGGTGCACTTTAGTTCTCAAAGTGCTCTCTTTGCTGTTTGACACCTTTAATGAAGTCTTTTACAACAGATTTACATTATGCCATATGTCTTTTAGGAGCTCTGGTAGCGTAATGGTTACGAATTGGGCTGCGAACCACAAGGTCAGCAGTTCGAAACTACCAATTGTTCCATGGGAGAAAGATGAGACTTTCTGCTCCAGTAAAGATTTACAGCCTTGGAAACCCTGTGCAGGGTCGCTATGAGTCGGAACCAACTCCACTGCACATAACCACCATCACCATATGTCTTTTAATTTCTGCATTGTAACTTCCATGGGCTTTGATTGTAGAGCCAAGCAAAACGAATTCTTTGACAACATCAATCTTTTCTCCATTGTTCATGATGTTATGTATTGGTCTAGTTGTGAAGATATTTGCTATCTTTATAATGAGGTGCAATCCATACTGAAAACTGTGGTTCATGATCATATTCAGTATTCCAAGCCCTCTTTGCTTCAGCAAGCAGGTTATTCCATCTGCATATTGGAGATTTTAATGAGACTTCCTGTAATCTGGATGCCATGTTCTTCTTCATATAATCCAGCTTCTCAGATTACTTACTCTATCTACAGATTGAATAATTATGGTGAAATGATCCAACCCTAGCCCACACCTTCCCTGATTTTGAACCATTCAGTAAGCCCTTCATCTGCTCTAACAACTGCCTGAGTCTATGCACACGCCCCTCGTATGCACAATTAAGTGTTCTGGATCACCCATCCTTCACAATATTATTTGTAGTTTGCTATGATCCTTGCAGCAAAAGCCTTTGCATAGTTAATAAAGCACTATGGTGCTACAAGATAGGCACTGGACCTAAAGGTCAGTTTGAACCACAATGTCAACATTTCAAACCTACCAGCCACTCCTCAGAAACCCCATATAAGGTCACTAAGTGTCAGAACTGACTCTACAGCACTGAGCAACAAGCATCTTTCCAACTTTCTCTGTCTGAGTCAACATCCATCTGACGTCAGCAATGATATCCCTCAGCTTTTCATTTTCTGAATCCAGCTTGAATTTCTCTCAGTTATATGTCATTTTAAAATTAAAATCAGCAAAGATTTATTTGCATGTGGTGTTAATGATAGTATTTAATGATTTCTGCATTCTATTGAGTCACCTTTCTTTGGGATGGCACAAACATAGATATCTTCCAATTGGTTGGTCAGGTAGTTGTCTTCCAATTTTTTTAGCATAGGTGAGCGTGTGTCTTCAGGGCTGATTCAGTTTATTGAAGCATTTCAATGTGTAGTCCATCAATTCCTGGATCCTTAATTTTCACCAAGATCTTCAGTGCAACTTGGACTTCTTTCAATACTATTGGTTCTTCTGTTATCTCTTGATATGATTGAATATCGACCAATTCTTCCGGTACAGTGATTTTGTGTACTCCTTTTACTTTCTTGTCATGCTTTCAATATCTTTCAATATTTTGCCCATTGAACCCTTCCATATTGCCACCCAAGGCTTGAATGTTTTCTTCTGTTCTTTCAGCATAGGAAGTGCTGAACATGCTTTTCTCTTTAACTCCAGAACTTGGTGCATTACCTTTTAATACTTGACTTTACCTTCTCGAGCTGCCCTTTGACATGTTCTTTTCAGATCTTTTCATTCCTTATTTCTTCCATTTGCTTTAACTTCGCTAAGGTCAATGGCAAGTTAAAAGTGTCTTTCTGGACATCATTTTGGTCTTTTCTATTTTTCTTGTCTTTTTAATGATATTTTGCTTTATTCCTCTATGATGTTTTTGCTGTCATCCCAAAACTCTTCTGGTCTTTGATCATTAGATTCTAAAGAATCAAATTTGTTCTTGATATGGTCTCTGAATTCAAGATTGTATTTTGATTATCTTTAAAACATTTAAAAATTAAAACATTTTCTGAAGCTTTAACCTGAACTTGCATAATTGATGTTTGTTTCCACAACAACACTTGGCCTTATTTTAGCTGATGATATTGATCGTCTCTATCATCTATTTCCAAGGAGCTCTGGTAGTGTTGTTGTTGTCGTTGTCACAGTCCATCGAGTCAGTACCGATCCACAGTGATCTTATGCACAGCAGAACGAAACACTGCCCTATCCTGGACCAACCTCACTACTGCTGGCATGCTTGAGTTCATCGATGCTGCCACTTGGCCAATTCATCTCATTGGGAGTCTTCTTCTTTTTCTCTGACCCTCCACCTTGCCAAACATGATATCCTTCTCCAATGACTGGTCCCTCCTGACAATATGTCGGAAGAGTGAGAGACAAAGTTTGGCCCTCTTGGCCTCCAGGGAGCACTCTGGCTCCACTTTTTCCAAAATGGATGTGTTGGTTCTTTTGGCAGCCCGTGGCACTTTCAATATTGTCCTCCAACACCATAACTCAAAAGCATCAATTCTTCTATCATCTTCCTTATTCACTGTCCAACTTTCACATGCATATGAGGTTATTGAAAATACCATGGCTTGGGTCAGACACACGTTAGTCCTCAAGCTGACATCTTTGCTCTTCAACACTTAAAAAAGTTCCTGTGCAGTAGATTTGCCGAATGCAATACGTCTTTTGATTTCTTGACTGTTGCTTCTGTGAGTGTTGATAGTTGATCCAAGAAGAGTGAAGTCCTTGACAACTTCAATCTTTTCTTCATTGATAAGAATGTTGTTGATTGGTCCAGTGGTGAGGATTTTTCTTTTTTTAATTGAGATGCAATGCAGAGAATCTTTCAATAAAGAAAGTCGAGGCTTGAATTTTTTCTTTAGTTCCCCCAGCTTGTGAAATGCTGAGCGTTTTCTTCCTTACTGATTGCTTAGTGGTTACAAATCAGGCTGCTGGCATCAAGGTCAGCAGTTGGAAACTACCAGCTGTTCTGCAGGAGAAAGATGAGGCTTTCTGCTCCTATAAAGATTTACAGCCTCGGAAACCCTGTGCAGGGTTGCTATTAGTTGGATCCGACTCCGTGGCACACCACCACCACCACCACCACCATCATGTATTCCCACAGATGTAGTCAATCTGATTTTTGTTTATTCCATCTCATGAGATTCATGTCCATAGTTGCCTTTTATGTTGCTGATAAAAGGTATTTACAATGAATAAGTCATTGTTCTAGAAAGTTCTATCAGATCATCTCTAGCATCATTTCTATTTCCAAGGCCATATTTTCCAACTACTAATCCTTCCTCTTCGTTTCCAGTTTTTGGATTTAAATCATCAGTAATTATCAATGTATTTTGATTGCATGATTAATCAATTTCAAACTGAAGAAGTTGTGTTGTTGTCATTATTAATTGCCACTGAGTTGGTTCCAACTCATAGAAACTCTGTATAGGCTTTCCAAGGAGTGACTGTTTTGTTTGAACTGAGGACCTTTTGGTTTTGCAGTCCAGTGCTTATCCTACAGCACAACACCAGACAAAGTTGGAAGAATTCTTCAATTTCATCAACATTGTCTTTAGTGGTTGGTGGGCAAATTTGAATAATAGTGGTATTAACTTGGCCTCCTTATAGTCATAAGGATATTATCCTATCACTGACAGCTTTGGAGTTCCAGATAGATTTTGAAATGCTCTTTTTGATGATGGGTGTAACTCCTTCTTCAATTTACTTTTCCTTGAATAGTAAGCCATATAATTGTTCAATTCAAAATGGCCTTTTTGTATCACTGGTGCTGTTAAGTACTAATGAGTCAGTTTGGAGTCATAACAACTCTGAATAGTGTTTCCAAGGAGCAATTGGTAGGTTTGGACCACCGATCTTGGGACTAGCAGTCCATTGCTTATCTTACAATGCCACATAGTAAACTATATTATTGTCTGAAAGTGATGGTTCTAACTCATAACAACCTTAGATAGTGTTTCTGACACTGTAAATCTTTATGGGGGCAGACAGTCTTATCTTTCTCCGTAGGAGAAGCTGAAGGCTTTATCTGCTGACCTGTGGTTAGCAAACCCACGACTAATTCACTGTCCCACCAGGGCTACTTAGAGGAAGAAGGATAGCAAGGTGATGACAGTACAATGTGGAGCCCCTATAGCAAGGTGAATAAGGTGCTGTGAGGGAAAGGTAGGGGCAGAGAGCCTGTCTGGGAAAAGGTGGCTCACTGCACCGATTCTCGGGAAGAAATAATGAAGGACAGAACTGCTGGAAGGGAATGGTCATATCCATCAAAGGGACTGGCATCATTAGGAAATGGATTACTAGAACCAGAGACTCAGGAAGACATAGGGCGACATTTACATGACTCTCCTGGAAAGAGCAAAATTTGATTTTGATGCAAATGACACAGCTGTCTTTGTGTTACTTTTTCCCCCCAAAGCAACTGGATATGTTTATAAAAACAAACAAACAAACAATCGTAAAGTCATTCACAAATAATTAATTTGAAACACATGTGTCATAAGCTTAAGTGTACAGGCAAATTTCCAATGCTTCAAGAAGATTGCAAACCCTTTAAACAGGCAAAGATTTATTCATCATAAAAGAAAAAAAAAATGTGGAAAAGATGATCTTTTCAACAAATAATGCTGATGAAAACAAATATCTTTTTTTTTTTTAAGCTTTTATTGTGAATTGAGTGAAAGTTTACAGGGCAGATCATCAGTTTTACATTCAACATATCATATACTTTGTTTCATTACGATTATAATCCCTTCTATGTACCATCAGTTAACAGTATTTCTCTCTATTCATTTTAGCTCTATCTCTCTCTCTTTAAACACTTAGACATGTACAATAATTTAAACCACCAAAGGGCACATTCTGCAAGTCTGCCTCCAGGTCACCAGCTCTCAGTCCCTCTCTTTCCATTAATCTAGAGTCCTCAGCTGCTCACTCACTCTATGTCCCCATTTCTACCTCTATCTCTGGTGTTGCTGCTTCTCTGGATAGGGTCCTGCATTTTGCTTGTATTCTCCCTTGATGGTCCTAGGGTTCTCTGTTTCTGGACTGTAAAAAATTAAGTACTCCCTATTTTTTGTTACAAAACTTGTACCTTTACAATTGTGACAGTCGCAAAGTCAGGATAACAATTACTCACTATTGAGTCGTAAGAATCTTATCACCATCTCTTTTTACCAGAACCATCTATGCAAGATGAAAACTATTCAGTGGGGACTCTATCTTCCCCCACATAGTCTTAAACCAAACCCTTTTGAAACCTGTAAGCCAGACACTTAGTGCCTTTATTGCCCCCTCATTTTAACTAGCCAATATCTAAGTTGCCCACCCATATCTACCCTGTATACAAAGGCGATAGCTTTGATACTTGATGTGAAGACTCTTTTCTTCTGTGCTGGTGTTTTGAGCTACTACCTTCATCAGTATAGGTCAAGTTCATCAAATTGTAGCAATTTACTCTCATTTCCTTCATCAATTTATTTTTTATCTTCCTCGAGTCGAGTTCTGATTATCAAGCCATCGAGGCTATATCAAATCGGTACTATCTACAAGTTTGGGTGCTCTTGTGTGTCTCCTCTCACTTCATATTAGTTGGATGCTTCACTCTCAGCCCTAGCCCTCTATGACTATGTCTGTGTCCATGGGCTCAGGTGTCCCCAGGTCTCAACATACTTTGCACCAACCAGCCCTTCCTCTTCTCTTTCATTTCCATGTCAACGGGATTCTATGGAATGTGGTTGAACTCAGCCCATTTCTTCATTGCTACCTTTCCCCCTCTTACACTCACCAGTAGACCAATATGGTTGCCAGCAAGCCTAATGCCTGCTCATGTATTCCCTTTTAGTTTCAGTCTTAGAGGGGGTTTTATCCTGAAGGGACTTGATTGTTTGCCTTGATGGTTTCCTGATGAACAACGTGCTTATTCTTGTAGCAGCCAATAATACTACCATTTTTGTTTTGGGGTTTTTCTGCTGATCTTTCTTTGAAGATATATCTTCTGTCACTCTAGCTGTTCCAGGCTCATCTGCTTGTCCTTTCTAGTGAGAATGTCCTATCTCAAAAGGTTCTGGATAGGGCTCAGGATTCCACCTAAGGTCTTATACACTGTTAAAGCTCTGAAAGAGGCCTATTTCACTGGGCAAGTTCTAGAACCCCCTTTAAGTATTCCAATCAGTTATAGGCTGAAGACAAGCTTATAAGCTTTCTCTAATCATGTTTCCAGACATTCCTTTCTATCCAACTCAAGTGTCTATTTTACAGTAACAGGCAAGGGAAACCAATATTCATAAGACAGTCAAGCATGTGAGTATTATTTCACCTCTTCAGACTATGCCTCAATCTATATATCACAGAGCCCTGTTGTTCCAAGGTTGAGCACACATCACTATTTATCTCTGTCCCATTTAGCACATGCAAACTTGTCTCAGTGTTCCCCTATCTACCTTGTTCTTCCACTCCCTCTCCCTTCTTATGTATTGCCCTCCCCAACACCCAAACTATGATGTGTGTGCCCACTACCCTGTGCTCTACTGACTTCGTGCTACATTTTATTAAAAATATATATATTCTTGAGTCTCAGATTTCAAAGTGAAATGTGTGTGGATCACATCTTAAAGGAGAGAAATGCATTTCTCTGGAGAATTTCTCAAAGTCTAGTGAAGGCATATGTTTTAAAGTTTCTTATAATCTACAGAGAATGAAAGCACACTATTTTCAAAGCTGATGTGGGTTGTTATTGTTGTTGTTTTTTATAAAAGGAGTGCCAGTCTGAAGTAGCACAGCTTTGCCCACCCTAATCCCAAGTATCTTAGATTTCAGAAACACTAGATACAATAATTTGAGAAAGGTGTTTAAATACAAGATGCAATAACTGCACAGTAGTATCCTAATTTCAACAATGGATTAACAATTGGTGACTGCTGCATATTTTGAGATACCCCTCGGATAGTAATTCTGAATTAACTACATCTTAAAAATGCATATTTTCTGCATCTTAATATTTGAATATCTCAGAACCTCAGAAGCATCACTTCACAAAAAGGGGTGTAAGAATGCAAAGGGAGACTTGTCCGGTAAAGCTCACTGCAGCATCTTTGCAACTGTCCATAGGGGAAAACAACCTGAAATGTCCATCAACAGATGAAGGGATATGCAAAATGTGATGTATACTCATAGATATAACCAAATATCACTCAGCTATCAAAAGAAATGGAGGTCATAGAGTATTTGTCCTTTTGTGACATGTGAGTCATGCACTGGACTACAAGGTCGGCAGTTCAAACTCACCAACAGCTCCTCAGAAACCCTGTACAGGATCACTAGGGGTCTGAATTGACCCGACAGCCCTTAACAACAACAGCAACAACATAACAAAGAATGAAGCCTTGATTTACTCCATTACATGAATGAACCTTGAAATCATTCAACTTGGTGAAGTAACTCAGTTACAAAAGGACAAATACTCTATGACTTCATTTATCTGCAATAAGCAAATGTCCAGAAAGTGGATATTATTAGTGTTTACCAAGGGTAGGAGAGAGAGAGAAAGAGGGGCTACGCTTAAGGTGCATTAAGGTTATGTTAACAGTAGTAGAATGATTTGGAAATGCATAGAGACCGAGGTTTCAAAATAGGAGATTATAATTGTTGAATTGGTGAATGTCTTGTTGGGTATGTTCTCACTACATTTAAAAAAGAAGAGAGAATTGTAACTTGTTTTCTATATCTTCTGTGTCAATGTCAAAATTGCCCTAATATTGTAAACTACTGGAAAGTGTGAACCAATTTTGCATAAATTCTTCTGTAGATTTTGACAGGACACTAAAGACTTAATGATTACTTTCTGAGAATGCTAAAAAAAAATAAATGCTAAAGTCATAACAACTCTGAACCATAGCTACTCAAAGTGAGTTGCATCTGACAAATGAAAACAAGTGTTAAAGGAGTCAGCATATCTGTGCTTAGTGTTGAACTAGCATAATTAGCAACTGATTTTGAGAATTGTGTGTTTCAAACCTTAAGCAGCAGAAATACATTCACACATATTCAACAAGGTGGACATCAACTTTACAACATTTTACAGAATCTGAAATCAGTTAATTTAGTTTGTCACATATTTACATAAGGATTATCCTATCACTGACTTGGACTCCTGGTGTGGTACTGTAGGATCAACACTGGACTGTGAAACACAAGGTCGGCCATATAAACCCACCAGCTGCTCCTCAGAAACTCTAGAGGGGTTGCTATGGGTCCGAAGTGACTTGACAATACTTCACAACAGCATTACTTATTTAGTGTAATCAGATACATTGATAGATCTCAAACCTGGAAGCCAGAACACTTGATGTACTCATTTAAAATGAGTATTTGGTGTACTTATTTAAATTTGAGGACTTTAGCTCAAGATGGCATTTACTTCTGTTTCAATTTCTTATGTTGTCTTACTGATGGAATATAAAAAAACTAAAAATGAATGAAAGACAACATTAAACTTTGATAAATAGGCACATATGCCATTGTTGTTAAGTGCTGTTGAGTTGATTCTGACTCATAGCAACCCTATATAGGGTTTCCAGGTGCAATTCATACTGACCTTATGTACAACAGAATGACATTCTGCCCATTCTGTTGTCATCCTCACAATCACTGCTGTGTTTGAGCCCATTGTTACAGTTGCTGTGATGATTCATCTCGTTGGAAGTGTTCTTCCTGTTTGCTGGCCCTGTACTTAACCAAGCACAGTGTCCTTCTGAAGGGATTGAACCCTCCTGATGACATGTCCCAGGTACATGAGACAAAGAGTCACCATCCTTACATCTAAGAAACATTCTGGCCCTGTTTCTTGTAAGGCAGACTTGTTCATTCTTATGCCACTCCATGGTATATTTAGCATTCTTCACCCATGTCATAATTAAAAGGCATCCATCCTTTCTTTGTCTTCTTTATTTCTTATCCAGTTTTCTCATGCATATGAGATAATAGCAATTATTATAGATTGCATCAGATGTACCTCAGTCATTAGTGATATGCTTGCTTTTTTAAACTTTAAAAAGGTCTTTCTGCACAATATAATATGTCACTGGTATCTTTACTGTTGCTTCATGGGCATTGGTTGTGGATCCAGGTAACATGAAATTCTTGATGATTTCAGTTGCATGTCATTAAAGAACCAGAAATTTGAGGTAATACCAAATACTTAGAACGTGTACAGGCTCAAATGGAGAAAAAGATAATAGAGGAAAAAGTAGTATTTCTATGGATCTTCCCATGGGAACTGTAAAGGAACTCCAAATTCAACCTTCTCCAATGGAAAGAGCGGAAATGAACTTCAGAAAACCATTAAGACCATTGAATATAAAATTTCGTTCCAAAGAATTGGGCAGTTCACTTATGTGCCCCTCTCTTTCTTAAGCATATTGAATAGTTGGTATCAGTAGCTTTTGACATCAGTCTCAAAGTTCACACCATAAGGAAAGTGGATACTGTCTGGGAAGGACTTTGAGGGCTTGAGAGAGAATGGAAGAGTCTGAGACAAAACGGCTCCACTTCCACATTAAATCCTTCCTGTGTTCTTGCAGACAGAATTCCCATGATGGCTGATTGTAGCCTTCCCCACTACTTCCAGGAAACCTACCTATGGACCTGTCATTTCTGCTTATGTAGAGGAACTCTCTCAGAAGAGACAGGCTTCAGATCTGCACAAAACCTACATCAGTTGAACAGTCACTCCACAAGGGAACTTCAAAAAGTCCCTGGAGAAATTCCATTATCTTTGCAATTGATTTCTACATGAACTTTTCGAAGCCTTCTCATGTATATATTTAGAACATGTTCCAAGTACATAAGACAAAGTATGTTTATAAATATAGATTGTTTTGAGCATTATAATTCCTTGTTGTTTTTAAGTGCTGTTGACTCAGTTTTGAGTCATAAAGACCTTGTATCAAGTTTCCAAGGAGCATTTGGTGCATTTGAACTGCTGACCTTGTGATTGGCAGTCCAGTGCTGATCCTACTGTGTGTGTTTTATTTTTAAGTAACATAAAATTAAATAGTCAACTAACCTAACAAGGACAGTTTCCAGTTCATAGGAAGGGATGAGTCAAAAGAGTTGATGATATAAATTCCAAAAAACTCAACTCCATGAATTTGGACAAGCACCAAATGTTATCAAATGATTTTAGTAGATGCAATAAAGAGGTCAAGTAAGTTCTCTTAAAGTTAGCTGAACAAATCCAGTGGAATGTCAAATTAATAATTGATATAGTTAAATAATGAATTCAAAATGGATTGTCTGAAAAGCATTATCTAGGATATCTCCCATACTAATAACAAAAAGACAGAGATGGGAAACTGTAGACCGTCTTCCATCCATCTCAAAGGATGAGAACCAAATGAAAACCTGACACTTGAGCCCAAGACTTAATTGTAAGCATAAAATATTTTCCATATGTAACATCCATATACTTTGTTCTCAGTCATGTTGAAAAGGACTCGAAGAAAGACTTTAACATGAGGTATCAATATATATTTTTTTAAGTGGTAGTTACCATTACAGAATGAGTCAAGTAATCTTTTTTATTTTATTGTATTTTTTTTACATAATTCCATTGATCTAGATGTTGTTGAAATATATTTAAGTAAAGTGCAAGTAGCTTAAATTATTTTCCTTTAATAGCAGCAATAGACTCAAACACACCAATATCATTAAACCAGGCACTATTTCCTTCAGTTATACATAAAGGGCACCATGTGTAAGAACTGATCAAGGGCAAACAACAATAATTATCCTTTTGTTTTGCTTCATAAATAACTTGGGATTTTATTCTATATATATTACTCGTCTGTCAGATTGTCGTACTGTGGTGGCTTGTGAATTGCGGTAATTCTGAAAGCTATGCCACTGGTATTTTAAATACCAGCAGGGTCACCCATGGTGGACAGGTTTCAGATGAGCTTCCAGACAAAGACAGACTAGGAAGAAAGTGATGAACTACTTCCAAATATTTAGTCACTGAAAACCTTATGAATAGCAGAGAAACACCATCAGATATAATGCCAGAAAATGAGCCCTTCAGGTTGGAAGGCACTCAAAATGTGACTAGGGAAGACATGCCTCCTCAATGTAGAGTTGACTGTGATGATGCGAATGGAGTAAAGTCTGTGGGAGTAAAACCCACGGGACCTTCATTTGCTGATGGGGAACAACTCAAAATGTAGAGAAACAGCTGTAAACATCCATTGAAAATCGGAACATGGAATGTATGAAACATGAATCTGGGGAACTTGGAAGTTATAAAAAAATGAAATGGAACACATAAATATAATATCTTAGGCATTGTTGTTGTTGTCAGGTGCCATCGAGTCAGAACCAACTCATAGCGACCCCATGCACAGCAGAACGAAACAATGTCCGATCCTGGGCCAACCTCACTACCATTGCCACACTTGATGCCATCAATGATGCCACCTGGCTGATCCATCTCATTGGGGGCCTTCCTCTCTTTCTCTGACCCTCCATCTTACCCAGCATGAAATCCTTCTCGAGCTAGTGTTCCCTCCTGACAATATGTCCAAAGTATGAGAAAAGAAGTTTAGCCATCTTGGCCTCTAAAGAGCACTCTGGCTGCACCTCTTCCAAAACAGATCTATTGGTTCTTTTGGCAGTCTATGGCACTTTTAGTATTCTCCTCCAACACCACAATTCAAAGGCATCAGTTCTTCTATGATCTTCCTTATTCACTGTCCAGCTTTCTCATCCATATGAGGTTATTGAAATACCATGGAACAGATGTGACCCTCACCTCTACTCATTCTGGACTCTTCCTACTTTGTCTGGATGTTCTATCTACTGCTCCTTCCAGGGAGAAAACGTCCAGGTTGAGCAGCCCCCTGGCCCAATGGTGGCAACCTCCACATATGGGTGAGAAACAGGAAGGCAAGTGATGCTGCCCTGTCCCTAGGAACAATACTTCCTCTTCTCCTCCACCAGGAGAAAGAAAAGAGAGCATCAAGCCTAATGGTTATAAACCAAACCCTCACAGGGTTTTAAAGAAAACACCTATTCAAAATATCAACAGAAAGGGAAGGAGTCTTCACATCAAGTATTAGCGCCATCGCCTCTATATACAGGGTAGTTAGGGACGGGTAAGTTAGACACTCGCTACCTTAAATAAAGGCCCAAAGTGACTGGTTTATAAGGTTTCAAGAGGGAGTTTAGCTTAAGATTAGTTTTCATCTTGGCTAGCTGGGCCTGGTAAAAGGAGGTGGGAATAAGATTCTTATGATTCAATAGTGAGTAATTGTTATCATGACCAATTGCGACTGTCACAATTGTAAAGGTAGAAGGTTTGTAACAAAAATGGAGGAGTAGCTAATCTTACAGTCCAGGAATAGAGGACCCTAGGACCATCAAGGGAGAAGAGCACGAGTGGAATGTGAGACCTTATCCAGAGAAGCAGGGACACCAGAGACAGAGGCAGAAATGGGGACATGGAGAGATGGACCCGCTGAGGACTCTAGATTCATGGAAAGAGAGGGACTGAGTGCTGGTGGCCAGGAGGAAGACTTGCAGCATGTGCCCTTTGGTGGTTTAAATTATTATATATGTCTGAGTGTTAAAAAAAAAAGAGTCAGAATGAATAGAGAGAAATACTGTTAACTGATAATACATGGTTGAGATTATAATCATTGTAATGAAACAAAGTATATGATTTGTTAAATGTAAAACTGATAATCTGCCCTGTAAACTTTCACTCAATTCACAATAAAAACTTACAAAAAAAGAAAAGAAAAGAAAGACAACACCTAATTTGAGAGGTTACTTGCAGCCATGACAGCAGACCAAGTGGGTGAAGTTAGGAGTCTATGAGCTCCAGCAACAGTAAACTCCCTGGAACAATTGTGAACTAAGACCTTATATTCAATTCCTTCCCAAATACACAATTACAGACCAAGTAGCTAAAGTGACCAGGAGAACAAAACTCAGAGGTCCCAGTTCCTGTTCTTGAAATCATTAGAAAAGAAAGGCTATAAGGCAAACACCAAACACCACCTTACATGTGATTTAGGGATAGAAAGTGAGATTGGAACTATTCTCCAAGGCATAAGGGAAGCCACTGGAATTATAAAGAAGGAACAAGAAAGTAAGTAGACAATGAACTGCTTTGAGAAACATAGTAATTCAAGTAGAAGTCAGGATGAAGGAGAAAGTTGAATTGTCAGATGGAGAAACTGTAGGATGTGGCTAAGCAAAATAAAGGATATCAGAAAGCAAACCTCAGATACCTAGAGAATAAAATAGATGTCTTCCCAAAAGCTCAGAGGAGTTAGAGAAGAACAGAGAAAACAGAGGACAGAAATATATGAAACAACAAATATATGAAACAACTATTAGCCACCAAGTTTCAGATTTTTTACTGATTATATTTCAACAATGGTTACGACAGTACTTTGTCAGGGAACTGCAGAAATTCACAACATATTCAAAGAGGACCTGGAAAGAGACATATTGTTGCTGTTGTCAGATGGATCTTGGCTGAAAGTAACCAATACCAGAAAGATGTTTACTTGTGCTTTATTGACTATGCAAAGGCATTTGACTATATGGAAGTTCACAAACTATAACATTGAAAAGAGTGAGAATTCCAGAACACTTCATTGGGCTCATGAAAAACCTGTACATAGACCAAGAGATAGTCTTTATAACAGAGTAAGAGGGCACTGCATGGTTTAAAATCATAAAAAGTGTGTGTCAGGGTTATATCTTTCCACCATATTTATTCAATCTGTACGATGAGCAAATAATTTGAGAAGTTGGACTACATGAAGAAGAATATGTCAACAGTAACAGAGAAACACTCTGAAAACCTCTGCTGTGCAGATGACATAACCTTGCTTGTTGTAAGTAAAGAAGGCTTGAATAACTTACTGATGCAGATCAAAGCTACAGTCTTAAATGTGGATTGCACCTTAAAATAAAATGAAAACCTTCACCACTGCACCAATACACAACATCATGGTAAAAGAAGAAACTATTGAAGTTTTCAATAATTTCATTTTACTTGGATCCACAATCAATGACTGTGGGAACAGCGGTCAAGAAATCAAGCATTGAGTAAGTCCATGGCAAATGGCCTCTTTAAATAAATAAATAAAAAGACCTTTTTAAAGAAAAAAATGTCACTTTGAGAACTTAGGAGTATCTGAATCAAGACATGGTATTTTCAATTTCCTCATATGCATACAAAAGCTGAAAAATGAGTAAAGAAGACCAAAGAAGAATTTATTTGTTCAAATTCATCTTGGAAGAAATATAATCAGAATGCTCCTTAGACAAGAGAATGATCAGACTTCCTCACACATATTTCATATATGTTACTGGGAAGGACCAGTTGCTGGAGAAGGACATCATTCTCGGTAAAGTAGAGGGTCAATGAAAAAGAGGAAGATGTCCAATGAGATGAATTGACTCAGTGGCTGTGATAATTGACCCAAACATAGCAATTATTATGAGTATGCCACAAGATCAGACAGCATTCCATTCTGTTATATATGGGGTCATCATGGGTAGGAACCAACCCCATGGCACCTAACGAAAACAACAGAATTGTAGACAAGTTGTTGCTGTCGTTAAGTGCCATCGAGCTGGTTCCTACCCATAGTGACCCTGCAAAAGGAAAAAAAATTGAAGAACAACAAATATTCTTAATATCTGAAGCTATTCAGAGGAAATTAGATAGTTAGGTGATAGATGGATAGATAGGTAGATAGATAGATGTTATACACATAGACACATGCATCAATAAAAAAGAAATGTGTTTGGCATCAAATTTCTCTCAGCAGTAGATGAAATAACAATAAAAACTATTTTCAAAAGAGTGTACATTTCACTTTGGTAACAGTAAAGGCATTTTCCAAATGGTTCATAACTGGGCACTGTTTTGTTCTGCTGTTCATAGGAACACTATGAGTTGGAACCAACTCACCATCACCTAACAACAACAATGGCATGTCGATCTAATAAAGAAAGACACTGGGAAATTTCCATTCTGGACATTCATCATTGTTAAGTATATACAAAGCTAAGAGAACTTCGACAATGAACAAGGACCAGAGCAGCTCAAACAGGAAGATATGCTGGCTGGTCACTGATTTGCATGCAGGGGACATGACACCATGACAGAGGAAAGGCTGTAAATCACACCAATGCTCAGTGACAAGAGCCTCTTGGAGCGTCTGGCTCAGAATTATTAATTAAAGTTTCCTCAAGGATGGTTTGTTTGCACATCAGTTGAGCTAAGCCACACTGGTCTCCCTGTAAATAATAAGACAGCCCGATTAGGCCTAGTCATTAATTAAGTGTCTTTGCTGTGAATAAACAGTGAAATCTTTCAGTCTGTGAGGGCCAATGGCACCGTGATGAACATGCAGCTGTTGACACTCGTGTAGCAGGCTGACATCTTCATCATTTAGCAGGCATTGCCTCCCTCCCCAGGGACGAAAGCACAAGCCATAGGAAGAAGACTCTGAAGCGTGCTTCCCTGTGACTTAACACACACACACATTCATGTTTACAAAGAATCCCAACGGGAATAAACAAAGGTGGAGACACATGAGCCATAACTGTCACATTTAATCATCTGTTACCAAAGTCAAGTGTCATGTCTGTGCACACAAATGTGAACAACAGTAATCAACTACTTTTGATTTTATGAAAATGTAAAAGTCTGTTATTAAGAAAATATTCTCAGAACTTTCAGTTAGATGGTGGATGAGGCTGACACACTAGTCAGACCCTCTACAGCAAAGATACGACAGACCAAAGAAACAGACACAGATGAAAATTCTGGAACTCTGAGCTCAGAAGAAACATTTGAGGAGTGGACTGAGTGCTTTCTGGGAGGAGAAACTGAACAGGGACAAGAGAGGGAGCCTGAGTGGTGAGCGGCAGGCCAAATGTGGCACGGCCATCTTGAACTTTTGTGAGCAGCTTTGGCAACAGAAAGTGACGTGGCAGAGAGGATTCACAAAGGTGATGGACTAGGTGCCATTCCTCTGTTTTCCTCATGTTCCTCAATTAACTAGAGGTGTGGCCAACTCTCACCTACATCTCACTCCAGCATAGGCCCTGCTCTCAGGGAGTTAGGAGCCAAGTGGTTGGGAGTCACACCAGGGGCCAGCTGCATTGCTTTGGTACCTGGATACAGTTGGGCTCAGCTCCAGACCTAAAGAACCCGCAGAGCCACCAAACCAGCATTAGTCCAACAGAAATCATCATAACCAGTCACCCTGACCCAAGATGCCCTGTGACTCTAACAGACACTGAAACTAGATCCACAAACTACGTCCTGATTGAGTGTCCTGAACATAGATAACACCCAGTGCTATGAAATTCCATTAAGGGCTAGAAATTCATTGATCCTATACTTCCTGCACCCACCTCATGAGTCCTTTGACTGGCAGGAGTCATGCCTCACCAGCTTCCACAGTTTTCTCTGTTCCGTGTCTACCAGCTGCACTGTTTTTAGTTGTTTGTTTTTCTTTAACTGCTTTTATCTGCTTATTCTTTCTTCTTTTTCTTCTCCTTTTATTTCCTTGAATCTTATTCTTTCTGTCTTCTCTGAGAAAATAATCTGAGACACAGAATATGTGAAGAACGTCACATCAGGATTGGAGGCAGCCTCATCAACAACCTGTGATATGTTGATGATACAACCTTGCTAGCTGAAAGGGAAGAGAGCATAAAATACTGATGAAGATAAAAAAAAAAATCACCCCCTTTGGTATGGGTTGCATCTTAATATAAAGAAAACAAATATCCTAACAACAAGACCAATGAATAACACTGTGAGAAATGGAGAAAATATTCAAGCTGTTAAAGTCTTCACTTTGCTTGAGTCCACCATCAACACTCATGGGATCAGCAGTCAAGAAATCAAATGATGTATCTCCTGCACAAAACCTCTTTAAAGTATTCAATAGCAAAGATATCACTTTGAGGATTAAAGTGCTCTTGACATAGCCAAGGTATTTTTAATAGCCTCATAGACATTTGAAAGTTGGACAATGAATAAGGAATCCCATAGAAGAATTAATTTATTTCAGTTATGGTGTTAGAGAATAATATTAAACATATAATGGACTGCTAGAAGAACAAACAAATCTGTGTTGGAAGAAGTACAACCAAAATTCTCCTTAGAAGTCCAAGTGGTCAGATTTCATCTCTCATATTTTAAGCATGTCTTTAGGAGGGATCAGTCCCTGAAGAAGGACATCATGCTTGGTAAACTAGAGGGACAGAGAAAAAGAGTGAGACCCCCACGGAGTTGTACTGGCAGTGGAAGCAACAATGGGTTCAAACAAAGCAGCAATTGTTAGGACGGTACAAGACACTGAAATGTTTCATTTTGTTCTGTTATGCAGAACTGACTTAAGTGATGGTACTTAATAACAACATTTCCACTTTTGTTTTTCCTTCTTTTCTTCTATTTTTCATTTCCCCTTTTTCTTTCCTTTTCCTTTGATCTTTCTTTATTACTCTTTACCCTATTTCTCTTTTCGTTTTTCCTCTCTCTTGTTTATTTAAGTGTTTTTTTTTTTTCTCTCTCTCTTATTTTTCTCTTTATAGTTCCATTCTCCTATGCTGCTTTTCAGTTTTTAGATACTATGTTCTTTTTTTCTGTTGCTGCATGTTTTTATTTCTTTTCTTTCCTTTATTATTTTCTCATTCCATTATTGATTGCTTGTTCTTTTATTCTGCTTTGCATTCTTGTTTGTGGAGTAGATCAGAGGGAGTTTCTCCCCTTTCCCACCAAACAGGAGAAAACAACATTGCCCATACAACACATTCATAACTACATCCTCTGAAGTTGGGCAAGTGTCAATACCTGCTCCTGTCTCACCTGATCCACGATAGGTAGAAGCCAACACCAGTCAAACCTACTCTAAACTGAAGTGCATGAACAGTGAACAGAGAATGGTTCACATACTTCCATTCTCTTACAGTACCTAAAGGAGACAGTTTGTGATCTTCTAAGAACACATCAACAAACAATAATCAATAAAATACAAATAAGGCAACATCATATGTCCTGCAGACAACATGTAACTTCAGCTCACTTGGGGAAATAAGAGACAATGTCTCAAACAAATCACCAAGATACAGAGCCAAAAAGCATTGCTGATGAAGAAAAGGTAATGGAACTAACTGAAAAAAGAATTCAAAAGAATGATTTTTATGTCTGACAAAAAGATCAGGTAAAATAGGGAAACGCAAAAATTTTTTTAGAAGGATTCAGGAAAACATTAAAGAGCAATCAGGAGGAAGCAGGGCTTGGTGGCAGATAGGGTAGAGGTACAGTGAAGATCTCTATCAGCAATAAAATGAAGTACCAGGTGAAGCAAGTTCAGGGGAGAGCTCAAAAACTCTAAACCAAAAAGGTAGGAATATTTAAAAAGTTTGAAGGCTTATAGATAGTGGAACTTGTAGCAGAAGCAGGAAATTAAAGGTATCCAAATTGGCAAGGAGGAAGTAAAACTCTATTTGCATACAATATGATCCTATACATAGAAAACCCCAAAGACTCAGTTAAAAAGCTACAAGAGCTCATTGGAAGATTAAGCAAAGTGGCAGGATACAAAAATCAGTTCGATTCCTCTATACCAATAACAACAGAGCTGAAAATGATATTAGGAAAGCAATATCATTTACAATACCTGCCCAAAGGATGAAATATCTAGGAATAAATGTAACCAGAGAAACAAAGGACCTATACAAAGAAA
>NW_006408680.1:2972686-2979169 GCF_000296735.1 Chrysochloris asiatica | reverse complement strand
GGAAGCTGTAAACCACCACATATTAGGGATAAACCTTGAGGACATTATGTTGAGTGAAATTAGTCAATCACAAAAGGAGAAATATTGCATAGGACTACTAGTGTAAAAGACTAAGACAAAGAACTCATACTAAAAGAAGGAGGGGGATTCTTTGCTGGTTACCTGGATGAGGGGGGTGTGGTGAGGAGAGGGAGGGGAAGGTGGAGCACAGGGTAGGAAATAGACACAAGATAGTTTAGGTGCTGGGAGGGCAATACACAAGAAGGGGAATGGAAGAACATGGTGTATGGGAGAACAGTTAGGCAGGTTTGCATGGGCTTAGTGGGACAGAGGTAAATAATGATGTATGCACAACCTTGGACCAACAGGGCTCTGGGATACAGGTATTGAGGCATGGTTTGAATGGGTAAAAGGAGAGAAAAATGTTAAGTTGCTTGGATGCCTTTTGAATCTTGGTTTCCCTTACATACCATTGTAAAATGGACACTTGATGGGAGAGAATGGAATAGCCATAAATATCACCATAGAAAGTTTGTAATTCCATCTTCTACCTATAACTGATTGGAATACCTAAAATGGGGCTGGAACTTGCCTAGTAAAGGAGGTTTCCTACAGAGCCTCTGCATTGCATAAGACCATTGGTGGAATTCTGAACCCCATCCAGATTCTTCTGAAGTTGGTAATCTCCACTTGAAAGGACTAACAGACCAGCCTGGAGAGGTTAGAAGAACAGAAGATATTTATTGAAAGAAAGACCGACAGGAAAAAACAAAAACAAACAAACAAACAAACAAACAAACAATAATGGCAGTCCACCTGACTACTATAAGAACAAGCAAGTTGCTCACCCGGGAGACATCAAGGCAAGTGGTCAGGTCCCCTCAGGGCAAACTCCATTCAAAGACTAAGACTCAAGGGTAATTCACAAGCAGACATGCAGTCTGACTGGTGATCACATTGGTCACCAATAAGGGGAATTCAGGGAAAAACAGTAATGAAGCTGTGAGCTAAGTCCTACCATGTTCAATAGACTCCTGTGAACCTGGGTGGACACCTGGTTGGCCAGCAGTATAGCAAGACCTGGGGATTCCTGGGCTCAGAGTCAATAGCATAACCACAGAGGACTAGAGTGGAGAGTTAAGCATCCAGCTAATAAAGTGTGGGATATGCACAAGAGCACCCACACTTGCAAATAATACCCACTTGACCTGGCTTCAACGGCTGAATGATGAGAACTCAACCAGAAGAAAAAAAAGAATAATCTGATAAAATTTGATGAACTTGACCTACACCTATGGATGCAGTAGCTCAAAAGAGGGAACAAATCTTTATAGCGAGGATCATTCCCACTCCCCCAGTACACAGGGTAGACAGGGATGGGCAACTTGAACATTGGATACCCAAAAAGGGGGGCTACAAAGGCAAGACATGAATGGCTTACAAGCTTTCAAGTGGGAACCTAGATCTAGAGGACACAAAGGAAGGTAGAATCTCCACTGAGTACTATCCAATCTGTCTAGGTGGGGCTGATGAAGGAGATGGGGATAGGACTTTTGTGGTACAATAGTGAATAATTGTTATCAGGACTGACTGTGAAGGTTGGAAATGTAAAAGTAGATGTTTTCGTAACAAAAGAAGGGGAGTGGCTGACTTTACAGTTGAGGAGCTGAGGTCCCTGGGACCATCAAGGAAGAAGAGCCGAGTGCGGGACCCTACCCAGAGAAACAGTGATGCCAGAGTTGGAGGCAGAGACAATGATGTGGAGAGATGGATCTGCTGGGGACTCTAGATCCAGAGAGGGAAAGGGGCCATGTACTGACAACTGAGGAGCAGACTTGTGGAGTATATCCTTTGACTGTTTGATGATGCATGGAGGGGATTGTAACCATGGCAATGAAATGATATACAACGGGATGAAAGTAAGTCTAATGTTCTCCCATGTAAGCTATTACATAATTCACAATAAAACACTTAAATAAATAATAGCAATCAGATATACTAACTGCGAATTTTAAAACAATACAAAAACTTACAATTAAAAATCCAGAGGATTAATATGAAGATTTCAGAAATGGACAATATATTGAAAAGGCAAAGGAATAGATTCACAGTAATGAAAGCTAGAATTAGTGAATCTGAAGATAAATCTGTCAATACAAGTATGCTAGAGAGCCAATCAGAAGAAGGAATGAAAAACTGTGAAGAAAGCCTAAAGGTTTTCTGGACATCATGAAAAAGAGTAATTTACAAGTGGTCAGAATTCCAGAAGAAGAAGAGACAATAAAAAGAACCGATAAAATCTGTTGAGGAGTTTTCAGAAGAAAGCTTCAGTAACATTATGAAAGATGAGGAGATAAGCATGAACGAACCCCAAACAGGATAAATTCTGGAAGACATATCATAATCTAAATTTCTAAAAGCTAGGACAAAGAGAGAATTCTGAGAGCAGCTAATGAAAATGAAAATTTAGCTACTAAGTAGAGCCTGTAAGACTGAGCTCTGTTTTCTCAGCAGAAAACCGTGCAGACAAGCAAGCAACGGGATGATATATATAAAAGTCTGAAAGAAAAATGTTGCCAACTAAGAATCATATACACAGTAAAGCTGCCTCTCAAATATAGTGGTGAAATTAGGACTTTGTGGTAATGTAAGATAAGCACTTGACCTCAAGGTCAGTTTGAACCACAGGGTTGGGTTTCAAGCTCACCATCTGATCTGCTCCTCGGAAACACTATACAAGGTTGCTATAAGCTGGAACCAACTTGACAGCACTTAACAACAACAACAACTAGAAGCAGAAATCAAAGGAATTTATAATCAACAGACTTACTTTATGAAAAATCTAAAGGGTATTCTTTGGGCTGAGTACCAACAATAGCATATAACAACCTAAGATTAACATACGTGAACACACAATCAGAGCTCCATCCAGATATACAAGTATTTAAAGTAAAACTAGGACTCCTAGTGTGGTGCTGTAGGATCAGCATTCGACTGCAATCCTGTTAGTTTTTGTTGTTAGGTGTCATACAGATGGTACTGACTCATAGTGATCCTAGAAACAGAATAAAACACTCCCAGTTCTGCACCCACTTCACAGTATTTGCTATGTTTGAGTCCATTGCTGCTGCCACTGTGTCAATCCATCTCACTGGGGGTCTTCCACTTTTTCTCCGACCCTCCACTTTATCACACATGATATCCTTCTCCGAAACATGAGAGACAAAAAGTCTGGTCACCCTGGCTTTCAAAAGGAGAATTTTGGCTATACTTCTTCAAACACAAATTGGTTTGTTCTTTTGGCAATACATGGTACTTTTAACACTCTCCCACACCACTATAACTCAGATTCATCAATTCTTCTATGGTCTTTCTTATTCACTGTCCAACTTTCACATACATATAAGGCTATTGAAAATACCATGGCATGGGTCAGGCGCACCTTGGTCCTCAAATCAACATCTTTACTCTTTTAAAAACTTAAAAAGGTCTTGTGCCGCAGATTTGCCTAATGCAATGTGTCATTTGATTTCTTAACAGCTACTTCCATGAGTGTTGATGGTTGTTGATCTGAGCAAAACTAAGTCTTTGACAACTTTCAAATTTTTCTCTATTTATATGGGTGTTGCTTATTGGTCCAGTGGTGAGGATTTTTATTGCCTTTACATTGAGGTGAGACCCATACCAAAGGCTGTGGTCTTTGATATTCATCAGTAAGTACCACAAGGTAGGCAGTTCAAACTTGCCAGCTACTCCTCAGAAGTCCTATACAGTTTCACTATGATTTTGAACTGACTTTATGGCAATTAACAACAAAAGCAAAGTAAAACAAATCTGCAAGACTGAAAGTAGGGAACAAGAGATATCCATTTATAATGAAGTCAACTACAAAAGTAAAGGTGGGAGTAATGTAATACAAAATTTACAAATGGCAAGGAATTCAAATAAACTCCAAGATAAAACAGACTGTTTTAAATGGAGCAAAATGTGATAAATTACAGGGCATCTTCAAAGAAAATCAATACAGCTTCACATCAAAAAAAAAAAAAAAAAAGAGGAAAATCAGAAAGATTTAATAAACATTCAAAAATGAAAATGGAAAGAAAACCCACAAACAAAATGAACTCAGTGGTGAAAATTATGTAGAATTAATATACCAGCAACACCACAAAAGCATATAGCAAAATGACAGCAATCAGTTTATACCTATTGATAATTACACTGAATATAAATGCATTAAAGACAGATTGAATGGATAAAGAAACAGGGGCCTTCAATATGCTGCCCACAAGAAATACATCAAAAAGTTGGAGATCGTTTTAATGCCCTTCAATAGAAAAATGGTTAAACAAGCCTTGATATTTACACACAGTGGAATAATACACAACACTGAAGAATAATGATGAATTTGCGAAACACTCACAACATAGATGAACCTGGAAGACATTATGCTGAGTGAAATTAGTTAGTCACAAAAGGACAAATATTATATGATACCACTGTTGGAAAAAGCTAAATAAAGACTTTCTTGATAAAAGAACCGTTCTATGATGATTATGGGGGCAGAGAGGGGAAATTACTCACCAACTAGAGGGTAGTCATATGTTAACATGGGTGACCAGACTATATACAACAAGAAGGAGGTTGGCAGAAGAAATAAGAAAGTAGCAGGAGACACAGAAAGGAATGCAAGAGTTAAATTTAACAGAAGTAAATACTGTTAAGTGATGGGATATAGAGGGGATTGCAGTCTTTTTAATGAAGCAAAGTATATTACTCATTGAATGTAAAACTGATATCTACTCTTTAAATCTTCATTCAATTCACAATAGAAAACTGAAAACAATAGGAAAATAATCTCATGTAAAGGTCAATTATAGGTGCTTCCAAAAATGTGGACTCTTTCTAGCTTTATTTTAGTGGGTTTGTTTGTTTGTGTTACAACAGAAATGTTGTCTGACCCTCTGTCATCTTCATGATCATTGATGTATTTGACTCCACTGTTGCAGCAATTGTGTATTTTTAGTGACTTCCAACCTAGGAGACTCATCTATCAGTGCCGTTGTTGTTAAGTGCGATTAGTGGGTTCTCAACTGATAGTGACCCTGTATAGGGTTTCCAATAAGCAACTGATATGTTTGAACTGCCAACATTGTGCTTATCCTACAGCACAACACTAGGGCTCTCCTTTCAGCTTTATCAAACAACGTTATTCTGTTGGGATGTGTAGGATTCTCGCTGTCTGAATTTCATATCACCAGGTCTTTTATTCTAGTCTTTTTCAGTCTGAAAGTTGCATTGAAACCTGCCCAGAATGGGTGACCTTGCTGGTGTTTGAAATACCACTGACATATCATTACAGCAACACCCAAATCACCATAGTTGGACAAAGTGACAGGTCATAAAACTGAAGAGTTTCAGCAAAAGCTCTCATACTGTTGAAGAAGAGGATTACGTGTGTCTCACTCTCCCTATTTAAAATTTAGTCCTTTCTGCATCCAACACTCCTAAGGACTTTTATTCTTCTGTCTGTGGAAACACATTGTTAACTACATATAAAAGAGAAGCGTCTGACAAGTCTTCTTGCACAATATTCTCCATGAAGCAGCATTTGCTAATAGAAGCTGACAGTGTGGACAAATCCAGAAACTTTCAAGTTCTCTCAATATTCCCCTCTAACCCCAGATTTCCAAGGGTGCTATAGCACTAAGCAGCAGAGAGGGGCATTTGCCTGGTGTGAATGATTGTGCAGCTACTTGATAATGCAGAGCATAAGTTTTGACTGGGCAGTCTTGTGCCTCCAGGACTAGTGTGGCCTTCATCCACCATAAGCTCCTACATCTAAATATCACCTGTAAGCTATAGTGTGGAAAGAGTGGACAGAGGACACGTAAGAATTGTGTGTGACATCTGCTGAGCTGCATGTTGCTAAGTACCTTTGAGTCAGTTCACAGCAACCCTGTATAGAGTTTACAAAAAGCTTCTGGTTGATTTAAACCACTGACCTTGTGGTTTGCAGTCCAGTGGTAATCCTACAGCACCATACTAGGAATCTAACTGCTTAGAACGAAGGAAAGGGGAAAGGAGAGGAGGAGAAGGAAAGTGAATGGGAAGCAGAGAGAAGAAGAAAAGAAATGAGATGGTGGAGAGAGGAGGGAAAGAGAAAAGGACGAGAGAGGACAGCAAAAGAGGAAAGGAAGTGGAAGGGAGGAGAATCCAAGGAAGGAGAGAAAACAAAGAATAGAAGAAAAGAGGGAAAGGCATGGAGCGGAGGGGAGGACT
Source organism: Chrysochloris asiatica (assembly GCF_000296735.1). Lineage (NCBI taxonomy): Eukaryota > Metazoa > Chordata > Mammalia > Afrosoricida > Chrysochloridae > Chrysochloris > Chrysochloris asiatica. Next base: position 2,972,887 of record NW_006408680.1, on the reverse strand, counting down.
CAGAAGGGAAGAATGGGGAGGAGAATGGACAGGAGGAAGAACAGGCCCCCAAGCCCTCCATGAGTTAACTTACTCACTAGACCTGAAGCAGGAAGTATAAGAACACTTGGACTGAACTTCCCTGACTCCCCCACTCTTGCTTGACAGGGCACAGTCTAGAGTCTGTGTAAACCCATTGACATCTTTTCCTCCCTGGTGGGT
>NW_006408680.1:2936116-2950554 GCF_000296735.1 Chrysochloris asiatica | reverse complement strand
TACAGAGTTCCAACACCAACTCCTGAGTTCTCTTGACCTGGTATTCCATGTTGTTGTTGACCGAGCTCCTCACTACACGTCTACCTGATCCGCCATCTTGAAGGTGGAAGGCCTGGTAGTGTAGTGGTTAAAAATCTGGCTGTGAACCCCGTGGTCAGCATTTCAAAACCTTCAGGCCCTCCACGTGAGCGAGATAAGGCTTTCCGCAACTTGCAGTTAAATAGCCTTGTGGCCCAGTATTCCATGTTGTTGTTGTTGGAACTCCTCACTACACGTCTCGCAGCTCGAAATTCTCGCCGCCGCTCGAAGTTCTCAACACCGCTATATATATATATATATATCATGATACAAATCAGGAAATCCAGGGCAAATATATGTGTGGTGAAAACACCTTCAGATTACTTGAGACTGAAATGATACAAGCTGCTCTCATTTGTTGGTAATCATTTTCTAGGGTATACATAAAGGAATCTTCTTGTGATTGCAAAATATTTATAAGTGTGTTCTCTAGTTCAGGTAATGGGGTGAGAAAGGAGATACTGAGAAGAGGTAGATGTTGAAATGAATCTCTTAGAATTTCATCTTTCTTTTCTACGTAAAATGGCACTTTCAATATAATTGTTCTTTTGTCGGAGAAGGATTAATTGATTCTTTCCAAATTTCTATTCACTCAAGTCTGTTAGAATCTGATACTCTATTGCAATTGTATGGGCATTGTGGGGATAATGTGTCAAGTTTCATTTAGAGTTCGCCTAGTTGCTTCTGTGGGGATTAGACACAGTGAAAGAGATGGTTCTCTAGGTTAAGTACGCTGAGAAATATTGTGTTTGAAAACATCAAAAAAATGTGTTCAATGCAAGCTTCCTTCCTTTCTTCTTCTCCATTTAAAAAATGAGTATGGTAGGACTAAGTGCATTCTCTCAATTCATCCATTTACTAGACTGGTTGATTATATTGATTTTTCTCCCTACAAATTTCAATCAAAATAATATGTATTTTTAAAGTAATGCTTTTCAGTTCTGGCTCTGTTCTCAGAATCAGGCTCTGCCTTTTATCTCCTTGACATGTGTCAGCTACAGCTATATTAAAACTCTACATTTTAATCTTCCTGAATTCACTTCTCTTGATGAATTTCTTCTTCCTACATGCCTGGAGTTCTGACTTCAAAAGAAGCTTTTCATACACAAGAGAGATAAATGCCAGGAGAATTGAAGCAAGGATTGGGTCAAATGACATGGGAGCTCCTTTATTCCTTCATTTAGAGATGTGAAATGTGAACCCAAACAGAATGGCACAAGAAGTACAACTTGTATTATATTCATTGTAGATTCTTCTGGAAGAAATTGTGTCCCTTACAAAGAATTCATAAACCATATGATTTTGCAGCAGTACTCAATTCTTCAAATATCTATCATGTAAATGGAAACATTTTCAGATTAAATATTGTACAATGTAGCAGACTATGGCTTCATCATGAGGTGCTATGCAGAGAGTGAAATCTGGAATAGTCTAAGTGTAGGAAGAAGAGGCATTTTTAGTTTCTGAGACTGCTAGTCACTAGAGGGAGGTGGCAAATAGGAACCCTATTAGTGCAAACAAATGAAGAGCTTTTCTGGATCAGCCTCTGTTTCCCTCTGAGTACATGCTTGGCCCCTATGGTTAAAAACAATTATCAAATAAGTCAGGAACTGAAGACTGACCAGTGGAATTAGGGAAAATTCATTTGCAGCAAATGATTTGATGCAAGCAGAGTCAGAGTCTCTGGCTTAAATAGTTACTGGAAATGGAAGAAGTGGAAATAATTATCTTATGCACAGGGGAGGAGAGAGGCTGTGAGGGCATAGGAGCAGTGCATTGCCAAGGGAGGTCTGACACTGTTTTTTATTACAAATCAGTCACCGTTGAGTTGGATCTGACTGGTTGTGACCCACGTGTGCTAGCATAGAACTGTGTTCTGTAGGGTTTTCACTGACTGTGTGGAAATCAGCATTTCGTCTGAGGCATCTTTGGGTGAACTTGAACCTCCAGTGCGGTAGGGGGAGAGATACAAGGCACTGGTGTCATTAGGGTTGTGCCACATGTCATCCAGTTTGATAACTCAACATCACCCCTCAACACTTCCCCTGCCACCTGACAATCATGGCACAGTAGTGCCAGCTTTGGGTAAAGAGGTCTTTGCCTTGACCGTTGAGAGTGGGGGAGGAGTGGAAGTGAGCTTGTTGGCACTGAGCTGCATAGTGTGGCATTTACCCTGTGCAGGGGTGGGGGTACGGCTGGGTAACTCCCTCCATGGAGGAAAGGGTATCACAATGACACTGTGAGTGACTGCACTGAGTGACACCAACTCTAATGACCTTACTTATTTCAAGCTTCAGAGAACGTCAGATACATACTCAGCCTCTAATTGTGCTTCCCAGTACCAGTGCCTAGGACCATGGAAAAGTGTCTGCATCTAAAATAGAATGAATTCAATCTACTACAGAGAAAGGGTAGCCATGTTTGGGACAAGTATGAGCCACCAAGCACACAGTAGCTCTTGACACGTAACAAACTTCCTGAAACGTGCCAGGTGCAGGTGAGATAGTGGTTTGAGATGCGACTATGCATGTGATGACTGTAGTTGTGTGGGAAGCCATAGACTTAGCAGGCAACAGCACCAACCATTATACACATCATGATTCCAGATTAATCATTGTATAGCACACCACATGCAGGGGAGAGCAAGAAATATATTTACATTAAAAAATCAGAAATGAAAATGAAAGTCAAACATATCATACATGTGGGATGCAGCAATAGCAGTACTTAGAGGAAATTTTATAGCGCTAAAATGTATACATGAGTAAAGAGGATCTAAAATAATCATGTAGGTTATTACCTTAAGTAACTTGAGAATGAAACAAGATTGAACAAGAAATACAAACTTAAAGAAGAAAACAAATGATGCAATTAGCTATCAATGCCATTCAAAATGGGAAAATAACAGAAAATCAGTAAGATCTAAGGCTGGTTCTTTGGAGATATCGGTAATATAGATAAACCTCTAGCTAAACTCTACAAGAAAAAGTGAAAAAAGTCACAATTTGTTCATGCCGGCAATGAGAGAGGAGCCATTGCTATGAACCCCATGGACACTAAATAGCAATAAAGGAATAACATGAACAACTCTACAGTCAGAGTTTTGATAATTCGATGAAATGCATCAATTTCTAGAGCAGTACCACATGCATATGAAGCATCTCTACTACTGTTGTGACTTTTCATCTCCAAAGTCTCTTTTCCTTCCCTATTATTGGAGTTGTTCTATATGAGTAAGAGTGAGGTACTTTTAAATGCTTGTCAAATGACTGACATTTCCCTTTTCTCTTTAATTCCTTCCATGCCTCACATATTTCACTCAGAGCACTTTACCTATGAACTCTATTTAGACAATATGTGATTCTATATAGATAGCACTAGATCTCTATTAAATATCCCAGTATATTATTTCCAACTTCCTGAAATAATTTTTGTTCTTGCCCTCAACCCATGGTGTCTACATGCCCAAGTGGCCAGCCTGGTTTGGATCAACCCCAAGATGAGTTTGAAATTATTGTGATCCATTAGGTTTTTATTGGCTGATTTTTGGAAGTAGATAATCAGACCTTTCATCTCGCCTGTCTTCTTGTTGTTGTTAGGTGCCATCGAGTTGTGAAAGAATACAACCCTGTCACACAGCTTCCCTTAATTTAAACCATTCAGTGTTCCCATGTTCTGTTCAAACAACTGCCTCTTGGCGTATGTACAGGTTCCTCATGAGCACTATTAAGTCATCTGGAATAATCATACTTCTCAATGTTGTCTATAGCTTGTCATGATCCACACAATTGAAAGTTTTTGCACAGTCAATAAAGCACAGGTAAACATCTTTCTAGTATTCGCTGTTTTCAGCCAAGATCCATTTGGCATCAGCAATGATACGCCTCCTCTTCTGAATCCAGCTTGAACCTCTGGAAATTCTCTATCAAAGTATGTTTGCAACCGTTTCAGTATTACCTTTTGTAAAACTGTATTTCCATGGGATATCAATGATATTGCCAATGATTTCTGCATTCCATTGGGTCACCTCTCTTTGGAATGGTACAAATATGAATCTCTCACAATCAGTTGGCCAGATAGTTGTCTTCCAAATTTCTTGACATAGATGAGGGAGTGTGTTCAGTGCCAACTCACTTTCTTGAAAGATTTCTATTTGCATTTCATCAGTTCCTGGTGCCATGTTCTTTGCAAATGCCTTCAGTGCACCTTGGATTTCTTCATTCAGGATCATCGGCATTTTATCATATGCTATGTCTTGAAATCATTGAACATCGACCAATTTCTTTTGGTACGGTGACTGTGTATTCTTTCTGTCGTCTTTTGATGCTTTCTACATTCAATAATTTGTTCAGAGAACTCTTCAATAACGCATGTTGAGGCTTTAATTTTTTATTTAGTTCTCTTGGCTTGTGAATTGCTGAGCTAATTCTTCCCCTTTCACTTTTCTAACTACAGGTCTTTGCAAGTTTCTTTATAATATTTGACTTTGTCTTCTCAAGCTGACCTTTGAAAGTTTCTGCTCAGCTCTTGTAACTCCATGTTCTTCCATTTACTGTAGCAAGTCTACATTGGAGAGCAAATTTCAGAGTCTTTTCTGACATCCATTTTTGCCTTTTCCTTCTTTCTTGTCTTTTTTTTCTTTTTTTTTTAAACTTTCTTGTCTTCTGCTTTCTTCCTGTACAATGCTCTTGATGTTATCCCACAATTCTTCTGTTCTTTGATCTTTAGGGTCTAGTGTATCAAATTTGTGCTTCAAATGAGCTCTAAATTCAGGTGGTATATATTCAAGGTCATATTTTGGCTCTCGTGGATTTGTTTTCATTTTCTTCAACTTCAGTTTGAATTTGCATATGCTCAATTGATGGTGTTTTCCACAATTTGCCTCTGGCCTTGTTTTGGCTGATGATATGGAGCTTTTCCACTGTCTCTTTCCATAGATGTAGTCAATTCGATTTCTGTGTATTCTATCTGGTGAGGTCCATGTGTATAGTCATCTTTTATGCTGTATTAAAAAGGTATTTGAAATGAACAACTCATTGGTCTTGCAGGATTCTATCATGCAATCTTCAATATCATTTCTATCAGTATGGACATGTTTTGCAATTACTGACCCTTCCTCTTCATTTCCAACCTTTGAATTCCAATCGCCAATGATTATTAATACAACTTGATTGTATGTTTGATGAATTTCAAACTGAAGAAGTTGGTAGACTTCCTCAATTTCATCATCACTGGCTTTAGTGGCTGCTAAATAAATTTGAATGACAATGGTATTAACTGGTTTTCCTGTAGGTGCATGGATATTATCCTATCACAGACAGTGCTATATCTCATGACAGATTTTGATATGCTCTTTCTGATGATCAATGCAGCGCCATTTCTCTTCATTTTATCATTCCCAACATAGTAAATTACGGGATTGTCAGATTCAAAATGGCCAATACCAATACATTTCTGCTCACTAATGCCTAGGAGATCAATGTTTGTGCATTCTATTTCATTTTTGACAATTTCCAATTTTTTAGAGTCATACTTTGTGCATTCCATGTTCTGATATTTAATGAATGTTTACAGCCATTTATTTTCATTTTGAGTTGTGTCCCATCAGCAAATGAAGGTCCCAAGAACTTCACTCAATTCTCATCACCTCTCGTAAATCAGGGTCAGCTCTTCCCCTGTCACCTTTTGCGTGCCTTCTAACCTGAAGGGCTTATTTTCTGGCACTTTATCTGACAGTGTTTCACTGCTATTCATAAGGTTTTCAGTGACTAAATATTAGGAAGTAGTTCATCTCTTCTTCTGCCTAGCCTGTCTTTGTCTGGAAGCTCATCATGTGGGTGACCCTGCTGGTATTTACAATGCCTTTGGCATTGCTTTCAGAGTCACAGTCGCACACAAGCCACCATATTACAAAAAACTGTCAGCCAAATACTGGTGCTGGTAGGAACAGTATTGTCTATTGTGCATGTTTGTGTGTGTATGTCTGTAGAAGTCCAAAGAGATAATCTTTTCAATAGCAGGAGACTCAAGTTAGATGAAATCTCATTTTAAAAAAATGTATGCATAGCTAAAATAGAAAAGACAAATGGAATTATGTACTTGGCAGATGTAAAGTACACACAATTCTTAATGATAATTTTGTTGCTTAGTGTCATTGAGTCAGTTTTGACTCATAATGACTCTTTAGAATTTACGAGGAGCAGCTGGTGGGTTTCAACTGCTGACCTTGTGGTTCAAACTGACCATGTGGCCTGCACAAAACCAGGACTCTATCTATAACTTAATAATGAACCCTTATAAAGGAATGTATTGAAAAATGTAAAGAAAAATGGCTAAACATACTTGGTAATAGGATATGCAACAAAAGTAGGCTTAACTTACAAAAAAAAAAAAAAAAGTGCAGCAGCACTTATAAGAAAGAGAAACAGAAGTTAAAACCGTGATGAAATACGTTGTTTCACCCGTTGAACTGATGAAGATCAAAGGATAGGAAAATATACTCTGTCATAGAATTTCAGGAGATGTGAACTCTCACACTGTTGTCAGGAATATAAATTGATTCAACCTTCTTGAAATGAAACTTAGCAACATCAAATAAAATAAAAAGTGTAATACCTTTGGGCCAGGAATTCTATCTCCAGGAATTCATTGCCCAGATGTTCTTGCACAGGTAGACAAATGTCCATGTACAACTGTAGTCACATTTGGCATAAGCAAGGTATGGGAGAAAATCTACAACTCCATTGATACTGGATTATTGTAGAAACTGTGTACATGCCATCTGTGATTGTATGAGTAAGGGCTTATCATAGGGAGCACACATCACATGGAGGGCAAGTGGAGTTAAGAGTTGTTGTTGCTGTTGTTGTCAGGTGCCATTGAGTCGGAACCGACTCATAGCAACCCCATGCACAGCAGAACGAAACAATGTTCGAGTAGTGTTTGCTTATTCTGAAGGTTGGTGTAGGGCAGATTCAGATCACCAACCAGGAACACATGATCTCCTGTAGCAAACTCTTCTATTCCTGAGCAAGATGGGAGTCCCCTTATCCTACATGTCTCTTGAATAACCATCTAAAGAGGCAATTAGAAAAAGACAAAGTTTGACTTTATACACACAGGTCTAACCCATTTTTCCTTACAACTCCAACTGTTCTAACTTTAGACAGAGTCCTAGGATCAGTCCCTACACTTACATGGACTATGTAAGTTGGTTATGAGTGAATACGGTCTAAGTTCTCATCCTAAACCTCTGGTCAAACATCAACTTATCAAAATACTTAAATCCATCATGCCATATCCTCACATTGAAAGCCTATGGAGTTGTTATGTGCCCTGGAGTCACAGAAACTCTGTATAGGATTTCCTAATGTGTCCCATGGTTTTCAAACTGTCAACCTTGCAGTTACTAGTCCATTGCTTATCCAGTAACTCTACAACAGGATGTGTAAAAAACTAAGTAGCCTTCAAAAATAATCAGGTAGATCAGTATATGAATGTCTTATTCATCTAGTACTTCTATTTTAAAAATGCCACGGTTGGATAACTTTAACAAAGAAAAAATTATTTTCTCACAGTTTAGGTGTCCAAATTCATGGTACTAACTCTAGAGAAAGGTTTTCTCTCTGTCAGCCCTGAAGGAGGGTCCTTGTTTCTTCAGTGTCTGCTTCTTGGTTCCTTGGAGATCACCATGTGGCTTGGTATGTATCTTAAACCACCTCTGTTTGCTTCCTTATTTGTTTGTTTAATCTCTTTTACATCTCAAAGAGATCAACTCACAAAAATCCTCTACTAATCTTGTCTCACTAATATAACAAAGACAACCCATTCATTGTTGTTGTTGTTATTAATTCTCAGCCAGTCAGTTATGACTCATAGTGACCCTGTGTAGAGTTTCTGCAGAGCAGCTGTTGACTTTGAGCTGCCCACCTTGGGTCTCATTCGGACCTTGCATTCTAGTGCTTATCCTACAGTGATACACCAGGACTCACAAATTAATAAATTGGACAAAAACCACATACATAGAAGTGAGGATTTACAACACATATTTTTGGGGAGACACAATTCAATCGATAACAATGGATATAAAGCAATTATTAAGATTATATTATTAAATCAAAATAGGAGATTGAGACTACCACTCATATCTGCCATTTATTGTACTATAAATGCCTTGTGTGTTGTTGTGATGCTGTAAATATGCCACTGAACTTTTAAATACCAATAGGGTCACCTATGGTAGACAGTTTTCAGCAGAGCTTCTAGACTAAGATTAGGAAGAAGAAGAGGAGGACTACTTCTGAATGCGTGTTGTTGCTATTTTTAGCACAGTGATCCTATGCAAACTGAATGGAACACTTCCCAGTCCTATGCCATCCTCACAGTTGTTGTTACATTTGATACTGTTGCTGCTGCTATCGTTGCAATCCATCTCATTCGAGGTGTTCCTCTTTTTTGTTGACACTCCACTTTAGCAAGCATAATGTTCTTCTCCAAAACTGGCCCCTTCAGAAAATATATACAAAGTATGAGAGAAAAAGTCTGGCCATTCTTGCTGCTATGGAGAATTCTATCTGTAATTCTTCCAACAAGGATTTGTTTGTTCTCTGTCAGTCTATGGTACTTTCAATACTCTTCTTCAACATTATAACTCAGATATTTCAATGCCTCTAAGGTTTTCCTTTTTAATTGTCCAACTTTCATAGGTATATGAGACAACTGAAACTACCATGGCTTGGACCAGACACACTTTATGACTCAAACTGATATCTTTTTTCTTGAAAACTTCAATAGGCTCTTTTGCAGTAGATTTGCCTAATGGGATACATCATTTGATTTCTTGACCATTGCTTCCATGAATGTTGTTAGTGGAGCAAAGCAAATTGAATACTTTAACACCTTCAATCTTTTCTCCATTTATCATGATGTTATTTATTGGTATAGTTGTGAAGAATAATCTGCCTCTTATAGGCAGATACTACAACCTTGCTTACTGTAAGCAAAGATGACATAAAATGCTTGCTAATGAAGATCAAAGATCACAGTATTTTGTATGGGATATACATCAGTGCAAAGAAAACAAAAATCATCACCACTAGAACAATAAACAACATCTTGACAACTGGAGAAAAGATTGACATTGTCAAAGACATTGTCAAACAATGCTCATGGAGGCAGTCATCTGTGGCATAAGGCCTCTTTAAATGCTCAAAAACAAAGATATCAGTGTGAGGACTAAAGTGCTCATGACACAAGGCATGATATTTTCAATCACCTCAGAAACCAGAAACCAGTGAAAATTGGACAGTGAATAAGGCAGATTGTAGAAGAATTGATGAATTTGAATTATGGAGTAGGAGAAAAACAAACAAATCTGTGTTTAGAGAAGTACAGCCAGAATGCTTCTTAGAAACCAGGATGGTGTGACTTTGTCTCCATTCTTCGAACATGTCATCAGGAAGACCAGTCCCTGGAGAAGAACATCATGATTGGTAAAGTGGAGGGAAGGCAAAAAAGAGGAAGTTCTCAATGAGATGGATGGACACAGTGGTAGCTACAATGGCTTTAAACATGGCATCAATTGTGAGGATGGAGCAGGACTGAGCAGTATTTTGTTCTGTTGTACATACGGTGGCTATGAGTGCTGTGGCACCTAACAGTAGAAGCAGCAACAACAGTAACAGCAACATGAAATTCAGAAACATGTACACTGAAAATTACTATAAAGGTTAAAAAAAAAAGGTGGACAAAGGCACATTATGTTGTCCTTAGGCACCATTGAGTTGGTACCTTATGCACAGCAGAAGAAAACGCAGCCTGATCCTGGGCCAGGCTCACTATTGTCACCATGCTTGAGCCAATTGATGCTACCACTTTGACAGTCCATTGCGCTGGGGGTCTTCCTCTTTTTCTCTGACCCTCCACCTTACCAAACATGATATCCTTTTCCAGTGACTGGTCCCTCCTGATAATATGTCCGAAGTATGAGAGACAAAGTTTGGCCATCCTGGCTCCAAGGAGCACTCTGGCTGTACTTCTTCCAACACGGATCTGTTTGTTTTTTTAGCAACCCATGGGACTTTCAATATTCTCCCCCAAAACTATAATTCAAAAACATCAGTTCTTCTATGGTCTTCCTTATTCACTGTCCAGCTTTTGCATGCATATGAGGTTATTGAAAATACCATGGCTTGGGTCAGGCACACCTTAGTCCTCAAGCTGACATCTTTGCTCTTCAACACTTTAAAAAGGTCTTGTGCAGTAGATTTGTCTATTGCAATGCGTCATTTGATTTCTTGACTGCTGCTTTCGTGAGTGTTGATAGTTGATCCAAAAAGAATGAAGGCCTTGACAACTTCAATCTTTTCTCCATTGATAAGAATGTTGTTTATTGGTCCAGTGGTGAGGATTTTTGTTTTCTTTACGTTGAGATGCGATCCATACCTCAGGCTGTGCTTTTTGATCTTCATAAGTAAGTATTTTAGGTCTTCTTCTCATTCATTATTTTGAGGCACATACATATCCTCAAAAATAATGCATACATATGATTGCATGTTGTGAATTATCACTGGAAGGGTATGTTAGACAGTTAGTAAGGGGGTGGGGATAGGGTCATTAAGATTTGAGGACTATGGAGCACCTGATTAAAGTCATGGTAAATTTAATCACCTCATATGCATTTGAAAGTTGAAGAATGAATACAGAAGGACATAGAAGAATCGATGCATTTGAATTATTGTGTTGGACAAGTATCTTAAAAGTACCATGGACTTCCAGAAGCACAAATCAATCTGTGCTGGAAAAAGTGCAATCAGAATGTTTTTTTTAGAATAGAAGATGATGAGACTCTTTCTCTCATACTTTGGGCATGTTATCAGCAGGGATCTGTCTCTAGAAAAGGACATCATGCTTGGTAAAGTACAGGATCAGCGAAGAACAGAAAGACTCCCAATGAGATGGATTGACAAAGTGGCAGCAGCAATGGGCTCAACTGCATCCAAGACTGTGAGAATGGTGCAGGATTGGAGAGTCTTTTGTTCTGTTGTGCATAGGGTTGCTATGTGTCAGAACTTACGTCAGCACCTAACAACAACAACAACAAGTGGGAGGGGATGAATACTAGCATCACAGGTCAATTTCAAGGCAGGCAAAGTATCCTTTATGAGACTGTAATAATGATTACGTGGTATTAAACTTTTATCTAAACACATAGAGTGAAATCGTTCATAGAATTGGCGCTGTTGTTGCTACTGGTAAGTGTCGTTGAGTTGGTTCTGATGCACTGCGACCCTATATAAGGTTTCTGTGGAGTGACTGGTGTTTTAGACCTGTTAATAGAACAATACTAATCCTACAGTACCCCATCAGGAATTCCCTCCACAGGATTACAAACGTTGAAGACCTTTTGTAATAAAATTCTGCTCTGATACACATGAGGTTACCAGGAGTCTAGACTCGATAATAACCACAATGTACACTATGGACATTGGTTATTAATAATGTGTCAACGTCAGTTCATTGAGTGTAATAAATTTACCACAGAAGTGCAGGATGTTAATAACAGGAGAAATTGCAGCATTCACAGGGTGTATGAGAACTTTGTGTATTTTCTGTGAATCTAAAATAGTTCTAAAATACACAGCCTATCAAAACAAAAACAAAACAGTCTGCTAACTCCCCACTGGGAAACATAACTGTGAATGAAGTGAGGATGATATTTTATTGAGTATCTTACATGCTGTTTGCATTTCCCCCCATATGTACTTGTATTAATATTTTAAATACTAATAATGATGTCTAACAGCATATCTCACTGAAATCTTGCAGAAATCCCGTGAACATAGGTGGTGATCAGTAAACATTGATATTCTTTCCCTCCTTGGAGTGAATCTTACTCTACTTTCTAAATGTGCTCAAGATGATGCTCTGAATGGTATAATGGACCCTGAGGTCGGATGAATCAATAATGGGTGGGTGTTCGTTTACTTTGGAATTCATTGGCTGGCACAAATATTTAGTTGCTCTTTGAACAAAACATCCAAGTTCCTCCAGAGGCACTTTCAAATCTACTATGGGACACAATTATCTTCTGATATATCTGGGTCACCAAGACTTAGATTTGACTTAATAACCACATTTTGTTATTATTGTCATTTTTTTTTACTTAAATCACTCTGAGAGCCACACACATATCTAAAAATAAGCATATCACTGCACATGAATTTGGTTGTTGGAATGGGAATTGAAGAATTGAGGTGGTGAAGCTTCTTGTCAAAGAAACAAATAAAGAAAGGAATACTGAGTATAAGAAAGGTGCAAGGCAGAGGGAACTATCTCCTCGGGCTGTCAGCTTTCTGTATTTCAGTTCTTGTTTCCAAGTAAGGAAGGAGTATGAATATTCAAATCACCTGCAATGTATTCAGATCCCTGAAAGATGAATTCTGCTTTAAAGTTTAAGAATATAAGACTGTGTATACATGAGATGTTTGAGTGTGTATACACACGCTAGAGCCTTAGGAATGCATTCCTTTTAAACTGTAAGAATTTTTAAACAAATAAATAAATCAAAAGATTTCTCTGGAGCTACAAGGAGGAGGATGTCCAATCTGGTTTAAAGCATACTGGCAAAATAATATTTATGTCAGATTATAAATTTTGTGAAATATTCACACACAAAAATAAAACACTGGCATAAATATAACTCTAAACAACTCATTACACTGAACATGGCATATTTTAGGCTAACTGGGTGTAGGAAGCAAGATCTAGATTCTGGGCAGTAAACAGAAGTTGAAGAATGCTGTCCTCCTACAATATCACGGTGTCGGACAGGTTGCTGGTCTTTTCAAATCACTCCTCTGAGAGATTCCAGTGGGGATCTTATTGATGTGACATTATTATGAAGAAGCTATCCCTCCTCCTCCTCTCTCTCTCTTGCAATGCTCCCTTCTTTAAAAATACAAAAACAAAACTGTAAAAACAACTATTGCCATGGCATCAGTTCAGACCCATGGCAATTCCATATATGTCAGAGTAGAACTGCGCTTTATAGGCTCATCATTGACTGATTTTTCAGTAGATTGCCAGATCTTTCTTTTGAGGCACCTCTGAATGGATTCCCAATGAAAACTTTTTGGTTCGCAAGTGATCAGAGCACTTCACAGTTGGTACCACTCAAGGACTCCATTCTTCTTGGATCAACTATCAACACTCAAGGAAGCAGCAGTCAAGAAATCAAATGATGTATTGCATTAGGCTAATATGCTGCAAAAGACCTTTTGAAAGTGTTGAAGAGCAGAGATGTCAGCTTGAGGACTAAGATGTGCCTGACCCAAGCCATGGTATTTTCAATAACCTCATATGCATGCGAAAGCTGGACAGTGAATAAGGAAGATCATAGAGGAACTGATGCTTTCGAGTAATGGTGTTGGAGGAGAATATTGAAAGTGCCATGGGCTGCCCAAAGAACAAACAAGTTTGTGTTGGAAGAAGTGCAGCCAGAGTGCTCCTTGGAGGCCAGGATGGTCAAACTTCGTCTCTTATAATTCGACATATTATCAGGAGGGTCCAGTCACTGGATAAGTATATCATATTTGGTAAGGTGGAGGATCAGAGAAAAAGAGGAAGACCCCCAACAAGATGGATTGGCAAAGTGGCAGCATTAATTGGCTCAAGCATGGCAACAGTTATGAGGTTGGCCCAGATTGGGTAGTGTTTCGTTCTGTTGTGCATCTGGTAACTATGAGTCGTTACCGACTCAATGCCACCTTACAACAACAACAACAAGGACTCCTATAAATAGTGGAGGTTTATTTGAAGGGAAATAATCAAACAGATGGACTCAAATATAGCACAGGAGGAAGGAAGAATGGCAACAGAGAGGAGCTGTAGTTCACTGATATGAACTAATGATTGAACCATGACCAGAGATTAAGAAATCTTTCAATTTGATTTCAACACCTCCTCTTCAACCTGCCTTCTTCTTCATCAAATGGTGAATGAAGTCAATAGCATGGCAGAGAAGAGTAGAATTTCAGAAATGAAACAAAAGAATTTAAAATGAGTACCCTATTATGATTGTTCCTTGGAAGAGCAAAGCACACAACAGCCTCACAGTCCGGACATTGAAGTACAGCTTCATGTAATATTCATGATACAAATCTGCATCTTTCCCTAAATCTTATCCATGGTGAATGAAAGCAACTACAAACTTAAACAATTAAGACTTACACTACTCAATTGCAATCCTTTTTAAACCTGAGAGATTATTCTTTCTTTTTGTTTTAACATTGATTTCATTCTTCGAGTCTTGCAACTATTCTCACCCGCCTTTTCTAAGTTTTTCCTCCCTCATTAGCATA
>NW_006408680.1:2921166-2933646 GCF_000296735.1 Chrysochloris asiatica | reverse complement strand
ATATTCTACCTTCTTCTTTACACTCTGAAACTAAACTCCTTCTTGAAAATGTGTGCCTTTATATACCCCCTCTGGTAGCTTAGTGGTTACAAATCAGGCTGCTAACTTCAGGGTCAGCAGTTCAAAACTACCAGCTATTCTGCAGGAGAAAGATGAGGCTTTCTGCTCCCATAATAAGACTGACAGCCTCGGAAACCCTTTATAGGGTCGCTGTGAGTTGGAACGGACTCCACAGCACAAAACAGCAACCATTTTAGGTAGCCAATGTCTAAGTTGCCCATCCTTATCAACCCTGTGTACAAAGGGGATGGGAATGATTCTTGATGTTGGTATTTTGAGCTACTACATTATAAGTATAGGTCAAGTTCATCAAATTGTAGCATTTTACACTTGGGTGCTTTGTCAATTTTTTTTTTTTTTAATCTTCCTCTGGTCGAGTTCTGATCATCAAACCATCAAAGCTAGGTCAGTTGGGTATTATCTGTAAGTTTAGATGTTCTTGTACGTCTCCCCTCACTTACAGTGGCATGCTTCACTCTCAGCTGTAGCTCATCGTGGCTATGTCCTTGTCCATAGGCCCAGGAGTCTCCAGGTCTCACCATACTTTGGACTATCAAGCCCTTCCACTTCCCTCTCTGATCTCCAGGTCAACAGTAATCTATAGACAATGGTTGAACTTAGCCCATATCTTCATTGCTGCTTTTCCCCCCAATTCCACTCACCAGTAGACCGACATGGCCACCAGCAAGCTTACATGCCTACTCATGTATTCTCTTGGAGTTTCAGCCTTGGAGGGGAGTTTGTTCTGAAGGGACTTGATGGCTTCCCCTGATAGCTCCCTGGTGAACAATTTGCTTATTCTTGTAGTAGTCAATCAGACTGCCATTTTTGTTTTGGATTTTTCCTGCTGGTTTTTGTTTCAAGAAGAATCTTCTGTTGCTCTGGCCACTCCAGGCTGGTCTGCTTGTCATTTCAACTGAAATGCTCCATCTTAGAAGGTTCTGGATGGAGATCAGGATTCCACTGAAGATTTTTTTTTTGTTTTCATGTTTTATTATAAATTATATGATCATTTACATAGGAGAACATTAGTTTTACATTCATTCCATCGTACATCATCTCATTGCCATGGTTCCAATCCACTCCATGCATCATCAACCGACCATGGTTCCAATCCACTCCATGCATCATCAACCGACCCTATAAACCAGCCCCCTACACTCCCACCTCCCTTCTTCAGCACACAGTCCCTCTCCCTCTCTGGATCCAAAGTCCCCAGCCACTTCATCACTCCACGTCATCATCTCTGCCTCCATCTCAGACATCACAGCTTCTCTGGTTAAGGTCCCGCTCTTGGCTCTTCTCCGTTGGTGGTCCCAGAGACCTCCGTTCCTAGACTGGAGAGTTAATAACTCCCTTCCATGCTACCAAACGTCTACCTTTACATTTCCAACCTCACAATCAGTCCTGATAACAATCATTCACTATTATATCACAAGTGACCCTTCTGCATTTCATTTCATGCAGATTGGATAGTGCTCACTAGAGATTCTGCCTTCCTCCATGCCCCCTAGCTGAAGGCTCCCTCTTGAAAGCTTGTAAGCCAGTCACTTCTTGCTTTTGTGGTCCCTCCCTCCATTTGAGTATCCAATGTCCAAGTTGCCCACCTCTGTCTACTCTGTGTGTGGAGGGGGTGGGAATGTTTCTTACTGTATTTGTTCCCTCTTGGGTTACTGTATCCATAGGGGTAGATTGAGTTCCTCAAATTGTCTCAGATTGCTCTTTTTTTTTTTTCCCCCTCCTCTTTCTTCTCCTGGTTGAGTTCTGATCATCCATTCATCGGGACTAGGTCACACGGGTACCATCTGCAAGTGTGGGTTTTCTTGTGTGTATGCCCTCTCTTCCTATAAGCTGGTAGCTTCACTCTACACTCTAGTCCTCTGTGGCCATGCCTCTGACTCTGGGCCCAGGAGTCCCCAGGTCTTCCCGCACTGCTGGCCAACCAGGTCCCCATCTGGGTCCACAGAAGCCCACGGAACATTGTTGGGCTTAGCTTGCCACTTCATTGCTGCTTTTACCCCACTTCCCCCTATCAGCGATGTGTGTGGTCACCAATTAGGGTGCGTATTTCTGTTGAGTCTTAGTCTTGGAAGGGGGTTTGCATTAAGGGGACCCGATCAGTTGCCTTGATGTTTCCTGGACAAGCAATTTGTTTGTTCTTGTAATAACAGTCCATCTGCCTCTATTGTTTTGTATTTTTCCTGTAGGTCTTTCTTTCAAGAAGTATCTTCTGTTCTTCTAGCCATTCCAGGCTGGTTTGCTCGTCCACGAAGGTTTTATACACTACAAAGGCTCTTCAAGAAGCATCTTTCACTGGGCATGTTCTAGCACTCCTTTTAAGTACTCCAACTAGTTATATGCTGAAGATAGGCCTATAAGCTTTCTATAACCATGTTTCCCAATATTCCATTCTATGCCACTCATGTCTATTTTACAATAATAGGCAAGGGAAACCAATATTAAAAAGACAGTGAAGCATTTTAACATTATTTTCCATTCGGACTATGCATCAGTCTCTGTATCACAGAGCTCTGTTGTTCCAAAGTTAAGCATATAACACTATTTACCTGTGTCCCATTTATCCCATGCAAACCTGTCCCAGTGTTCCCCTATCTACCTTGCTCTTTCAGGGGATAATTTAAAGTTTAAAAGATTATCTCAGGATAATAGTTTTAGGGGTTCAAATCTACCCTTCATGGATCCAGAAAGTCTAGAGTTCATGAAAATTAGAAATTCTATTTCTGCATCCCCTTCCCTGAATTCTTTTACGGATTCTTTGGCAAAATGTTCAATAATGGTAGTTGGGTACTATCCATTCTTCTGATCTCATGCCAAAAGATGCAGCTGTTCATGGAGGAAATTAGCCATACCTTCCATATCCTCTTTACTCCAGGTAAGTAGAGACCAATTGCTGTGCTTTGCATAGTCACTACTCTTAAGACCCCAGGCACTACACAATGAACTAGTCAATACAACAGAATGGCTAGCCATTACCCTAAACCTCCAACCAAACAACCAAATCACATGAGGTGTTTGGTTGTACATAAGTAGCTTCAGCAGCCACTTTTTATTTTGTACATTGTGGGGTTTTGATGCTGACTAGCATTGGTGAACTATACCTTGGGCTTTGTAGAGTGAGTTTTCCTTCTTAAATGTCCATCGATTGCAGAGCATTACAGAAAAGGGAAAATGCTGTTTGGGAGCAGCAGCATTAACATTGCTGCAATGCCTGGTTCTTGCTCATCACTCATAAGCCTCCTAATCATGATCATTACCTGGCATTTATAGACCACCCTTCCCTCCTAATCAGCTCGCAAATGGTTCCACAAATGGATTAGAAACAGCATCTCCACGGATCACTTCTCACAGCCCTGGAGCATAGTCCCCTCAAGGGGAAATGAGAGAACTTGGATATAAATCAGGATAAGTGCATTCTCAGGTTGAAGATCAACCATGAAGAATGGCTTATTTGCTTCAAGCCCTGGGAAATATTAGATAAGCAAAGGATGCTTCCATCCCCTAGTTCCAAGGTCAGAGTGGCCTCCTTGGTTAAGGTCTGAGGTTAATGAGTCAAGCTTCCAGATGGGAGTGCCACGGCTGGACTGATGCACACCATCGTTATCTTCTGGAGGGCAGATAATCAAGTCAAAGCAAGGACTCATGGCTCTTGGAGTCTCGCCAGCAATGCAGCACCATCCTCAAAGAAGGAGGCTAAAGGACCTTCCGATACTCAAAAATCTACCAATATGCAGGTAGTGTGCTTGCTAAAATTCTCTTCTGCTTAGTTAAGAGGGGAGTCCTGGTGTGGTGTTGTGGGTTAATGCACTGTACTGCAAAGTCAGTTTGAATTGCAAGGTTGGAGGTTCAAGCTCACCAGCTGCTCTTTAGAAACCCTATACAGGGTCTCTATGGGTCAGAACTGATTCGATGGCACTCAACAACAACAAGTTAATAGGAGGGGAATTCAAAAGTTTCATGGAAAATCTTAATTATCTTTTTATTCATTTCTTTTCAACAACTTTTTGAAGCCCTCCTCCTACTTGAATTTTAATAAAGGGACCAACAGCACAATCCATTTTTATTGCTATGAAACTATAGAGAACACAGCATTTGCAAATTCAACAGTTCTTAACATGAGCATGTCAATAAAACCAATCACAGCCATCATGTTGTACAATTATCGCCAATTACTTTCACCAGATTTTCCATCTTCCAAATGGGATATAGACTAAGCACTGTAGGATGTAGGATAGTACTATAGGATAAGCACTAGACTGTTAACCTCAAGGACCATGGTTCAAATACACCAGCCACTCATTGGAAGCCCTATACAGGGTGGCCACTGGTAACCATTTTTGAATTCTAGTCTGGTAGCATAGTGTTTACGAGCTGGGTTGCTAACATGAAGGTCAACAGTTCAAAACTCCCAGCCTTTCCATGGGAGAAAGATGAGACTTTATGTTCCTGTTAAGATTAACAGTCTCAGAATCCCTATGAAGGGGCACTGTGAGTTAGAAACAACTCCACAACACATAACCACTACCACCACCATCAGCCCCTATAAAGGAGATCTGGCGTGTCACTGTAGGATACACACTGGACCACAACATGGGTTTGAACTACAAGGTTGGTGGTTCAAACTCACCAGCTGCTCCTTGTAAACTGTATATAGGGTTGCTATGAGTTGGGCCTGACTCAACGGCACTTGATGACAACAACAAAAGTCCCTATACAAAAAGCTAAAGGCTAAAATCACTTCCATAGATTTGATTCTGACTCATAGCAACTCTGTATGTGGTTTTCTGAGATTGCTACTCTTCATAGGAGCAAACAGTTTCATTTTTCTTACCCAGTGCAGCTAGTGGGATTGAACCCGCAACCTAGCAGTTCAGTATTATATACTTGATAATTCGAGGTATTGCCTATTAGTGAAATCCTATAGCATTTGACATTTTACAAACCATTTTGTTTTTATGCAGAAATTCAGAAAGTTTATATACCCTGAGTTGTTGTTTCCCTAATGGAAATTTACCGGTAGTAACTTCTCAAAATCCCATATTCCTACACTGCCAGGAGCTGTCTATTTGTTGCTGCTCCCCTCAGTCCTCCCTAAAACTGTACTTAAAAAGCATTAACCATATCCTGCCAATCTTGGGTTATGGAAACAAAATCAGTCTACTTTATCCAGTTCTGGATTGTTTGAATTGCATTTCCTCAAGGCAGTGATGAGAGGTGCCATATTTTTAATGAGAATTGTACGTGATATTTACTATATTTAGATTTAAACCTCTCCTCCTTGGTATTCAATAAATCTTGCTAGCAAATCTCACAGTTCTTTAAAGCGTTTACGATGATAGGAAGACATGATGACACATATTTTAAAAAGCAAACAGACATAGAAAACAGTCAACTTGCACATAATCATGTAGGGACCGTGTTAAAATGCAGCATCTCACTCACTGTGTAAGAGACAAGACCTGAGATGCTGCATGTAAAGAAGCACCCAGATGATGCCTAGCTACAGTTGGCAGACCACACGTCTGGTGGCAAGGAGCTAGAAGGTTACTTGTAACTTTCACATCCCCAGTCAAAGAAGCATTTCTCAGCCATAGTACTTACATGGAAATTGTCCTGGCAATATTTCTCATGGCTTTTGAACAGAGATAATTGGAGCACAACTTCTCTACGATACCCCACTGCTCAGCGAGCAAAGGGTGTGAAGGTTTCTCATGGAAAGACTGGATTTTGCTAGACGTATGTAAAGGTACCAGGTAACAGGATACTGATTTTGATTCCTCTTCATACCCTGGAGTCTGCATTGACCATTCCATCTTGTTTCAAGCAGAATGCAGAAGTAGAAATTGTTTTCAAGCCCTGAAGCCTCAATTTCAGTGACAATTAAGAAGCCAAAGCAGAGGGAACCAGGTGTCTAGTGGAGCTCAGGCACTGGCCACAGCCCAGAGCATCGTCATTAAAAAGAATGCACACTGAGCTGTGGCATGTGCTGGGGCCCCGGAAGATCTCAGAGCTTGTGCAGATGAGGTGCAGGGATTTACAGTCTTGTGAGGAGAGTGAGGGACCCAGAAAGGAAAGGACAACTAACCACAGCAAAACAGCAAACCCTCACTCACCACCTGGAGTGAAATTCAGAACTAGCTTCTTTGGAAGGTGCTCTCTGAACTCTAATTAAAACAGGGCTGTATCTGTTTTGTTTTGTTATTAATTAGTATGCTTTATCTGGGGTCCTGGTGTGGCACTGTAGGATAAGCAAAGGGAACTGCTAACCATAAGGATGGTGGTTCAAACCCACCTGCTGCTCCTAGGACACCCTGTACAGAGTATCAACAAATTGGTACTGACTCGACGGCACTTAACATCAACAACAAGGATGATATATCTATGGAACACTTTCAAGTGCAGACTGCACAGAGAGTTCCCATCTACACTCTGTCTCCCTTGAACTGTGTGTTGTTTTGTTTTGAAGTTTTTATCATGAATTGAGTGATAGTTTACATAGGAGAACATCAGGTTTACATTCATTCTAGTTTACTTAGTTTCATTGCAATGACTACAATCCCTTCTATGCATCATCATTCAACTACATTTGCTTTCATTCCCTCTGTTTTTTGTTTGTTTTGTTTTGTTTTAATGTACATGGAAGCACTCAGGAATATATAACCATTCAAACAACCAGAGGGCATACACTACAAGCCTGCCTCCAGGCCACTAGCACATAGCCCCTCTCCCTCTTAGAGTGTAGAGTCGCAACTCGCTCCATCTCTCCATGTCATCATCTCTTCCTCCATCTCTGGCATTGCTGCTTCTCTGAATAGAGTCCCTCACTGCATTCTTCTCCCTTGATGGTCCCAGGGTCCTCTGCTCCTGGACTGCAAAGTCAAACACTCCCCTCCTTTTGTTACAAAATGTCGACCTTTACGTTTGCAACAATCACAACCAGTCCTGATAACAATTATTCACTACTGAACCACAAGTCTTATCCCCATCTCCTTTCACCAGCCCCACCTAAAACAGTGTTGTTTTTAAGTGCTGTTGAGTTGGTTTTGACCCATAGCAACTCTGTATAGGGTTTCTTGAGGCAGTAAATCTGTGCTGGCTCAGAAAGCCTCATCATTCTCCCTTGGAGCAACTGGTGGGCTTAAACCACCAACCTTGTGGTTTACAGTTCAGAGCTTATCATATAGAGTCACTGGGCTCCCTCTGAACAGTCTTTCTTAGTAGAATCTTACTTCACTGTGGTGAATTTGTTACAATTGATAACCCATCTTGATACACTATTAACTCAAGATTGTAGTATGTATTAGGATTCACTCTTTGTACTCTACAGTCCTATGGGTTTTGATAAATGCATGATGTCCTGTGCACACCATTGCAATATCATAGAGAAGAATTTCCCTGCCCTAACATGCCTCGTAAAGGAGCCCTGATAGCGTAGTGGTTACTCGTTAGGCTGCTAACTGGAAGATTAGCAGTCTGAAGGTTAGCAGGCTGCTAACTGGAAGATTAGCAGAAGGTTATCAGCTGCTCCATGGGAAACAGATGATACTTTCTGTTCCAGTAAAGATTTATAGCTCAGAAACCTTTTACAGGGTCGCTGTGAGTTGGAACTGACTCAATGGAACACCAACACCACCACCAACAACAACATGCCCTGTGCTGCATCAGTGCATCCCTCTCAACCCCAAACCCTGGCAACCGCTGATCTACTTACTGTTTCTCTACATTTCCCTCTTCCAAAGGGTCCTGTAGTTGTAATCCTGGAGTGTGCACACTGCTCACACAGTTTTTCCACTTAGCACTGCCAAGTCTTTTCTTTAAATTGTTTTCAAAGCCAAAGTGTCACTTTGAGGCTTAAGGTGTATCTGACCAAAGTTATGTGTATGAATAATTTCATTTAGAAGAATCAGGTTGGTCTTTCCAGAGGCTGGTCCTTCTCTTGTTGTTAAGTATCATCGAGACGGTTCCAACTCCTAGCAACCCTATAGAGGGTTTCTGAGGAATGCCTGCTGGATTTGAACTACTTACCTTTTGGCTAGTAGACCAGTGCATACTACAGCACTGCAGCATGATGGTTAAAGATATCCCAAATGTCTAACTTTTCCAATACATTATATCACTCTGTAATCCCTAATATTATTCACCACTTCTCCCATCCCTCACATCCAAGGGTTCTGCAATATGCCGCAATGTTGCATAGAATTCACAACTGTCAGGGAAATGAGTCATACAGTTGTGGAAGCTGGCAAGTCCCAAATTCCTGGTTCAGTGTACAGCCTGATTGAGTTTCTATACCCACATAGTCTCAGGAGTGGAAGAACCCAAATTACAGGTGAAAAATGATAGGCTATTGATAGACAAGGTAGCAGGAACTGGTGAATCAGGTCAGGTGATATGCCACAGTCCCACGAACTAGAGGTCAGACAAAGACGAGTCGGATGCAGGATCTAGAGCAAGAGAACATCTTCCAAACCATTACTATGTACTGGAATTAGACCTTACCCCAAAGAAAACTAAGGCTTGTTACTGAATTACAACCTCTAGCAAGGTGAAAGCATCCTTAATCCTTATTTCTACCTTAACCCTGGTAGTGTAGTGGTCATGAGTTGGTTTGCTAACCTCAAGGTCAGCAGTTCAAAACTACCAGCTGTTTCGTGGGACAAACAAGAGGCTTTCTGCTTCTGTAAAGATTTATAGCCTTGGAAACCCTACTCAGGTTCGATATGAGTAGGAACTGACTCTACAACACACCACCACCACCACCTTAATCTTTTACTCCTTGTTGTTGGTGGCTGTTGCTGAGTTTTTTCTGTGCCCAATAGAAAAAACCCTGCCTAGCCCTGCACCATCCTCACAATTATTGTTATTGTTGAGCTCATTGTTGCTTTTACTGTGTCAATCCATCTCATTGAGGGTCTTCCTATATTTTCTGATCCTTCACTTTTCCAAGCATGATGTCCTTCTCCAGAGACTGATCCCTGATGATGCTGAAAGTATAAGAGATAAAGTATCACCATCCTTGCTTCTAAGAGGCATTCTGGATGTACTTCTTCCAAGATATATTTGTTTGTTCTGTAAGTCCATGGTACTTTCACTCTTCTTCATCAACACTAGGATTCAAATCCATCTATATTTCTGTGATTTTATTGTCAAACTTTGACATGCATATGAGGCAATGGAAGATACCATTGCTTGGGTCAGGTGCACCTTAGTCCTCAGAGTGATAATTTTGATGTTTAACACATTAAACAGGTCTTTTGCAGCAGATTTGTCTAATGCATTGATTGCTTGATTTCTTGACTGCTACTTCCATGAGTCCTGATGTGGTACTGAGGTTTAATGAGCCAGACTGCAAAACTGTTTGAACTGTAATGTTGGTGGTTCAAGCTCACCATCTGCTCCTCAGAAACCCTATAGAGGGTCACTGTGGGTTGGAACCAACTCAACAGCACTTAACAACAACTTCCATGAGAGTTGATTGTGGACAAAAGCCAAAGGAAGTCTTTGACAACTACCATGTTGTCTCCATCTATCATGATTTTATTTATTTTGGTTCAGTTCTGTGCATTTCTGTTTTCTTTACATTGAGATGCAATCCATATTGCAGTCTTTGATTTTCATTATTAACCATTCCAAGTCCTCTTTGCTTCCAGCAAGCAAGGTTATCTGCATATTGCAGGCTGTTAATGAGTCTTCCTCCAATCTGATGCTACGTTGTTTTTCATATAATTCGTACTCCTTAGCCCAAACTTAATCCTTATTCCTTAATTGCACCTTAAACCTTGTTATTGTTGTTGTTGGTAAGTTTCACTGAGTCCATTCTAACTCATAGGGACCCTGTACAGGTTTTCTGAAGAACAGCTGGTAGGTTTGAATCACCAACCTTGTGGTTAACAATCCAGAGGCTTTACTACAGTGCTGAATCTTAACCCTGCCTCAATAGCAACTCATTCCAACATTGTTCATAATCACAGGCATAAAGGGTAGGATTTACAATACACCAAAACATCCCAGAATGGAGAAATATGGCCAGGAATGTCACAGTAAATAATTCAGTGCCCTGTACTGGGGTATTTTCAGTTACCTCTTATTATTATGAAAGTTCAACAATGAATAAATAGAATCATTGATTCTTATGCATTATGGTGTTGGTGTTGTTGATTTTGTTAGGTGGCATTGAGTAGATTCCAACTCACAGCAACCCTAAGTTCAATAGAACTAAGCTCTGCTCCGTCTTGTGCCAACCTCACAATCTTTGCTGTTTCAGCCTATTGTTGCAGTTACTGTGTCAGTGAATTTCCTATAATGCCTTTACCAAGTATGATGTTCTCCATGGACTGATCTCTCCTGATAATATGTCCAAAGTATGTGATGAATCTCATCATTTTCACTTCTAAGGAGCATTCTAGTTGTACTTCTTCCAAGATATATTGGTTCATTCTCCTGGAAGTCCAAGATAGGTTCGGTAGTTTTCACTTATGGTGTAGCATAGTGGTTACGAGTTGGGCTGCTAACCTCAAAGCCAACAGTTCGAAACTACCAGCCATTCCATGGGAGAAAGATGAGGCTTTCTGTTCCCATAAAGATATACAAACTCAGAAACCCTATGAAGAGTCGCTTTGAGTCAGAACACATTCCACAGCACATAACCACCACCATGGTATTGTTGAATGCTATAGAGCTGATACTGACTCATAGTAACCCTGCATAGCGTTTCCGAGACTTTAAATCTTTGCCAAAGCAGAAAACATTTTTTTTCTCCCTCAGAGCAGCTGGTGGGCTCAAACCACAGACCTTGTGGTCCTATGGAGTCTCCCAATATCATAATTCAAATATATTATTCCTTCTGTGGTCTTATTCACCATCCAGCTTTTCATGCACATAAGACAATTGAAAATAGCATGGGTGGATCAGGTGCCCTTGACTCCTCAAAATTACATATTTTGTGTTGAACACTTTAAAGAAATCCTTTTGAGGCAAATTTGCTTAATTCAATATGTCGTTTGATTTCTTGACTGTTGCTCTCATGAGCTTTGCTGAAGAATATTTAATATACCATTGACTGTGAGAAGAGCAAATTTGTCTTGGAAGAAGTACAGACAGAATGTTCCTTAGAAGTGAGAATGAGGAGACTTCTTCTCATGCATTTGAAGAAGGACATCTTGCTTGGTAAAGAAGAGCATCAGTTTAAAAAGAGGAAGATTTTCAATGAGGCAAAATGACTGCAGCAATTGGCTCAAACACTGAAATGGATAAGGATGGCTCAGGACTGGACAGTATTTCATTCTGCTGTATATAGGATTGCTATATATCTGAAAGCAATGGCATCTAATAATACCATCAAATGATTTTTTGTTTGTTTTTTTGATAGCTCATTTCTTTTTATTTGTTATTCTGACTCATAGAAACCCTGAATAGGGTTTCTGAGTAGCAGCTGGTAAGTTTGAACTGCCTACCATAACCAGTGCTAATCCTACAGAGCCACACCAGGTGTCTATTTTTAGCTGAATAATATTCCATTGTGTGAATATGCCCAATTAGTCTATCCATTCACCTACAGAAGTATACTTGGTTGTTTCTAATTTGCAGCAATTATGAGTAAACAAATAACTGTGTTCCGATTTTTATGTGGACATTGGTTTTTAAGTTATTTGGATAAAAACCAAGGAGCGCAATTTCTGGAGCACATGATATGACTATGTTTAGATATATAAGAAAAAGCCAACTGACTTCTAAAGTGACTGAACCATTTAGAGTTCCCACACTCAAAGCATGAGAGTTCATGTTTCTTCACATTCTCATCAGCTTCAGTGATATCATTGCTTTGGAGGTTAGCCATTCTAATAGGTGTGTTGTTGTTGTTGCTATTAAGTGCCATTGAGTTGTGAACATGTATAGGGTTTCCGAGGAGCAGCTGTTGACTTTGAACCACTGACCTAGTAGTTCACACCGAACTTGCAGTCAGGTGCTTATCCTCTGGTGCCATACCAGAACTCCAATAGATGTGTTGTTGTTATGTGCCATGGAGTCAGTTCTGATTCATAGCGACCCTGTACAGGGTTTCGGAGGCCATAAATCTTTATAGGAGCAGAAAGCCTCATTTTTCTCCCACAGGACAGCTGGTAGTTTCTAACTGCTGTACCTGAAGTTAGCGACCCAATTCATAACTGCTACAGGGTTTATATGAGTCAGAACCAAATCGATGACATTTAGCAACAACAAAAAGACATAAAGGGGCTGGCTTACAAGCTTTCATGGGTTGCTTAGTTTTAGAATGAGGGTACAAAGGAGAATCCCCACTGACTAGTTTTTCTCTTTTCCAGATGGGTCTGATGAAAGAGGATGGGAAATTATGTTCATAGGATTTTATGATTTAATTGCGAGTAATTATTGGTTGGATTAATT
>NW_006408680.1:2898276-2920061 GCF_000296735.1 Chrysochloris asiatica | reverse complement strand
ACACCAGGACTACAGGTAGGGAGATCCTTTTTAATCATGGAAGCTTCAACGTTGAAGCATGGATAAATAGTAAAATGAAAGAAAATCTGAAAAGACAAAGTATTCAGAACACACTTATCAAGTTCAGAGTAAGTTCACGAAGATTACCATCAGCCCCACTTGGGGCAATAAATAGGCAAAATCTTTTGTCGGGATTAAACCGTGTTTTGTCACTTTTTGCATTTCCTTGATTCACTGTGTACCATTAAAATTTTTATGATGCTTTGTCTATTTTATGGACAAGACATTAAATTCAGATTCCATCTTGAATGAGGTATACTCACTTCCCATCTAACTGTGGGAATATCTCATTATCCAACCTCAGATTTCGGACATTCCGGAAGGACCCAGATCTTAATGGCAGGTTGAAAAAGATGAGGTTGGTTCTGTCACCTGAAAATAGTCCCATGTCAAAGTTAGTTTTGATCTTACATATTTCTCATTGCTGGGCATTTTTTGGGGAAAAAGATCTGAGAAATATGAATGTGTGTGTGTATGTTTTCCAGAGTAATAAAATTGATGAGGCATCCCTGCTCAGCCCCAAGCCATAATTTCATATTTCACTGTTGATTACTGACACCCCATTTTCAGTGAAACTTGTACCAGTGTCACACATGGTATAAATGGTGTTTCAATGTCCTGACAGAAATTCTTGCAAACCTGGACTTGCATCAAATCTCAAATTGGGCTTTCTGTAATTCCCCACCCATTGCTTTCTTGCTAGTTGCTGATAGATTTTCAAGGAGAGGCCAAATCTATAGAGAAGTTGAAATCTTTTATTTGCCATTAATTTGGAAGGAAATTATAGCACTCCATTTTTGGCCTTCCATCTGCAGATAAGCATTTTGTAGCGTTTTTAAAGGGCAAAGGGTATCTACTCAATGGAAGGGCCTGTGAAATTCTCAAAAGCCTTCACACAGGAGCAGAGAGCTTTATCATGAGCTTTTTAATTGTCGTCTCTGGGTATTCCTCTCTGTCTAAGGTCAGGGCTTACTATTTCTTAAGAATATACCTTACTTGTAGACAAAGGCAAAGAAATGTTTTTTAGATAAAATGATCTTTAACCTGAGTCTATTAAAGTGATTTGAGTTTGAAACACAAGTAGGTAATGATAACTTAAGACTGATACTTTAGTGTAACCATGTTGTTATGAAGTGCCTTCAAGTCAGTTCTTACTCAGAGCAACCCTGTGTAGGATTTCTGAAGACCAACTGGTGGTTACCAGTCCAGTGCTTATCTGACAGCACCACACCAGGACTCCTAGTATAGCGTTAGTATTGTCTTTCATTTCCTGAGTATTTGTAGCATTAGGTTTATCTCTTATACAATAAATCCTGAAAATCTATTCTATACTATTCTTGGTACAATTTGCTAAAAAAATTGTATCTGAAAAATATTAAGGATTTTCAAATGTCATTAATATCATCAACAAAATCAAAATTTGGGGAAAAAAATGAAAGGATGTCAATTCTAGAATTCTTTCAAAATTTCAGAGAAACCCTTCTAGATTAAATTCTGGAATGTATCATGTCGTTACTGTTGTTGTTTGGCGCTAGCCAATGGACTCCAACTCACAGTGACCCTGTGTACAAGAGAATGAAACACTGTCTGAGCTTGTGCATCCTGTGGCCATTATTGCAGTCACTGTGTCAAACTGAGCATGATGTCTTTCTCCAAGGAATGATCCCTCCTGATAACATGAGTGAAGTACATGAGGCAAAGTCTCAGCACTCTCACTTTTAAGTAGCATTCTAGCTGTACTTTTCAAAAATAGATTCGTTCCGGACTTCTGGTTTGGATGATAGCAGCAAAAACCAGGTAGGGTACGGCTCCGGTGAGACATAAGATCAAGGACATCAGTTTCCCGCACTCGCAAGTGAAAAAATCATGATATTAAGGAAAATACTGTGAGTTAGGAATCTGGAGACGGGACTCCCTCTATGACCACCTTTCCATGGCAGAGTTTAGAGGGTGGGGCGCAATCAGTCCAGCTCAGAAAACGACACTGAAAAAGAGAGAGAGAGACATGGGAGACTACACATTTCTCCCTCTTTTTTTCCTGTCCCACCTTCATTGCTCAGCCAAGTGGGACAGTTTTCCCACGGTACAGAGAGAAGGAGCTTCGCGGTGACTTATGACATCACCCGTGGATCCACAGACCTAAAAGTTTTCCCAGCAGGACCTTTTGCTACCGTGGAGTAGGTTCTCACTCCAGACGACCCTGTGCAGGGTTTCCAGGGCTGTGGGTCTATGCAGGAGCAGACCTGTGCGAGGTGGGGGAGGTGGGGTGCGGGGTGGGGGTGGAGGGGTCGGGGAAGACTCACCTTTCTCCCACATTGCGGCTACTGGTTTCTAGCTGCTGACCTTGCAGTTCCCAGCCCCATTCATAGCCGCTGAGCTTCCCAAGCTCCCTGCACAGGACCAATTCAAAGCAATCTGTAAAATGCCAGCAAAAAGGACTCAACCATCTCCAGAATTGCACTGTGCACACGCAGATACCTAACTGACCTTCAGAGTCAAAAATAGTGGACAATCTTTCTCACATTAACTCCCCAATATCTACCTGCACACCTCTACTGTAGTGACTAAAGGAGGGGCCTGAGAGAGCGGACACCCCCAACCGCTACTAGAGGCTTCTAATTGCACACACACTGACGGTGTAGCTTGGGACAGTTGAACACAGACAGCTTCATTTCTGTTCCAAAGTGGGGATTTTTGTCTATGCATTTATATTACTTCGCTTTTAGTCCTTTTGATCACACATTTTTCCTGGAGGTGGGAGCTTTTTCTCCCTACATTACCCAAGAAGAGACAGCAATCATGGCCATATAGCCAAACTATAAGCATACCTCATAATATTCCACCACTGGAGATAAGAGTCAACAACACCTGCTAAGCATTTCATGCAAAAAGGGGAACCTATCTCCTGATCATATTCACCAGGAGACACCCAGTAAGCTTAACAACAAACAACAAACATTCACTTAAGCTTTAAAAACAACAAAAACAAACAAACAACAACAAAAAAATACACACATAACTATCATGATGAACAAAAATCAACAAATTATATCAAAACACATCCCAAAACAGAAGAGAGTAGCTGATGCAAATGAGCTGGAGACAGACAAAGGCTTTCTAGAGGAGGAAGAACAGGTTTTGGGTATTCCTGAGAAAGAATTCAGAAGAATGATATGTAAACAAATTTAAATGCTCTGAAAACAGGTGGAAGAAACCAAGGACCAAATTAGGAACGTACTACAGGAGCAATCAAATAAGATTGATACAGCCTTGGAAATTATTCAAAACCTGCAAAAAGATGTCCAGATGATCCATAATAAGATATCAGAAATGGACAATATGCTGAAAGGGGAAAGGAGCAGAATAGAAGAGATGGAAGCCAGAACTAGCGAGCTGGAAGACAAATCTCTCAATCCTGCTAAGATAGAAAAGCAAGCGGAAAAAAGGATTTAAAAAATCTGAAGAGAGTCTACAATTCATGGCGGATAACATGAAGAGGAACAACTTAAGAATTAGTGGCATTCCAGAACAGGAAGAATTAGAGAAATCCACAGAGGAGATAGTTGAAAGCTTCTGGAAGACCCCCAGTGAGATGGATTGGCCAAGTGGCAGCATCAGTGGACTCAAGCGTGGCAACAGTAGTGAGGTTGGCCCCGTAGTGAAGTTGAGCAGTGTTTTGTTCTACTGTGAATAAGTTTGCTATGAGTCGGTATTGACTTGACAACAACAACAACGGCAGTCAAAGGTGTGGTGCTGTGGGTTAATGTGTCAGACTGCAAAGATGTTTGAACTACAAGGTCAGTGGTTCAAGCTCACCAGTTGCTCCTTGGAACCCTATACAGGGTCACTATGGGTTGGATACGACTTGACAGCATTTGACAACAATGATAACATCAAAGGCATCATACATGAAGAACTTAAAATGGTCATTAAAAGTTATGAAAGAAAGAAAAGATCAAAATGATATCAGAAGAGACTCTGACACTTGTTCTTGAATGTAAAATGAATGGGAAAAGTTATAAAATCTGAAGAGCAGATTTCAAAGCATGGTTTAAGGAGACAAACTATTATTGTGAAATGTACAAAAATTTGGAGTTGGAAATCTAAAAAGGAAGAACACATTCAGCATTTCTCAAGATGAAGGAGCTAATTTTTTTTAAAAAAATCCAAGGCTTGAGGTGCAGATTTCATTGGACAAAAGATTGAATGATGCAGGAGGCACTAAAAAAAGATGAAAAGAATATATTGAATCACTAAAGCAAAAAGAATTGTTCAACCATTTCAGGAGATAGCAAATGATCAAGAACCTATGGTTCTGAAAGAAGCAGTCCACCAGCACTGCAGAACACTGGTGAAAACAAGGCCCCTGGAATGGACTGAATACTAATTGAGATGTTTCCACAAACAGATGCAGTACTGGAAGCCATGCACTTACTTAGGTTGAGAATGGACAATGGTCGAATTTTTATCAAAATAATTAAGTTACTTGAGTATTCTGTCTCACTTTCCTGCTGATCACAGTGAAAAATGATTATGGAGAAGTCCACAAATGGGGAGAAAAAACTTTCTTGTGAGATTGCACCATTAGAGAAACTCCTGTCTTTTATGTCATTTAATCCCATTGGCATAGTAGAAATTACAGATATTTGGACCTGTTTTAAAGATGAAGTTACAGAACCCAGGAGGTTAAGTGACTTTTGTAAGGACATGTGAATGGAAAATAATATAGTACAGAAGAGATTTTTGATGTATGATTGCAAAGCTTATTCAGAAACTGATTACCTGTTTGCCAAGGCAAAATTATTTTGCTCTGAATCGTACCAGCACTTTATGAGCTGATAGCAGGAAAGGCCTGGGTTCCAAACTTGGTATGGTGTGTCTAGAAGGTTGTTTTATTTCTTTCTTAAATTCCAGTTTAATCTTGTGTTTTGAAGTTGAGTAATTTCTCATGACTGATTTGAATTTTGCATACCAAAATCTAGGACTTTGGAACATCTCCATGCATACAAAAATGCTTACAGCTCTAATGATCACATCTGAGACTTTTCCAAGAGGTAAGCTGTGAGCTTTTACAAGTCATTGTAGAGAGAACATTTTCTGAGCAGTGATCATGGTGAGTTCAGTCATTAGCTCCTGCACCATGCAAGGATCTAGTGAAGCTTCCTGCAGGAAACTTGATAAGGATGCAATGAGAAAATGCAAATAGTTTTTGCTACAAAGCCATCCAATTCCACTGCGGGATTCTTGGACTGAAGAGAAATAACTTAGAGTTTAAACAAAGTAAATTGCTGAAGAAGGATTGCTGGCCACCACACACTTTGGTTTGCTACAGCAGGAGTAAGCTTTAACTTCTTCATACCCTCCACATTAAGAAAATAATTGAGGATAATTTCATTCTTTCACATAAACTCCTCAGCTGTTTAGGTCTCTCATGGAGTTCTTGGAAGCAGGTAGTGCTCAGAGCTCCAGAGGCAGTCACATGCCTTTATTTGGCTCTAGTATTGGTATTCCCATCAGTAAAAGACTCCTGTAATGAATGGGTAGGAGAGCCAAGGATGATGATTGTAATGAAAGTTGCAGCTTCAGGGATTGTTTCTGAATTCCATTTTCTATGAAGATACTCAGACCTTAAAAGAATGAAATGATGCACAATTTTTTTTTCATATAGTTTTTATCTAAGGAAGGCCACCATGAAGAGTGATAATTTCTTCAAATGCCAGGAACAGCATAGTTTTTTATTTACTTGGTTTTCTGCAGAACCTCTGATTAACTCCTTCTGGAGTAGTATTTGTGATGCATATTCTTTGAGGATGATATCCAGAAGACATCAGAGACAGTTGAAACTTTATTTCATCCCTATCTGGGAGCCTCCGCTGTCCTCCCTGCTGATTGACTGCTGAAGAAATGTATCCATGAGATTTCTATAGACGCTGACCAGTCCACTAGCAATCCTCAAGAGGATACACTTTCCCTTTACCCTTT
This sequence comes from Chrysochloris asiatica, assembly GCF_000296735.1. Taxonomy (NCBI): domain Eukaryota; kingdom Metazoa; phylum Chordata; class Mammalia; order Afrosoricida; family Chrysochloridae; genus Chrysochloris; species Chrysochloris asiatica. The sequence continues at coordinate 2,914,019 of NW_006408680.1, read as the reverse complement.
TTTGGCCTTTGGAGAATGATATAAAACCATTAATACAGCGCCTATTAGAAATGGAATTTAAAAATATTTTGTCTAGTGACATTCTCATATCATCAATCTGATATTTGATACATTGTTGCTGCCACCTTATAATCCATCTCACTGGAGGGGTTGGGGGGGTGTCTTCTTATTTTTTGATGACTTTCAACTGATCCCTCTGGGCAACATGCAAAGTACATGAGACAAAGTATTACCATCCACACTTCTAAGCAACATTCTAGCAGTAATTTTTCCAAGACAAATCGATCTGTACTTCTGTTAGTCCATGGTACTGTCAATATTTTTTTCCTACACCAGAATTCAAATGCATTGATTCTTCTATGCTCTGGTTTAGCCATTTCCACCTTTCACATGCATTTGAGATTATTGAAAACACCATGTCTTGGGTCAGGCACATATTAGTAATCTATCTATATTTGCTCTTTATCACTTTCAACAGGTATTTTGAAGCAGATTTTCCCAATGAAATACATATTTTGATTTCTTCACTGCTGATTTCATGAGAATTGATTGTGGGTCCAAACAAAATGAAGAGTTTGACAACTTCAATCTTTTCTCTTTTTATCACGATATTAGGTTTTGATCTAGTTGTGAGAATTTTTTTTTTTAATGTGAAGATACAATGCATACTTAAGGCTATAGTTTTTGATAGTCATCAATACTTCACGTCTTCTTTAATTCCAGTCAGCAAGATTGTATCATCTGCATGTCACATTGAGTCTTCCTTCAATCCTGATGCCACGTTCTTCTTCACTGATCCAGTTTCTAAAATTATTTTCTTGGTATACAGATTGAATAAGTATGGTGAAAGAATAATATTCTTGTGTACTCCTTTCCTGATTTCCTTTTGAACAATTGCCTCTTGGTATATGTTTAGGTTTCTTACAAGCACAATGGAGTGTTATGAAATGCCCATATTTTGCAATGTTATTCATGGCTGTTAATGATCTACAGTCAAATGCCTTCCTACAATCAATAAAGCACAAGTAAACATCTTTCTGATAATGTCTGCTTTCAACCAAGATCCATCTGATATCAATAATTGCATCCCTAATTTCACTTCCTGAATCAGGTTTGAATTTCTGGGCACTCCCTGCAAATGTACTGCTTCAAACATTTTAAATTATCTTCAGAAAAATTTTGTTTGCATGTGATATCAATGATATTGTTCGTTAATCTCTATATTCCATTGGGTCACCTTTCTTAACAAATTAGAATCTCTTCAAATTGGGTGACCAAGTAACTCTTTTTCAAATTTCTTGGCATAGACCAGTGAGTACCTTCAAAAGTGAATCAGTTTGTGAAACCTTTCAATTTATATTCCACCAATTCCTGGAGCTGCTTTTTTACCAATGCCTTTAATGCAGCTAGGACTTCTTACTTCAGTACCATCAATGTTTGATTAAATGCTTCCTCTACCAATGGTTGAACTTCTGACTAATTATTTTTAGTGCAATGACTCTGTATTTCTTTAATCTTCTTTTGATGCTTTATATATCATTATTTTATTATTTATAGAACCTTTCAATTTTGCACCTTAACACTTGCATTTTCCCTTCATTTATTTCAACTTGAAAAATGCTTAGTATGCTTTTGTTTCCAATGCATTGAAGGCATTAGCAAAGAACAAGGCACCTGGAATTTGTGGAATACAAATGGAAATCTTTCAACAAAGTGACACGGCACTGGAGATTGCAAGAGACCCATATCTGTGCCAATTCCAAAGAGAGGTGACCCAATGGAATGTGGAAGTCATTGGGCAATATCATTGATATCCCACATGAGTAAAATTTTACTAAAAATAACCCAAAAATGGTTGCAACCATACTTTGACAGATAACTTTCAGAGGTTCAAGCAGGAATCAGAAGAGGACATGAATGGAGGGATATCACTGCTGATGTCAGATGGAGCTTAACTGAAAGCAGAAAATTCCCGAAAGATGTTTAACTGTGCTTTATTGACTACCCACAAGTTTTAAATTGTGTGGATCATGACAAGCTATGGACAACATTGCAGACAATGAGTATTCTGGAATACTTAATTGTGCTCATGAGGAACCTGTACATAGACCAAGAGGCAGAGTTGTTTGAACAGAGCAAGGGAACACTGAATGCTTTAAAATTAGGAAAGGTGTGTGCCAGGGTTGTATTCTTTCAGCATATTTATTGAATCTGTGTGCTGAGCAAATAATCCAAGGAGCTGGATTATATGAAGAAAAATGTGGCATCAGGATTGGAGAAAGACTTACTAACAGCCTGCAATGTGCAGACAATACAACCTTGCTTGCTGAAAGTAAGAGGACATAAAATACTTACTGATGAAAACCAACGACCACAGCCTTCTGTGTGGGTTGCATCCCAATGTAAAGAAAACACAAATCCTCACCACTGGACCAATAAACAACATTCTTATCAATAGAGAAAAGATTGAAATTGTCAAGGACTTCATTCTTCTTGGATCAGCTATCAACACTCATGGAAGCAGCAGTCAAGAAATCAAAGGACATATTGCATTAGGCAAATCTGCTGCACGAGACCTCTTCAAAGTGGTCATGAATAATATGTCAGCTTCCGGACTCAGGTGCACCTGACCCAAGCCATAGTATTTTCAATAGCCTCATATGCATGTGAAAGCTGGACAGTGAATAAGTAGTACTATAGAAGAATTGATGCTTTTGAGTTATGGTGTTGGAGGAGAATATTGAAAGCGCCATGGGCTGCCAAAAAAACCAATAGATCCATTTTGGAAGAAGTACAGCCAGAGTGCTCCTTGGAGGCCAAGATGGCCAAACTTCGTCTCTCATACTTCAGAGATATTATCAGGAGGGAGCAGTCGCTGGAGAAGGATATCATGTTTGGTAAGGTGAAGGGTCAGAGAAAAAGAGGAAGACCCCCAACAAGATGGATTGGCCAAGTGGCAGCATCAATGGACTCAAGCGTTGGAACAGCAGTGAGGTTGGCTCAGGATCGGGCAATGTTTTGTTCTGCTGTGCATAAGGTCGCTGTGGGTCAGTACCAACTCGATGGCACCTAATAACAACATAACAACAACAAGGTGTCAAAGGAGTTCCCAGTGAATTTGAACTGCTCACTTTACAATTCAAATTAAGCTTTCAGTCCAGTGCTTATCCCACAGTGTCACACCCAGAATCAATGTCTTTATAACCATGTATTTATACCCTCCCTCCCCATTTTTGATAGCCAATGTCTTAATTGCTCATCCTGTCACTCAGCAAACTGAGGAGATAAGCATGTTCCTTAATCTGAAGAATCTTCCAATCCGGTTGGTATTTTGAGCAAATGCATCCATAAGCAAAAGTCCAGTTCATCAAATTGGGGGTCAGTCCATTTTCTGTTGTACATAGTTTAGTTATATCATGTTAAGTACAAATACGACTTTACAATTTTCTTCTTTTAGAGATTTTAAATATAGTTTATAGGTTTCAAATTGACAAGAGTGGATTGTAATGGTTAAAGTTATGTGTCAAATTGACTAAGCCAAGTGTCAACTTGAATTGGCCAGGATTTCCAGATGTTTAGCAGCTGAGTTGTGCATATTCCCATGGTGATGAATAGTTAATAGCCTTACCAAGCATCTTTACCTTAATCAGGTCAGATTCTGTTCAGCTCACCCCTAGCCATCCAAGCTAGATCAAATTGGTACCAGCTGCAAGTTTGGGAGTTCACACACATCTGCCTGTCCTTCCAACCAGCTGGCCCCTTCACTCTCAGTCCTAGTCCTCTGGTTTAGATCAGTGCCAGTGGGCTCACGAGTTCACACAACTCTCTGAACTTCAGGCCATCAAGTTTTCCCTCTCCTGTCTTTCTAGTGTCAACGGAACACATCCAAACTCAGCCCATGTCTTAATTGCTGCATTTTCTCCCAATTCCACTCATAAGTAGACCCAGGTGGTCACCAGAAATCACACAGAACTCGGTGGTTCTCTTTAACTTTTAGTTCTAGAAGGTACTTTTTTCTGATAGGCTGATTTTCCTTGCCTTGATCCCTCTGAAATTTAAAGCAACAAATTGACCACTTTTATTTTTCTGCTTTCTTTCAATCATGGCTCTCCTGTTCTCCCAGCAGTTTTACATTGGTCTGGGTGTCTTTTCAAATGCAAATGTCCCATCTCTGAAGGTTCTGGTTAGGGCTCAGGATTCCATCTAAGGCCCAATATTCTGCAAAGGCTTAATCCAAGAAGACTATTTTTTTCTAGGCAAAGTCTAACTCCACTTTTAACAAATCCAATCAAGAACAGACTGAAGACAGGCTCATAATTCCCAATATTCCTATCACAAATGTATTTCTATTTTACAGTAATAGGCAGAAAGCACCATAAAGCAGTAAAAAATATAAACCTTTTAAAAACATTCAAGTTAAATCTTTTCCTCTACCTTAATCTGTTTCATATGCATACAGCCTTGGGCCTCTGGCAGGATGCATTCCAGTAGGCCTTGGCCACAGATCAGCTATTTTTTTGTCCAACATGACATCAGGTCCAGGAAACTACTGAAGCTGTTCTCCCCACAGCTGAAACATTTTTATCGTATGCCCCTTTGTTCTTTCTCTTACAAAATATCTCTGTCTCTCTTTATATATATATTTGTTGTTAAGTGCCATCGAGTCAGTTCTGACCCATAGCGACCCTGTATAGTGTTTCCGAGGAGCAACTGATGAGCTTGAACCGCCGACCTTGCAGTTCAAATGGCTTTGCTGTCTGGCTCATTAACCACAGCACCACACCAGGATTCTTATTGTTGTTAACTGCCATCAAGACAGTTTCAATCCATAGCAACACTACATAATAGCAACACTGCATAGGGTTTATGAGGAGCAGCTGGTGAGCTTGAACCACCAACCTTGTGGTTCAAACCAACCTTGCAGTCTAGCAGGTTAATCTACAGCACCATACCTGGACTCATATATATATATATATATATATATATATATATATATATATACATGTATATGTATGTGTGTGTGTATATATAGAGAGAGTTATAGAGTCTCAAGACCCCAGTGGAAAAGAGAGAGTCTTTCCCATGTTTCCATTATATTGTGAGCAGGTCATACCCCCAAGGAAATAGCCCACCACTCGATTGGCTGCTCATGGCCTACATTCGGTTTCATCACTCTAGTACCTCATGGGAATAAACATATCTCAACTGCTAAACCTCTGGATATCCTGACCTAGTCAAGTTGATACAGCATCTTAACCATCACGCTACCTTTGACAGGATGTCTGGAATTTGAAAGGTACACCTCTGTTATCCAAGACCGAGACCCTGAAGAACAGAAAACCACCCATTCTCTTCCCTGTCTCCTTAGGTGAAATATGTGCCATGTCCTATCGTATTATCCACTTGTATGGAAATCACATTCTTGTGCCAAACTGTGTTTCTTGTTTTTGTTGCAACATCAACACATAAAATACACAGATTTCTTGGTTTGTACTTCCGTCATAGACTATATGCATAGATGTAAGCTCTGCAACTATTGTTCCAATGAGGTAGGTACAGGGAATTTGTCAGTTTACATGAAGTGTCATCATGACTAAGGGCACACTTTGGAATCTTTCAATTACTCCTTACCATCTGGACAAGAGGTTTCAATGTTCTTACCTATAAAATGGGTTTACAGGCATTACCTATCACACAATGACACTATAGGATGCTGTTGTTATGTGTCATCAAATCAGTTCTGACTCACAGTGACACTTTATAGGGTTTCTGAGGCTGTGAATCTTTACCTGAGCAGAAAGTCTCATCTTTCTCCTGTCGAGTAGCTGGTGGGTTTCAGTTGCTGACCTTTTGGTTAGCAGCCCAGTGTATATCCTACAGCATCACCTGTATCCCTCATGATACTACATACTGGAAAGGAAATGGTATATTTAAAGCAGTTGGTGTGTGGTTAGCTGCCATCACATGGGTTCCAACTGATGAGAAATGACATGTGGTCTAATTCCATGTCATCTTTACCTCAAATATATTGTCCTAAGATAACACTTATAATTACTGTAATGATACATGTAAGATAAATTAGATGTTTTCTATTATAACTTGAAAAACAAGTATATAGTGCCTATAGATGCATATGTCTAAGCAAACCATCTTGTAGAAGTCAGCTATCATACTACATTTAAATAGACACTGGCTTCCAGAACTTTTTTACTCATTAGTCTTTCCAAGTGAGGTATTCAAAGTCTCGCCATTCTCACTTCTAAGAAGCATTTTGGTTGTATTCCTTCTTAATAGTGATTTGTTTGATCTTCTGTCCTCTTTTCTCATAGTCCAACTTTTACCTGCTCATGAAGTCATTGACTAGTCCATAGCTTGAGTAAGAGGCACCTGAGTCATCAACGTGACATCTTTGCTTTTTAAAACTATAAAGCGATTGTTACAGCAGAATTGCTGAAGAAGGAACTCATACTTAGCAAAGGGCCAATGAAACAAAAGATATCCTCAATGAGATGCATTGATGCAGCAACTGTAACAATGGACTCAAACATAAAAGTGATCAGAAGCATGGTGTTGGACCAGGTGAGGTTCATTCTTACACAAAAGGTCAACATGAGTCAGGGACAATGCAACCACAACTTACAACGACAGCAGCAGAAACGGTTTGTTGATTCCACTTCATATCCCGTTTAGTGGAGAACTTGAAGTGCAAAGAAGTGACTGGCTCAATATCGCAAAAGGAAGTCTGCTTTCTCTTAAAGATTTTAGTAATCAAATGAGGTAGGAGGTTGGAGTTGTAGTAAGTTCTATGATAATGAAACAGATGCCCTGCGGTTGAACTATATCTAGGTCAGTACCTCCTTACTCTAAATGTTTCTGTTCCCTTGGGTCCTCAGCCTTACCTCACACTTGCTGAAATCCAAAAGCAGTCAAGTCCAGCTCTTCCAGACTGACAGTCATGGATGGCATTAGGCGCCTGCCTGTGATGACAGCAAAGAATGATCTTTTATTAGCCATGCACATCACATACATGGTGAGTCCAGAGACTGCAGGGAATCCATACCGCGGTTTAATTACAGCCTCATTTTACACAAGTCCAAGTAGCTATAAAGAATGTCTCCAGTGTTTGCAGTAATGACTTCTTTGCACGCGTGTGTTCTTTCTCAGGCACTTCCTCTGTGGCTGGATGCCCCAGACACTTGGAGGGGCCTCTTGGCCTACTCCCATGTCTTCTCCCCCTAACACTTCAGTGTTCCTGCTGAGACCCCTCTATTTAAAGGTGAGATAATCAGCTTTTGTTCCATTGGCTTGGATCAAAGACAATCTCTGAGCTCAACACAAAGTGACCCTCCACTGTGGGGGGATTCGCCTCTTAAATGGCTTACTAAGAAAAGGACTAGGCTTTATTCCTTTTACAGGACTAGAAATTCTCATGCTCTGGAAATGCCCACAGTTAGGCAGAGAGTGTTTCCCAAAGACAAACATCCCTATTATGAGGGGACAGGACTTTGGCAGCTATCTGCAAACAGTGGCAGAGAATTTGGCAACAGCAGCCATCCTGCCAGCAGGAGACAGAAAACAATCCCTTTGTCCACCACATGCCCCCTCCAGGAAGTGTTCTTACAGCTCAGCCCCCTCTGCTCCTCAGTCAAAGCCCTCTTTCTCAATTTAGTGGTCCCTGCTTGTATGATCTGTCTACTGAGAATCAGCATCATTGTCCACTGTGACTGACGATGGCCAAGTACAGCTGCATCGACATTTCTTTACCTCCAGGAAAAAGTTAGACACTCAGGTACATTAGGGGCTAAGTCATGTTGGTATGAGGCTCAGAAGGTGGCATTGCTGAACACAGATTGCTGTTGTTGGGTGCCGTTGAGTCCATTTTTGACTCTTAGTGACCCCATGTAACAGAGGAAAATGGCCCCATAGGGTTTTGTTGGTTGTCATCTTTGTAAGAACAAATCACTGAGTGGTTTCAAACCACCAACCTTTCAGTTACTTGCCAAGCTCTTCACTATTGTGACATCAGGGCTCCTTAAACACAGATGAGTGTGTAGTGATTTGGACTCGTTAAAAAACTGATCTGATTCTACTCTAAACGACTGCAAACACTGGGGACAGACTCTCTCAGGCTCTTCAACACTCCTTAAAGCATAAAATGAGAGAGCTGCTCAAGTGGTCCTATGCCTTGTTTCTGTTTCCTCTCTGCTTCAGTCTCCCGTCTTTATATGAGAACTGCACGAAGTCCTTCTCTTTAGAGTGAAAAAAAGTAGGGTAGACTCTTTTGTGGCCCCTGGGGGGATGGCGCTCAGAGACAGTAGGCATATTAGTCATGTATGTGTTTTACATGTTGAATCCAGTACTTCTCCTATGAAGATTGTTTTGAACAGGCAGGTCTTGTTTTCTTGATTCCTTCTCTCCTGTGTCAAAGGCAGGGAGGGAGAGGGGACTATGGGTTTAGCAAAAGGAGTATGACAGTATGACGTATTTCCATTTCCTGCAGCCTTCCACAAATCCACTCCCTGCTGATTAGCACTCAACATGTGGGGGTCTGAAATCACTGTTGCCACCAGGTCTTCTGAACACAGGGAGCCTATGGCTGCTGATTACTCAAAGAGCCCCTGATTAAGATCCCTCCCCGTGGCTCATTTCCCAAAGCTGGCTGATTGTGGTCTGCTCCTTCTCCTCCGCTGTGCCCCTCCCCACCCCACCACCAGGCATGATTTTCCTAAAGAAAACAAGCCCCCATTCTGTGCTTGCCTCATTGAAAAACAAGATATAAAGCCTTCCTCTTCCTGAATCCTGTGCTCTGCATTCAACTTCCTTACATCTGGTGCCCAGTTCAAACCAGGAAATGCAAACCTACCCCTTAGCTCTCTTAGAATCACTCTCCATTTTCCCCCAATTCCATTTAAAGTAGTAACAAATATTTCAAATGAAGAGACATAGATGTAAGCATATATCCACCACCCTTCTGGCTACTCTGTTCCTGTGATGATGGACGTGATGTCACCAGCATTTGAAGTATCTTCTGTGTTACCCATGATAAACAGGCTTCAGTGCACCTTCCAGATGAAGGCAAACTAAGAAAACCTGGTGATCTACTTCTGAAGAGCTACCAAAGAAAACCCTATGGATTACAACAGACTATTGCACAAAATAGATGTTTTGGAAGAAGGTCAGCCAGAGTGCTCCTTGGAGGCCAAGATGGCTAAACTTCATCTCTCATACTTTGGACATATTGTCAGGAGGGAACAGTCGCTGGAGAAGGATATTATGCTTGGTAAGGTGGAGGGTCAGAGAGAAAGAGGAAGACCCCCAATGAGATGGATTGGCCAGGTGGCAGCATTGATGGACTCAAGTGTGGCAGCAGTAGTGAGGTTGGCTCAGGATCGGACATTTTTTCATTCTGCTGTGCATGGGGTTGCTATGAGTCAGTTCCGACTCGATGGCACCTGACAACAATAACAAGGGAGGTCAGTCAAAATGACTATTATTTAAATTTACATAACAACCACTAAAACCAGTGTAACAATAGTTTATTTTAGAAACATCAGTACAACACTGGTCCCTATGAGGTGGAAGTTAAAGCCATACCAAATGTCTGACTTTCCTGAACTGTTATGTTGTCGTTGTTAAATGCTGTCAAGTCAACCCTGACTCATAGCAGCCCTGTAGCAGGTTTCTGAGGAGCAGCTGGTGGGTTTCAATTGCCAATCTTGTGGTTCACAGTCCAGTGCTGTGATCCTACAGCACCACACCAGGAGTCCTGAGTTGCTGTACCACTCAATAATCCGGAATAAACCACTGCTTTCCCCCCGTAGTATTCTCCCCAATGTCCTAGGCTTCTGCCATTGGCTGCAGTATCTCAAATAACTCACTGGCCATCAAGGTGAACCTTAACATGGCTGCTGAGGCTGATAAATCAACAGTGATATCCCTAGTTCCACATCCTCTCCTGAATCCAGTCTTATTTTCTGACATTGCAGGTACTACCACAACCATTGTTTTTAAGTTATCTTCAGCAAATTTTTACTTGCATGTGATATTAATGATATTGTTCAATTATTTCCACAATCTGTTGAGTCACCTCTCTTTGGAATGGGTACAAACATGAATCTATTTCAATTAGTTGGCCAAATTGTTTGATTGTTTTTAGGTTCCTTCAAGTCAACATCCAACACCTAGTAAACCTATGCTAAACAGAACAAAACACTGCCCAGTCCTGTGACATCCTCACACTAGTTATGCTTGGGACCATTGCTTCTGCCACTGTACGAGTCCATCTCACTGAGGGTCTGCCTCTTTCATGATGACTCCTCACTTTACCAAGCATGATGTCTTCTCCAGGGACTTGTCCCTTCTAATATGTCCAAAGTATGAGAGATGAAATCTTGACATTTTTGCTTCTAATTAGCATTTTGGCCGTACTTCTAAAACAGATTTGTTTGTTTTCTGCCAATTCATGGTACTTACAATAGTCTTCTCCAATACCATAACTCAAATGCATCAATTCTTCTATGGTCTTCATTATTCAGTGTCCAATTTTCACATGCATATAAGACTACTGAAAATACCATGATTTGGGTCAGGCACACCATAGTCTTCAAACTGATGTGTTTACTCTTGAACACTTAAAAGAAATCTTGTCGAGCATATATGTGAATGCAATATGTTGGCTAGGAAGCTGTCTTCCATATTTCTTGACACAGATGAGTTAGTGCCCACAGTGCTGCATCAGATTGTTGAAAGATTTCAGTTTATATTCCATCAATTCCTGGAGAAAAGTTTTTTGTCAATGCCTTTTTCATCAGTCCACCTTGGACTTCTTCCTTCAGTACTTGATCACAATCTACCTCTTGAAATGGTGAATATCAATCTTTTTTTTGATACAGTAACTCTGTGTATAATTTCCATCTTCCTTTGATACTTTCTGCATCATTCAATGTTTTGCCCATAGTATCCTTTAATATTTCAAGTCAGGACTTGAATTATTTTCTTCACTGCTTTCAGCTTGAGAAATGCCTAGTGTGTTCTTTCCTTTTGGTTTTTAACTGCAGGTCTTTGGAATTATAATTCCATTTCATTTTAATAAATGACTTGTCTTCTAGAACTGCCTTTTGAAATTTTATTTTCAATTATTTCCTAATTTCTTCCATTTGCTTCCTCTAGGCTCAAGAGCAAGTTTCAGAATCTCCTCTGACATCCATTTTGGCCTTTATTTTCCTGTCTTTTTAATTACCTTTCACTTTTTTCCTGTATGATGTTCTTGATGTTACCTCACAACTCTTCTTATCTTCAGTCATAATTTCTAATGCATCAAATCCATTCATGGGATGGTCTCTAAATTCAGGTGGGATATATTCAAGATCATATTTTGGCTCCTGTGGACTTATTTTAAGTGTCTTCAGCTTCAGTCTGAACTTACTTATGAGTAATTCATCATCTTTTCCACATTCTGCCCCTACCTTGCTTTGGCTGATGATATTGAGCTTCTTCCCATGGAAGAGTCAATTTGATTCCCATGTACTTCTACTGGTGACGTCCTTGTGGATAGCCATTGTTTATGTTTTTTTGTTGTTGTTGTTTGGTTTTGTGTTTTTTTTAGAAAAGGTATTTTCAATGAGTAAGTCATTGGTCTTACGAAATTCTACCATGCAGACGCCTGCATAGTTTCTGTCAGTAAGGCTATATTTTCCAACTGCTGTTCATTCCTCTTTGTTTCTAGCTTTTGCTTTCCAAACCCCAGTAATTATAAATGCATTTGATTGCATGTGTGTTCAATTTCATACTGAATAAGTTGATAGAATTATTCAATTTCATTATCACTGGCTTTAGTGTCTGGTGTGTAAATTTCAATAATAGTGGTATTAACTGGTCTACCTTGTAGGTGTATGGATATTTTCCTATCCCAAAGAGTTTTGTACTTCTAGATACATCTTGAAATGATCTTTTAGAGGATGAATACAATGGCATTTCTACTGAATTTGTCATTGACTGAATAGTAAACCATATGATTGTCTGATACCAAATGGTGAATACCAGTCCATTTCAGCTCAGTGATGCCTATGATATTGATCTTCATGCAATCCATTTCATTTTTGACAACTCAAGTTTTCATAGATTCACCTAATCCACTATTATTAGAATGTCATCCATCTGTCTTGCTTATCTGTGTTTTATGCTAGATGCATGATGTGGAATCATGGTAAAATAGGAAATACAGGAATATCAATTGGCAAAGCATGCACTGGTCAATGGTGAAAATTGATTTCAGGTGATATTTAATGCAAAGAAAATTGAAATATTTGACATGGGATCCTTGTGGATATTATCTTGGTGGCATTTGTAAAACTTCAAAGAAATAGTAAGCTCATGTTTCATAAACAAATACCAACTAACATATCTATTGAAAACAATATACATTAATTTAAAAAAATTAAATATACAACAATATATATGTGTCAATTTAAAAAATATTATGTGAGTCAATTTCAAACTTGCACATTTTAGTACTCTATTACCCATGGTAAACATTCTCACCAGTTAAGTCTATTATAATTTTGCACCACTTTTTCTTTGCAATCTGTAAGACCAAGAACCAAGCCTGTTGCTATCGATTGACTTCTGAATCATGGTGATCCCATGTTCTGCAGAGTAGAACTGTTCTCCACAGAGTTCTCAAGACTATGTGACCACCAGAAGTTTTTCCAAGATACCTTTGTGTAGGTTTCAACAGCCAATCTTGTGGTTAGTAGTTAAGAACATACTCATTAGTGCCCTGTAGGGGCTTCCTTTAATCTATGAAAAATCATATTAAATATGCCTAGAATGTTGTTCAATGATATGGCATAAGTAAACTTCATGAAATCTTGTATTTTAATGTAAAATATTATGTGCTATAACTTAATGCCATCTTAGTATAAACTTTTTAAGACAATATCAAATGTCCTTGAAGCAAGTTGTTTTAAAGCTCATCTTAGTTAATGTTTTCTGAGGCCTCAGATATCCTTTAACTTCAAATTGAATGAAATTGTTCATTCATGGATTTTCTGAAGTATCATGTTAATAAGAGGAGCTCTGATAGTGTGATGGTTATGCATCAGCTGCTAACCTCAAGTAAGTAGTTCAAAACTACTATCAGCTGTTCCAGGGGAGAAAGATGAGGCTCTCTGCTCCTGTAAAGTTTTACAACCTTAGAAGACCCTATTCAGGGTTGTTATGAGTGGGAACTGACTCCACGGCACACCACCACCATCATGTTAATAATGTTGTTGTTGTTGTCAGGTTCCATCGAGTTGGAACCGACTCGTAGTGTCCCCTTGGACAGCAGAACGAAACAATGTCCAATCCTGGGCCAACCTCACTACCGCTGCCACACTTTAGTCCATCAATGATGCCACCTGGCCAATCCATCTCACTGGGGGTCTTCCTCTTTTTCTCTGACCCTCCACCCTACCCAGCATGACATCCTTCTCCAGCGACTGTTTCCTCCAGACAATATGTCCAAAGTATGAGAGACGAAGCTTAGCCATCCTGGCCTCCAAGGAGCATTCTGGCTGCACTTCTTCCAAAACAGATCTATTGGTTCTTTTGACAATCCATGGCACTTTCAGTATTCTCCTCTAACACCACAACTCAAAGGCATCAATTCTTCTACGATCTTCCTTGTTCACTGTCCAACTTTCACATCCATATGAAGCTATTGAAAACACCTGGTGTGGCGCTGTGGATTAATGCGCTGTACTACAAAGTCAATTTGAACTGAAAGGTTGGCATTTCAAATTCATCAGATGCTCCTCGGAAACCCTGTACAGGGTCGCTATGGGTTGGAACCCACTGGAAGGCACTCAACAGCAGCAACAACAATACAAGATAAGTGTTTCCTTTTTCTGTTACTAAGTATCCTCTAAGCGATTTATCGATTAAGAAAGGTCCAGGCAAGATTACTGAGTTTGAGGTCACCTTGGATAATGCTGCACTCTTCCAGGTCACAGTGTTTAGAGTTTTCCAATTTAACACTATGTGGAAGAATTCTTATCTATTAAAGCTATCAAGATAAATCGATTTTGGGAGTATGAAGAGAACTTAAAACATTTACTGATGAAGATCAAAGAACATAGCCTTCAGTATGGATTACATCTCATTGTAAAGAAAACAAAAATCTTCACCATTGGACCAATAAACAACATTACTATTAACGTAGAAAAGATTGAAGTTGTCAAGGACTTCATTCTTTTTGGATCAAAGAATACTAAAAGTGCCGTGGACTGACAAAAGAACCAATAGATCTGTTTTGGAAGAAGCACAGCCAGAGTGCTCCTTGGAGGCCAAGATGGCCAAACATTGTCTCTCATACGTTGGAGGGACCAGTCTCAGGAGAAGGATATCATGTTTGTAAGGTGGAGGGTCTGAGAAAAAGAGGAAGACCCCCAATGAGATGGATTGGCTAAGTAGCAGCATCAATGGACTCAAGTGTGGCAATAATAGTGAGATTGGTCCAGGATCGGGCAGTGTTTCATTCTGCTGTGCAGAAGATCGCTATGGGTCGGTACTGACTCAATAGCACCTAACAAAAACAAATATTGACATATAACTTTAGAAAATGACGACTTTTATTTTGTTTCAATTCTCCACTTTTATTTAATTTCAATGTTACTATACATTTACTCAACCACAAAGTCAGTTTGAAGTGCAAAATTGGTGGTTCAAACTCAGCAGCTACTCCTCAGAAATGAATGCATTACTATGAGACAGGACTGACCTGACAGCGCTTAACAACAGCATGTAGCTTTACTAAATATATTAGGTACAAAAATTAGGAAATGGGGAAATGTTTAAGTCAAGGGCAAAGCTAGAAAGTTTGGCATCTCTAACACAGATTCTACCATTGATATTGAGTTGTTTCCAGAAGAAAGCAAATACTAAGTGGTATGTGTAGTAGATTTTTGTTGTTGTTGTTATCTGTCGCTTTCTTTTTAATTTGCTACAAAAGGAAAGAAGGAAGACGTGATTGAAAGACCTTACATGTAATGGAAACTCTAGCAAGAAAAGGTTCTTTAGTCTTCCATAGCCTTAGCAAACTGATCTCAAAGTATTTTGTTCCTGTTTGGTGCCATCGAGTTTGCACTGACTCATAGCGATCTTATGCACAGCAGAACGAAACAATGTCAATCCTGGGCCAAACTCACTACTGTTGCCACACTTGAGTCCATCGATGCTGCCACCTGGCCAATCCATCTTGGCCTCTAAGGAGCACTCTGGCTGCACTTCTTCCAAAACAGATCTACTGGGTTTTTTGGCAGCCCATGGCACTTTTAGCATTCTCCTCCAACACCATAACTCAAAGGCATCAATTCTTCTACAGTCTTCCTTATTCACTGTCCAGTTTTCACATGCATATGAGGTTACTGAAAATACCTTGGCTTGGATCAGACCCACCTTAGTCCTCAAGCTGACATCTTTGCTCTTCAACACTTTAAAAGAGGTCTTGTGCATCAGATTTGTCTAATGCAATATGTCCTTTGAGCTCTTGACTGCTGCTTCTGTGACTGTTGATAGTTGATCCAAGAAGAATGAAGTCCTTGACAACTTCAATCTTTTCTCCATTGATAAGAATGCTGTTTATTGATCCAGTGGTGAAGGTTTCTGTTTTCTTTACATTGAGCTGTAATCCATATTGAAAGGCTGTGCTTTTTGATCTTCATCAGTAAATGTTTTAAGTCCTCTTCACTTTCAGCAAGCAA
>NW_006408680.1:2886705-2898159 GCF_000296735.1 Chrysochloris asiatica | reverse complement strand
TTTTAAAACATTCAGTGTTCCCATGTTGTGTTCGAACAACTGCTTCTTGGTCCAGGTACAGATTCCTCATGAGTACAATTAAATGTTCTGGAATACTCATACTTCGCAATGTTGTCCATAGCTTCTCATGATCCACACAATCGAAAGCCTTTGCATAGTCAATAAAGCACAGGTAAACATCTTTCTGATATTTTCTGCTTTCAGCCAAGATCCATCGGACATCCACAATGATATCTCTTGTACCACGACCTCTTCTGAATCTGGCTTGAACCTGTGGAAGTTCTCTGTCAATGTATGATTGTAGCCATTTTTGTATTACCTTTAGTAAAACTTTACTAGCTTGAGGTATCAAACAGATTGTCCTATGATTTCCGCATTCCGTTGAGTCACCTCTCTTTGGAATGGGCACAAATATGGATCTCTTCCAATCAGTCATCTAGATAGTTATTGTCTAAATTTCTTGACAGAGATGAGTAAGTGCCTCCTGTACCACCTTACTTTCTTGAAAGATTTCAATTTTTATTCCATCAATTCCTGAAGCCTTGTTCTTTTCTAATTCCTTCAATGCCCGTTGGACTTCCTCCTTCAGTATCATTGACTCTTGATCATATGCTACCTCTTGAAATGGTTTAACATCAACCATTTCCTTTTGGTACAGTGATTCTGTGTATTCCTTCCATCTTCTCTTGATGCTTTCTGTATCTTTCAATAATTTGCCCAGAGAATCTTTGAAAGTTAGCCATGCTTTTTCCATTCACAATCCCAATATAATCACTATCAGTTAGCAGGTCTTTAAGTGCTCGTGTAATGCAGACAGTTAATGTGCTCACTGCCAAACAAAAGATTAGAGATTCATGTTTTTGACCACTAATTACACAGTTTTAGGTTCAAGTTCACCCAGAGGCACATAGAAAGAAAGGCCTAAAAATCTCCCTGCAAAAAAAATCAGCCATTATAAACCCTCTGATAGACATTTCTACCCTGACACACATAGGTCACCATAGACCAGGATCAACTTGATGGCAGCTAGTATTGATGGTGATAAAAGTAGTTGTCATGGTGGTGGTTGTGGTGGTGATGGAGATGTGATGATGGTGGCAGTGGCAGTGGTGTTATTATAGCGGTAGTAGAGCTAGTAGTGGTGATAATGGTGGTGATGATGGTAATGGTGATGGTGATGGAGGAGACGTTGGTGATATTGACGGTGGTGAGGGAGGTGGATGTAGCGATGATGGTGTTTGTAATGATAGAAGTTCTTGGAACGTTGGAGAAGCTGTTTTGTGTTTATATTAGCCCTACTGTCCCATCCAATACTTTTATAAAAAAAATTGTTTTTAACTTTGAACCAGAATAGATTAGTATTAAGTATTCCATGGACTGCTAAAAGCATGAATAAATGTCTTAGGAGAAATACAAGCAGAATGTTCCCTGTTGTTGTTGTTAAGTGCCATTGAGTAGGTTGCAACCCATAGTGACCTTGTATAGGGTTTCTGAGGAGCGACTTGTGACCTTGCAGTTCAAACTGACTTTGAAGTCCAGTGCATTAACCAACAGTGTCACACCAGGAGTCCATGAATGTTCCCTAGAATTGTATAAATGAGTCTTAGATGTGAGAATGACAAGCCTTTGCCTCAGTTACTTTGGTCAGGTTATAAGGAAAGACTGATGTGTAGAAAAGAACATGATTATTTATAGATACCAATGAAAATGAATACAGCCTTAATTTGGGGGACTGACACAATAGCTTTCTTCAAGCGTGAGTGTCCTGTAGGATTTTATTTTCAAGTGAGTTGGGAAATACTCCAGTATGTTATCCATAAACTCATCACTTATTTCAAGGCAATATATATTATAGCACATAGCAAGCAAGGTATGCAAATAAGACATCATTTAGAACCAGAGAATCGTATTACAATGTTAACTGAATAATTAAAGCAGAAATCTTTAGACTTGAGACTTTTAACTTTAATACTTGGTCTCGGGAGGAAGGCTTGACCATGGATAGAAGTCAATGGAATCAGTGCTGGTGAGCAGAGTTTCAGTAGGCTCTTGATGACCAGAGAGATTAAGACATTAGAAAGAGATCCTTTCTATCAGTGAACAGACTAATGTTTAAGATTACCTGAATGTTGCATCTGTCCTTCAAATTCAAAGATTAGGGATGTCATTGATGCTTATGTACAAGGTTAATTTACAAAGACACACTGTATCTTGTGTTTTCTTTTCACAGCACATCAGGTCAAAGTCAACTTCAATATCGTTTATCTCATTCTTCACATACTTCTTCACATGCTTCTATATTGTTCTATTTTTAAGTTCAGAACTATTCTCCGTTTAAATCACCCTGTAGGTAACTTGTGCATCTGTGGTTTAAGAGCATTGATAAAACATAACAACACCATATACCTATTACAGAAGTAAACATAGCATTAAATTTTTTGTATGACATTGAAAACGACCTAGGACCAGAAAACACGTTGTTGTGTTATATAAGTTTGCATTAGGTTAGAGCTGACTAGATGACAGTGAATAACAGCAATAACAGAATGCATGTAAGAGGACAGACACTGTGCAAAGAACAGAAAGACATGATCTCATTGATTCCCACACCATCCCTATCAGGCAATACTATTATTAATGACACACATTCTTTCAACCGTCTTCCATCAAAATAGGCTTTGTTTAACTGTAATTACAACTGTAATTTTGGTGTGTTGTCTTGTAATGACACTAGGGTAATTCTTTGTTCTGGTTGTCATGTGCATGTATTTGCCACCAGATTACACACTGGTATCCTTGACTACATAACCCTAGTACTGGCCTCCCCATTTGGAGCCATGCATCTCAAGAAAATCAATTCTGTTTTGTTTAAATTTGTCTTCTATGACTAATTCTCCATCATTACCAAGAACTTAGGTATAATTCAAAGGTATTTTGTGAAAGAGTCTTATATGCCAATCTTAAATAGGAGAGCAGTTGGTTTTGTAACACGTTAATGCATTTTCTGAATGTCTGTAAGAAAGCATCTTTGACTTAAATTAAATTGCTTTTCTTATCTGAAGTTGCCCGTGAAGCTTGGGCAGAGTATGGCAGTGTCTGCTTCTACCTGTGGAAAGTCTTTTAAAGTCTTTTAAACCCATCCCCGTATCAAGAATCATTGTCATTGAACGCTTTAGATATTTAAGATTTCGAAATTAAACGACTTGTATCTGTTACAATTATTGATCCAAGCTAAATAGCCTGGTTTCTGATCTTAAATAAAGCTACTCATTAGCTAGCTATGTTATAATCCTATATCGTTGTACCTCAGAATTCTCATGTGCTAAAGGGACATGATAATAAACCAAAAATATTCATTACATTCGAGTCAATTCTAACTAATGTGTGCAGAGCAGAGTTGCTCTCTGCAGGGGTTTTGAGACTAAACCTTCCAGAAGGAGATTGCTAAGCTTTAATTTCAAGGAGCCTGTGGGTAGGTTCAGTATATAAGTTAGTGGTTGAGTTCAGGCAGTTTATGCCACACAGTGACACAAGGTAACATAATATTATCTACTTTATAAAGTAAATGAGTAATACACAGAAAAATAAAAGTAGAATATACTCAATAATGTTTCTTTTACCAATACTATTATCAATAATATTGTATTGATATTATGACAATTATATGCATTCTATAATTGTGTGCCAAGATGTGAAGTGTTCTTTTTATTAATCTTATGATTACATGAAATAAAAGAGAATTTAGGTAAAACAAAATTTGTAGGTTAAATCTAGAACTACATTAGTAAAGTATTAATTTTTATGTTACTTTAAATTTTCTATTAAATATCTTTCTCTTTTCTATAGAGTCTAGGAATCAAAAATGTTAATAGAATGATCTAACAAACAGATCCTCATCTGAGCAATTGATAGATACACAATGATATAGACCCTTCAATTTTAAGAAGCTGAAGCATGTTCCTTTGGCCTGAAAAGCTCGCAGGAGCTCCGCCTGCATCGTATTGTCTCTGTTCTGTCTTTTGTAGTTTCATCTGTCACACCCACAGCTTCCATAACCCTCCTGTCTAGCATGTGAAAGAAAGAAACAAAAATAGGAAACTTTTGCTCTTTATTTCCATTGAGGCTAGTGGAAATCTACTGACAGAAGACTGTCCAACCATAGCCCAATTACCCCATTTTTAAAATCTGTTTAAAGAGGTCTATCTCAGTTGTACTTTGTTGTACAGCAAGCACCCAAAACAGTGGCTTAACAGAACAACAACCTAGATGGCAGATAGGATAGAGGTACAATGAAGTTCTCCATCAGCAATACCACAGAACACCAGATGAATCGGGTTCAAGGAAGAGCTTCAAAACTCTGAACCACATATCTAGGAATATTTAATAAGTTTGAAGGCTTATAGCTAGTGAAACTTGTAGCTGAAGTAAGAAATCTAGTACTTTAGAATCTGCCAGACACAGTGGCCCGGAGCCAATAACTTGGGCGAGACCAAATGGTAAGACCAAGCAGGGGAACAAGCAGATCCATCAAGGAATAACGCCACGGACACCTCAGAGCAAAGGTGGACAACGTACTTTGTCGGTTTTGCTTTGTTCTGATTTTGTTGTTGTTGTTGTTGTTGTTATCTGTTCATTGGCCATCCACCGTTTACTCATATCCATTCTGGTGACAGAGGGGGTACCTGAGCAAGTGGACAAACACCACTCCCACCACTGGTGGACTTTTCGGCCACTCATGTGTGCAGATACTTTCAGCATTTAAAGAGACAGGCAGCTCAGTAATCAGCCCTGCACTATTTATTAATACGGAAAAAGCCAGACCAAGAGGTGGGGAGATGGAGATAGAGTTTAAAAACAAAACAGACTGAAAATTAAATCCTGAGCTACAGCATAACAACCAACAGTGGCATCTTAAAATTGATCAGGTGGCCTTGAAGGTTCTTTTGGAGGTCCATGGCACTTTCAATATTCTCCTCCAACACCATAACTCAAAAGCATCAATTCTTCTACAGTCTTCCTTATTCACTGTCCAGCTTTTGCATGCACATGAGGTTATTGGAAATACCATGGCTTGGGTCAGGCGCACCTTAGTCCTCAAGCTGACATCTTTGCTCTTCAACACTTTAAAAAGGTCTTGTGCAGAAGATTTGCCTAATGCATTCGTCTGATCTCTTGACTGCTGCTTCCGTGCGTGTTGATAGTTGATCCAGGAAGAATGAAGTCCTTGACAACTTCATTTTTTTCTCCATTAACAAGAATGTTGTTTATTGGTCCAGTTGTGAGAATTTTTGTTTTCTTTACATCGAGATATAATCCATACCGAAGGCTGTGCTCTTTGATCTTCATCAGTAAATATTTTAAGTCCTCTTCACTTTCAGCAAGCAAGGTTGTATCATCTGCATATCGCAGGTTGTTAATGAGTCTTCCTCCAATCCTGATGCCACATTTTTCTTCATAGAACCCAGTTTCTCAGAATATTTGCTCAGCATACAGGTTGAATAAGTATGGTGAAAGAACACAACCTTGTTGCACACCTTTCTTAATTTTAAACCATTCAGTGTTCCCATGTTGTGTTCGAACAACTGCTTCTTGGTCCAGGTACAGATTCCTCATGAGCAGAATTAAGTGTTCAGGAACACTCACACTTTGCAATGTTGTCCATAGTTTATCATGATTCACACAATTGGAAACCTTTGTGTAGTCAATAAAGCACTGATATTCTCTGCTTTCAGCCAAGATCCATCGGACATCCACAATGATATCTCTTGTTCCATGGCCTCTTCTGAATCTGGCTTGAACCTCTGGAAGTTCTCTGTCAATGTATGATTGTAGCCGTTTCTGTATTACCTTTAGCAAAACTTAGCTCGCATGGAATACAAAGAGGTTGTCCAATGATTTCCGCATTCCATTAGGTCACCTCTCTTTGGAGAGGGCACAAATAGGGATCTCTTCCAATCAGTCGGCCAGATAGTTATCTTCCAAATTTCTTAGCATAGATGAGCGAGCGCCTCCTGTGCTGCCTCACTTTCTTGAAAGACTTCAATTTTTATTCCATCAATCCCTTGTTGTTGTTGTTGTTGTTGTTATGTGCCGTGGAGTCGGTTCTGACTCATAGCCACCCTGTACAGGGTTTCCGAGGCTGTAAATCTTTACAGGAGCAGAACGCCTCGTCTTTCTCCCGCGGAGCAGCTGGTAGTTTTGAACTGCTGACCTTAAGGTTCACAGCCCGATTCGTAACCACTATGCTTGCCTTGTTTTTTGCCAATTCTTTCAATGAACCTTGGACTTCTTCCTTCAGTATCATTGGCTCTGGATCATATGCTACCTCTTGAAATGATTGATCATCAACTATTTCCTTTTAGTATAGTGATTCTGTGCATTCCTTCCATCTTCTCTTGATACTTTCTGCATTGTTCAATAATTTGTTTCAATAATGAAAGTTGAGGCTTGAATTTTTTCTTCAGTTCCCCCAGCTTGAGAAATGTTGAGCGTGTTCTTCCTTTTTGGTTTTCTGATTCCAGATCTTTGCATATTTTGATGTAGTATTTGGCTTCATCTTCCCGAGCTGTTCTTTGAAATTTTCTGTTCAGCTCGTGGACCTCCTTATTTCTCCATCTGCTTTAGCATCTCTATGCAGGAGAGCAAATTTCAGCGTCTCTTTTGATATCCATTTTTGACCTTTTCCTTTTTTCTTGTCTTCTCAATGACTTTTTGCTTTCTTCATGTATGATGTTCTTGATGTCATCCCACAGCTCTTATGGTCTTTGGTCTTTAGTGTTTAATGTATCATATCTGTTCTTTAGATGATCTCTAAATTCAGGTGGGATATATTCAAGGTCATATTTTGGCTCTCATGGACTTGTTTTCATTTTCTTCAGCTTCAGTTTGTATTTACATATGAGTAAGTGATTGCCTGTTCCACATATGCACCTGGCCTTGTTTTGACTGATGATATGGAACTTTTACATCATTTCTTTCCACAGATGTATTCAAATTGATTTCTATGTATTCCATCTGGTAAGGTCCTTGTGTATAGTCATCTCTTATGCTTTCTAAAGAAGGTATTTGAAATGAACAAATCATTGGTTTTGCAAAATTGTATTATGGGTTCTCCAGCATCATTGTTATCACCAAGGCCACATTTTCCAACCACTGAGCCGCCCTCTTTGTTCCTAAGCTTTGCATTCCAATCACCAGTAATGATCAATACATCTTTTTTTTTTAATGTTTTATTGTGAATTATATGATAGTTTACATGAGAGAACCTCAGTTCCATATTCATTCCATCGTATATCATTACATTGCCATGGCTCCAATCCCCTCCATGAATCGTCTTCCGACCAAAGGGTATATCCTAGAAGCCCATGCTCTACACTTCCCCCCACCCCGCTCAGTCTTCGGCCCACAGATCCTCTCCCTCTCTGGATCAAAAGTCCCCAGCTACTTCATCCCTCCATGTCATCATCTCTATTTCCTTCTCAGGCATCTCCGGTTCTCTGGGTGGGGTCCTGTTCTCGGCTTTTATCCATTGGTGGTCCCAGAGACCTCCGATCCTAGACTGGAGAAATAATCTCTCTCTTCCTTGCTACAAAACGTCTACCCTTGCATTTCCAACACTCACAATCCGTCTTGATAACCATTATTCACTACAGTACCACACATAACCCAACTGTATTTCATTTCATCAGCTCCACCTAGACAAACTGGATAGTAATAATAATAATAATAATAATAATAATAATAATAATAATAAAACTCAATATGAATACACTAGCAGACATGCACTCTGACTGGTGGTCACTTTGGTCACCGGTAAGGGTAAGTGAGGGAAAAACATCAATAAAGCTGTAAGATAAGCCCTACCTTGTCCAATAGACTCCTGTGAACCCGGTGGAGACCTTGATGGCCAGCATTGTAGCAAGAAGTGGGGACTCCTTGGCCCAGGGTCAGTGACATAGCTACAGAGGACTAGAGTGGAGAGTGAAGCATCCAGCAGATAAGAAGTGAGAGTATATGCAAAGAGCACCCACACTTGTAGATAATACCCACTTGACACGGCCTCAATGGCTGGATGATCATATCTCATCTAGAAGAAGAAAGAAGATGGGAAAAAGAGTAATCTGATGATACAATTTGATGAACTTGACCTACACCTATGGATGCAGTCGCTCAAAAGAGGGACCAAATCTTTGCAGTGAGGATCATTCTCACCCCTTCTATACATTGGGTTGACAGCAATGGGCAACTTGGACATTGGCTATCCAAAATGGGGGGTGGGGGGCTACAAAGGCAAGAAGTGACTGGCATACAAGCTTTCAAGAGCGAGCCTAGATATAGAGGGTGCAGAAGAAGGTATAATCTCCATGGAGTAGTATCCAATCTGTCTAGATGAAAGGAGATAGGGATGGCTCTCATGTGGCACAATAGCGAATAATTGCTATTAGGACTGACTGTGTGTGTTGGAATTGTAAAGGTAGATATTTTGTAGCAAAACAAGGGGAGTGGTTGACTTTGCAGTCCATGAGCAGAGGTCCCTGGGACCATCAAGGGAGAAGAGCAGAACGCAAGACCCTACCCAGAGAAGCAATGATGCCAGAGACGGAGGCAGAGATGATGACGTGGAGAGATGGAGAGATGGAGCAGCTGGGGACTCTAGACCCAGAGAGGGAGAGGGGCTGTGTGCTGACAATAAGGGGAAAGGCATGCAGGGTATACCCTTTGGTTGGTTGATGATGCATGGAGGGGATTGTAACCATGGCAATGAAACAATATATGATAGGATGAATGTAAAGCTAATGTTCTCCCATGTTAATGATCACATAATTCACAATAAATCATTTTTAAAAAATCAACAACAAAAAAATTGGAAAATTTCAAGGTCTATCTGGATACAATTTAAAATTTCCCAACTTTAACAAAATACCTATTTCTTTAAATAATAGTCACCAGACTTTTAAAGTATTTCTTAGTCTGTGAAGTTGTAAAGAGGTAGAGTCTGAGAGCTAAGTCCAAACACAACATGGAATATCTTGGCATCCCAAAGCTTTCCCATAGCC
The DNA here is from genome assembly GCF_000296735.1 of Chrysochloris asiatica. Taxonomy (NCBI): domain Eukaryota; kingdom Metazoa; phylum Chordata; class Mammalia; order Afrosoricida; family Chrysochloridae; genus Chrysochloris; species Chrysochloris asiatica. The sequence continues at coordinate 2,889,103 of NW_006408680.1, read as the reverse complement.
CAGACTCTGGTGGCATCAGGCACAAGGCTCTTTTGATAGAACAACGTCTGGTTTCAGATGTCATAGGACATGCTGGGCCTTGTGTCTTTTATATTTAAGCCTGAATAATCTGATTGGTGTCTTTGATGCTTGTCCTTCCCTCTTAACAAAATCAAAGTGAACACTGTGTATCTTCAAGATGCAATTTATGCACTATGGAAACATGGGAACTTTCAAGTCCTCATCCAACAAGATGCATTTATTTTTTCAAATCCACGTCTTAAGCCAACATTCTAGAATAAGAAGCTTTATTTACAAACTACATTTAAAATAAATAAATAACAAAACAGGTTAGCAGTTGTTGTGGAGTGCCATGAAGTTGTTTCTGCAGAAATAACTGTCCCATAGGGTTTTCTAAGCTATATCATTTATAAAGTCCTGGTGTGGTACTATAGGACTGCTAATCACAAGGTCAGCACTTCAAGCTCACCAGTCTCTCCATGGAAACCCTACACAGGGTTACTATTAGTCAGAACTTGCTCCGTGACACTTAACAACAACAATCTTTTTGGGATCAGATAGTCAGATCTTTTATGGAAGCCACTGGTTAGATTCAATCTACTGGACCCTGGATTATCAACCAAACAATTAACTATTATACAATCAAGGCTACTAAAATTCCAGTCAACAAGGAACGTTAAAGTGCAGTGCTTAAGAATGTGGGATTTAGATCTAATCTTTCCAGATTGCTAACAGGTGATCCCATATAAAACAGTATCTCTTTTGTCTTAGTTTCCTCCTCCACAAAATGAGATTTTGTTGCTACCAATCTCATAGACTGTGTGTGTGTGGGGGGGGGGGGTAGAGATTAAATTTATTGATGCATGGAAGGTTTTTGGAAAAGTATCCAACATGCTTTTAACCATTATTTTTTGGTGATTGTTATTGTAGTTCTGCTACAAGTAGGCATTGTCCTATACAGAAAACTTCTTTGAACAACACAAGTATATAAACCCAACCACCACTCATCTATCAATTTATCATAGTGTAGTGACTTTCTTGTTGTTGTAATGATGGAAGTTATGCCATTGGTATTTCAAATGATAACATAGTCACCCATGGTGGACAGATCAGTTTCAGTGGAGCTTGCATATTAAGACAGACATGAAAGGAAAGATGGTTAACTTTCAAAATTTTAGTTTTTGAAAATCTGTAACTAGCAACTTAATATTTCTCATACAGCATAGTGCCAGAAAACAAAAATCTCTAGTTACAAGATACTCAAAATCTGCCTCCTCAAAGTGGAGTTAATCTTAGTGATGAGGATGTGGTAAAGCTTTCAGTACATCAATCTGCTGTTATGGTACAACTCAAAATGAAAAGAAACTGGCAAATAGCCATTAATAATTGGAACATAAAATTTACGGAGTATGGATCTAGAAAAGTTGGAAATTGTCAAAAATGAAGTTGAACATTTGAATATAAATATTCTAGGAAATAATAGACTAAAATGAATTGGTTATAACCAGGTTTAATGAGACAGTCTTATCGAAATGACAAATTGAAGCTGAGCAGTGTAGTATTCATAATCAAAAAGAACATTTCAAGATCTATCTAGAAGTAACAATGCAGTAAGTGACAGGGTAATAGCAATACGATCACAAGGAAGGCCAGTTAACAAGACTATTGTTCTAATTTACAAAGCTACTAATACCAAAAAGGAAGAAACTGAAGATTTTGATAAAATCCTGCAGTCTGAAATTGATTAACATTAAAATTAATATGCAGTGAAAACTACAAGTTATTACAATGCAAAAGTTGGAAACAGAAAAAGAATCAGTGCTAATAAAATATGATAGGAGTGGAACACTATCAGGACCAGACTATTGAATACTGAAACATGATGAATAGCCCCAGAATAGTTTCTGAAGATGAACCCCTCAGGTTGGAAGGCATTCAACATACCCCTGAGGAAGAGCTGCCACCTCAAAATACAGTTGATCGTTATGACGCCAGTGCTGTGAAGCTTTAAGAACCTTCATTTGCTGATGGGGTACAACTCAAAATGAAGAGAAACCGTTGTAAACATCAATTAGTAAATGGATCACAAAATGTATGAAGTATTAATGTAGGAAAATTGGAAACTGTCAAAAATGAAATGGAATGTAAAAAGATCACTTTTCTAGACATTAGTGATCTGAAATGGACTGGAATTGGCCATTTTAAAATGAATATTCATATGGTTTACTAGGGTAGGAATGACAAATTGTAGAGGAATGGCATCATATTCATCATCAAAAAGATAAAAATCAAGACCTATCTTGAAGTGTAATTTTGTCTCTGATAGGATAGCATACTTACACCCACCACACAAACCAGTTTAAACCATTATTATTCAAATTTATGCACCAAGCACTAA
>NW_006408680.1:2885160-2886532 GCF_000296735.1 Chrysochloris asiatica | reverse complement strand
AAACACAGAAACAAAATTGACTACATCTATGGGAAGAAACAGTGGAAAAGCTCCATATCATTAGTTATAACAAGGGCAGGTGTTTACTGTGGAACAGACCATCAATTGTTCATGTGCAAGAACAGATATGATACATTGGACAGTAATGACCGAAGGCCAGAATACTTGTGGGATGACATCAAGAATATCATACAGAAAGAAAGCAAAAGTTCATTATGAAGACAAGAAAGAAGGAAAAGACCAAAATGCACATCAGAAGAGACTCTGAAACTTGCTTCTCACCATAGAGATGCTAAAGCAAATGGAAGAAATTAGGATGTAAATGAACTGAACAGAAATTATTGAAGCTCAAGAAGATAAAGTGAAGTATTGTAATGGTATGTGCAAAGACCTAGAGTTAGGGAACTAAACCAAAATGGAAACGCACATTTAACATTTCTGAACTAGAAAGAACTGAATTGAAAATTCAAGCCGCTAATTGAAATATTGAAAGATTTTTTGGGTGAAATATTGAGTGATGCATAAAGCCTTAGAAGTATATGGAAGGAATACACAGAATCATTGTACCAAAAATAAATAGTCAATGTTTAACTATTTCAAGAGATAGCATATGATCAAGAGCCAATGATACTGAAGAAAGAAATACAAGATGCACTGAAGGCATTGACAAAGAACAAGTCTTCAGGATTGATGGAATACAAATTGAAATTTTAGATAAATTGATGCAGCATTGAATGCACTCACTCATATAGGCCAAGAAAGTTGGAAGGCAGCAGCATGTCTAACTGACCAGAAGATATCCATATTTGTGCCCATTTCAAAAAGAAGTAACCCAATAGAATGCAGAAATTGTGGGATAATGTCATTAATATCACCTGTAAGAAAGATTATGCTAAAGATAATTCTAATCCAACACATTGGCAGGGAACTACCAGAGGTTCAAGCCTAATTAAGACAAGAACGTGGAACAAGGGATATTATTGCTGATGTCAGATGGATGGTGACTGAAAGCAGAGAATACTAGAAAGACATTTTACCTATGCTTTATTGACTATGCAAAGTTTTTGTGGATCTTGACAAGCTATGGATGTCAATGCAAAGAATGGGTATTCCAGACATTTGATTTTGTCCATGAGGAACTTGTACTTATGCCAAGAGGAAGTCATTCAAATAAAACAAGGGGATAATGAATGGTTAAAATCAGGAGAGGTGTGTACCAGGGTTGTATTCTTTCACCATACTTTTTCAATATGTATGTTAAGCAAATAATCTGAGAAACTGGATTATATGAAGAAAAATGTGGCATCAGGATTGGAGAAAGACTCATTAATAACCTGTGATATGTAGTTAATACAACCTTGCTTGATGAAGG
>NW_006408680.1:2882862-2884050 GCF_000296735.1 Chrysochloris asiatica | reverse complement strand
GATGGATCAGCCAGGTGGCATCATTGATGGCATCAAGTGTGGCAGCGGTAGTGAGGTTGGCCCAGGATTGGACGTTGTTTCATTCTGCTGTGCATGGGGTCGCTATGAGTTGGTTCCAACTCGATGGCACCTGACAACAACAACAACTCCAGAAAAGAACATCAAATGCTTGTAGGCAAGTTCAAGTTCAAGTTGAAGAAAATCGAAACAAATCCACAAAAGCAAAACACAACTTGAGTGTGTTTTACCTGAACTCAGACAGCATCACAGTAATGGAAAATGCATTGAGTACTAATAAGTTGCAGAATGAAATAGCAGAGTCCTGTTAAAATGAAAAGTACAGCACTTTTACTGAGAAGCAAAGCAATTTGCAAATTGGGAATCAATGAAAGCAGATTATTCTGAACTAAATAATCCAAGGAGCGGACAGTTCAGAGTTTATATAAGGAATACAAGGAACTTCAGTGATTGGTTGATATTTAGATAACGACTACAAGGAACTTCAGACAGATAAATCTGATTGATAGATTACATACACATCTAATTTTTGTTGTTGTTGTTGTTACAAGTAATCAATAAATTTGTTATGTTTAGTTGTTTTTGTGAAGTGTCTTCAGGTGGGTTCGGACTCATAGTGATGCTATATAGAGTTTCTGAGGTCATAGCTCTTTGCTGGAACAGAAAGCTTCATCATTTGGTTGTTACACTTGAATGGCTGACCGTGTAGTTCACAGACCACTGCTTATTTTACATAGCCACCACAGTTCCAAGTTGATTGTATCTGGTCTGAAAACAATCATGAGACCGTCCTTGCATGGCAACAGGGAGGTCATGAAAAATTCTAAAGTTTATTTTGAGTAAGCATCTGTTCTATGATTTTTGTGTGTGTGTGTGTGGAGGTGGATGGGGGATCCAACTTCTTATACAGCAGGCAAACAGTTAAGCAATCAAAGTTTTATTGTTCTCTGAAACATTTTATCAAGTATTTGTTATTTGTTGAGGATACAGTTAAGAGTTCCAGCAATGATGGCTACATTTCAGATTCAGAGGTTACTGGTTACTTTTTATTCAAAATAGTGTTTTAGGTTCAGACTTCCCTTAGCATCATGATCATTTCACATCAGGAGTCCTAATTAAATGTGCTGCTGTTGTTGAGTGTTGTCGAGTTGGTTCTGACTCACAGTGACA
>NW_006408680.1:2866946-2880859 GCF_000296735.1 Chrysochloris asiatica | reverse complement strand
TATATTTGACCTTGAAGATGAGAATGCAGTAAAGAGGACCTTCATTTACTGATAGGGCACAACTCAAAATGAGGAGAAACATCTGTAAACATCTATCAGTAAATGGAACACAGAATGTACAAAGTATTAATCAAGGAAAATTGGAAGTTGTCAAAAATGAAATGCCTAAACATCAATATCCTAGGCATTTGTGAGTTAAAATGTGCTGGATTAGTCATTTTGAATCTGATATCCATATAGTTTACTATGCCAGGAATGACAGATTGTAGAGGAATGGCATCACATTCATCATCACAAAGAACATTTCAAGATCTATCTTGAAGTACAAACTGTGATAGTAAAATATCCATATGTCTACAAGGCAGACCAGTTAATACCATTCTATCCAAACATATGCACCAACTACTAAAGCCAGTGATGATGAAATTAAAGAATACTACCAGCTTCCTCAGGTCAAAAGTTATCAAACATACAATAATTATATATTGGCAATTAGTGGTGATTGGGATGCAAAGAGAAAGGATCACTCATTGAAAAATATGGCATTGGTTACAGAAACAATGCTAGAGATCGTATGATAGAATTTTGCAAGATCCGTAATTCATGGCAAATACCTTTTTTAAACAACATAAAAGACAATTATACACGTTGACCTCACCATATAGCATACACAGAAATCAAATTAACTAAATCTGTGGAAAGAGAAGGTGAAAAAACTCCACATCATCAGTCAAAAGAAGGCCAGGTTCAGATTGTGGAACAGACCATCAATTTCTCATATGCAAATTCAGGCTGAAGTTGAAGAAAAATTTTTGAAGTTCACAAAAGGCAGAATATGACCTTGAACATATCCCACCTGGATTTAGAGATCATCTCAATAATAGATTTGATGAATTAGATAAACACTAATGACTGAAGACCAGAGAGTTGTGGGATGACATCAAGAACAACAGACAAGTAGAATGCAAAATGTCATTAAGAAGACAAGAAAGAGCAAAAAAAACCTAAATGATGTCAGAAAAGACTCAGAAACTTAGTCTCCAGCATATACATGCTTAAGCAAACGGAAGATAAGAGAAAGTAAAAGACCTGAAGAGATAATTTACAAAAACAGTTCAAGAAGATAAAGTTAAGTAGCATAATGCTATGTGTAAAGATCTGGGGTTAGAAGACCAAGAGAAGAACATGCTCAACATTTCTCAAGCTGTGGAAACTGAAGAAAAAAATTCAATCATCAAGATGCAATATTGAAGGATTCTATGGGCAAAATATTGAATGATGCAGAAAGCATCAAAAGTAGATAGAAGGAACCTACAGTTTCTGTACCAAAGAGAAACAGTAGATGTTCAACCAGTTAAAGAGCCTATAATCAAGAACTAAATTCTGAAAGAAAAAGTCCAAGGTTCACTGAAGGCATTGGCAAAGAACAAGCCTCCTGGAAACGATGAAACACAAATTGAAATCTTTTAACAAACTGATGTGGCACTGGAGACACTCTCTCATTGATGCCAAGAAATATGAAAGACAGTTACCTGGCCAAATGATTGGGAGAGATCCATATTTGTTCCCATTCCAAAGAGGCTTAATGGAATTCAGAAATCTTCTGACAATATCATTAATGTCTCATGCAATTAAAATTTTGCTAAAGATAAATAAAAAATGGCTGCAATGGTACATTGACAGGGAACTGCCAGAGATTCAAGAAAATTCAGATGAGCAGGTGGAACAAGGATATAATTACTGACATCAGGTGGATATTGGCTGAAAGCAGAGAAAAACAGAAAGATGATACATGTGTTTTATTGACTATTCAAAGGCTCCCCATTGTGTTGATCGTGACAAGCTATGGCCAACATTGTGGAGAATGAGTGCTCTGAAACTGTTAATTGTGCTCATTTAGAACCTGTACATATACCAAGAGGCAGTTGTTCAAATATAACAAGGGAACACTGAATTGTTTAAAATTAGGAAAAGTGTGTGCCAGGGTTGTATTCTTTCACCATATTTATTTACTCAATCTGGAACCTGAGCAAATAATCCAAGAAGCTGGATTATATGAAAACGGATGTGGCATCAGGATTGGAGGAAGACTCATTAATAACCTGAGATATGCAGATGATACAACTTTGCTTGCTAAAAGTGCAAAGGACTTAAAATACTTACTGATGAAGATTACAGACCAAAGCCTTCGGTATAGGTTGCATGTCAATGTAAAGAAACAAAAACCCTCACAGTTGGACCCATAAATAACAAATGATAAATGGAGAAAAGGTTGAAGTTGTCAAAGACTTAACTTTGCTTGGATCAGCCCTTTAACATTCATGGAAGCAACAGTCAGGAAATCAAATGACGTATTGCATTAGGCAAATGTGCTACATAAGACCTCTTTGAAGTCTTCAAGAGCAGAAATGTCAGTTTGAGGATTAAGGTGGGCCTGACCCAAGCCATGTAATTTTCAATAAACTCATATGCATGTGAAAGTTGGTCAATGAATAAGGAAGACCATAGAAAAATTGATGCATTTGAGTTATGGTGTTGGAGGAGAATATTGAAAGTGCCATGGGCTGCCAAAAGAACCAACAGATCTGTGTTGGAAGAAGTGCAGCCAGAGTGCTCCTTGGAGGCCAGGATGGTCAGACTTCATCTCTCATACTTTGGACATATTGTCAGGAGGGGCCAGTCCCTGGAGAAGGATATCAGGATTGTTAAGCGGAGAGACAGAGAAAAAGTGGGAGACTCAATAAAATGGAATGGCACAGTGGCAACAACAGGTTCAATAGTAAGAGCAATTGTGAGGATGGCCCAGAACCAGACGGCTTTTGTTCTATTATACATTGAGTTGTTATGGGTTGGCATCAACTCGATGGCACCTAAAAATAGCATAACTCTCCACTGTACACTGACAAAAAATATTCTATAACCACTCCCTTTATTCATTTTAGAATGTTGGTAACAATGACCTCTATTACTATTTATCCATCATTATCAAAGGTTCTGTTTTTATTTGTTTTATTTGCTGGCTTCTGCCAACACAGTCTGAATTCTCAGAAACATCCCAGTCACTACAACTGGCAAAAACTTGAAGGAAACTATGGTTACAAAATGCCAGTTTACTTCTCCATAGTGACAGCTCAGGTCTGTCTAACTCAAAGACTCTTCTTCCAAATACAGGGATTTGTATTTGATCTGGGTTTTCTACTTGTTCCCGATGGGAATTGCGGTCTATGACATGTCTACCATTTCAGTCAGACGTGCAAGTTCTAGGTATGTTGTTGTTGTTGTTATGTGCCGTGGAGTCGGTTCCGACTCTTAGCGACCCTGCACAGGGTTTCTGAGGCTGTAATCTTCATGGGAGCAGAATGCCTCATCTTTCTCCCGGGGAGCAGCTGGTAGTTTCAAACTGCTGACCTTGCAGTTCGCAGCTCGATTCATAACCACTACGCTATATATATATATATATTTAAATATCAGAGATGTGGCAAAACTTGGCCACAAAGAGATAACAATGCTATATCTACATGAAAACAGGAGCACATGCAAAATTTTTTTGCTAAATATATCCTTTTGTATTCCGTGGTTCTTTAAGTATCTGTTAAATACTAGAATAGGTAGCATAATTGTTAAAATGTTTAGTTGATAATGAAAAGGTCAGCAATCCAAACCCACCAGCTACTGCACCATGGGAAAAATATGGGGCTGTCTGTTCCTGCAAAGATTTACAGTGTTAGAAATCTCATGGGACAGTTCTCTTCTGTCCTGTAGGGTTGCCTGAGCCCGACCTCAATAGTAATGGGTTTATAGTTTACGAGTGTTGTTTTAATGCTTGTCTATAGTAGTGAAGCTTCTTAACTCCACCTAAACTGCATATGTGTCTTTTGCATCTATTAACCAAGTTGTAAATTAAATTTTGCAATTGATTTTACAAAGTATATTGCTTTTAGTACATGAACACACATAATATTGAACAAAACTCCCAAAAGATTGTTAAGTAAGCATAGCACTTCAAAGATAAAGTCCCTAGAATCAATGAATGTTAAATAAGTTCAGAGTACAGAATTGCTCTAATATATTAGTTTCAATGTAGCTAATTTGGAAAATGTGTATTTTTAAACAGCATATCAATTAATTGAAACTAAGCATTTTTTGGAATGGAAGACTGAATACATTCAATATTGAAGAAGAAAATTTCTGTCTAGAAAGCTTAGGTTTTTTCCCTAGTTTTTTCCTAAGACACTGCTTAGACTAAAAAATTAGATACAAGAGGCTGACTCTTTATATGAACACCTGTAATGACTGAAGTATGTAAGCAAAATGTGCATCAATATGTGGTTAGTTTGATTATGTTGCAGTTAGAAATGGTAGTTATCATCTACACATTTCATTAGAAAACCATAGCACAAGTTTTTGTCTCTACTCTGGGTATCTCGCATTTCTGAAAGAGTCTTGAACATTTTAGAGAGAGTGGTTCTGCTTTGTCCCACATGAGGTTGTCATGACACAGAACAGACTCAACAGCAACTGATAGGGTGTCTCTGGTTATTGTAAAAAGTCCAGCTCCTGACTATTGACCAAAAGATTGGTAATTCAACCCCATCTGGAGCTCCCTCAGAAGAAAACTCTAGTGATTTGTTTACAAAAAGATGACAGCTATGAATAAGATCACAGCCAAGAAAACCCTTTGGAACACAGTTATACTCTGGAGATCATGGGGTAGCCATGAGTCAGTCTGAGCATGATAGCATATGGTTTGGTAACTGGTGTTAGACAGATATAGGAGATGTGTAACTCAAACTTCAGATTATCATACATGCAAGTTGAAATGTTATCAAGATGCAAAGTAGCTCCCTGAGGATCCCTACTACTAGTAAATATCAATAATCATCAATCACACGTGCAATAGAAAGTAATTCAAGGCAGTCTCAAAAGCGGGATTGTCTATGTTATCTAAAGTGGATGATACGTTGCCAAAGACCTTCCAGTCTCTACAACTTGCATGGGCAGCTGGTTATCTATGAATGCAGAACCAGGAGTCAATTAATTCTATAGACGGGAGATACTCATCTACGGAGGGAAAACCTTCAGGTCTTCATCAGAGAAGGATTTGGAGGAGGAGATAGGGCAAGTGCTAATAATACCTGAAGTGATCTGTCTTAAAGAAATGTAAAACCAAACCAAAACCCAAACCCACTGCCACAGAGATGAATGAGACTCATAGCAACCCTTTTGGGACAATGCAGAACATGTTCCATAGAGTTTCCAAGGCTATAATATTTATAGGAGCAGACAGCAATATATTTCTCTCCCATAATGGCTGATGGATTCCTACCACTGTTAACCTTGACTTTGTTTTCTTTAAATTCCCTGTGAAATTTTATGTTTAGCGCTTTTACTTCCTCATTTCATCCATGCATAAAAGTCTCTTCTTGAAATGGTCCTAAATTCAGGTGGGATTTGTTCAAGATCATATTTTGACTTTCATGAACTTGTTTTCATTTCTCCAGCAGCATCCTTAACTGGCGTAAATGCAATTGATGGTCTGTTCCAGTTGACCCCTAACTTTGTTTTTGCAGTTGACATGAGGTTTTCTAATGTCTCTTCCAAAACGTCACCAATTTGATTTCTGTATATTCCGTCTGGTGTGGTTCATGTGTATTCTTGCCTTTTATATTGTTTAAAACAGTTATCTGTAATGAATGTGCCATTGTTTTTGTTGTTAGGTGCCATTGAGTAGGCACTGACTCATAGCAACCTTATGCACAGCAATATGAAACACTGCCCTGTCCTGGGACAACCTCACTATTGTTGCCACACTTGAGTCTGTTGATGCTGCTAATTGGCAAATCCATTTCATTGGGGGTCTTCCTCTTTTTCTCGGACCCTCCCCACCTTATCAAACATGATATCCTTCTCCAGAGACTGGTCCCTCCTGACAATAGGTCCAAAGTATGAGAGACAAAGTTTGGCCATCCTGGCCTCCAAGAAGCACTCTGGCTGCAATTCTTCAAACACGGATCTGTTGATTCTTTTGTCAGCCCATGGCATTTTCAATATTCTCCTCCAACACCATAACTCAAATGCATCAATTTTAACACAGTCTTCCTTATTACCTGTCCAGCTTTCACATGCATAGGAGGCTATTGAAAGTACCATGGCTTGGGTCAGGCGCACCTTACTCTTCAAACTGACATCTTTGTTCTTCAACACTTTAAAAAGGTCTTGTGCAGCAGATTTGCCTAATGCAATACATCGTTTGATTTCTTGACTGCTGCTTCCGTGAGTGTTGATAGTTGATCCAAGAAGATTGAAGTCCTTGACAACTTCAATCTCTTCTTCATTGATAAGAGTGTTGTTTATTGGTCCAGTGGTGAGCATTTTCATTTTCTTTACAATGAGATGTAATCCATACCAAAGGCTGTGCTCTTTGATCTTCATCAACAAATGTTTTCAGTCCTCTTCGCTTTCAGCAAGCAAGGTTGTATCATCTGCATAACGCAGGTTGTTAATGAGTCTTCCTCCAATTCTGATGCTGCGTTTTTCTTCATATAACCCAGGTTCTTGGATTATTTGCTCAGCATACAGGTTGAATAAGTATGGTGAAAGAATACAACCCTGTTGCACACCTTTCTAACTTTGAAGCCATTCAATGTTTCCATGTTCTGTTCAAACAACTGTCTCTTGATCCATGTACAGATTCCTCATGAGCACTATTAAGTGTGCATGAATACTCATACTTTGCTATGTTGTCCATAGCTTGTCATGATCCACACAATCAAAAGCCTTTGTATAGTTAATAAAGCACAGGTAAACATCTTTCTGATATTCTCTGCTTTCAGCCAAGATCCATAGGACATCAGCAATGATATCCCTCATTCCATGGCCTCTTCTGAATCTGGCTTAAACCTCTGGAAGTTCTCTGTCAATGTATGGTTGCAGCTGTTTCTGTATTACCTTTAGTAAAACTTTCCTCATATAGGATATCAAAGAGATTTCCGATGGTTTCTGCATTCCATTGGGTCACCTCTCTTTGGAATGGGCACAAATACAGATCTCTTTGAATCACTCAACCAGATAGTTGTCTTCCAAATTTCTTGGCAGAGATGAGTGAGTGCCTCCTGTGCCATCTCACTTTCCTGAAAGATTGTAAGTTGTATTCCATCAATTCCTGGTGCCTTGTTCTTTGTCAATTCCTTCCATGTGCCTTGGACTTCTTCCTTCAATATCTTTGGCTCTTGATCATATTCTACCTCCTGAAACAGTTGAACATTAACCATTTCCTTTTGGTACAGTGACTCTGTGTATTCCTTCCATCTTCTCTTGATACTTTCTGCATCATTCAATAATTTGACCAGAGAATCCTTCAGTAATGAAAGTCAAGGTTTGAATTTTTTCTTCAGTTCCCCCAGCTTGAGAAACGCTGAGCATGTTCTTCCTTTTTGGTTTTCTGACTCCAGATCTTTACACATTTGGTTGTAATAACTGGCTTTATCTTCTCAAGCTGATCTTTGAAATTTTCCGTTCAGCTCTTGGACCTCCTCATTTCTTCCATTTACTTTAGTATCTCCACGCTGGAGAGCAAGTTTCGGTGTCTCTTCTGACATCCATTTTGACCTGTCTTTCTTTCTTGTCTTCTTAATGACTTTTTGCTTTCTTCATATATAACGTTCTTGATGTCATCCCACAACTCTTCTGGTCTTCAGTCTTTAGTATTTAATGTATCAAATCTGTTCTTCAGATATCTCTAAATTCAGGTGGGATATATTCAAGGTCATATTTTGGCTCTCGTGGACTTATTTTCATTTTCTTCAGCTTCAGTTTGAATTTACATATCAGTAATTGATGATCTGTTCCACATCTTTCCCTGGCCTTGTTTTGCCTGATGATATGGAGCTTTTCCATCATCTCTTTCCACAGATGTAGTCAATTTGATTTCTATATATTCCATCTGTTAAGGTCTATGTGTATAGTCTCTTGCTGTCTAAAGAAGGTATTTGAACTTAACAAATCATTTGTTTTGCAGAATTCTATCATGCATTCTCGAGCATCATTTTTATCACCAAGGCCATATTTTCCAACTACTGGTCCCAATTTTCCAACTCTTTGCTCCCAACCTTTGCATTCAAATCACCAGCAATGATCAATACATTTTGATTGCATGTTTGATAATTTTCAAATTGAAGAAGTTGATAGAATTCTTCTAGTTAATCCTCACTGGCTTTAGTGTTTGGTGCATAAATTTGAATAATAGTGGTATTAACTGGTTTTCTTGTAAGCTAATGGATACTATCCTATCACAGACAGCCTTGTACCTACTTCAGGACTGATCTGGATATATTCTTTTTGACAATGAATGCAACACCATTCCCCATCAATTTGTCATTCCGGGCATTAGTAAACCATGTGGTTGTCAGATTCAAAATGGCCAGTATCAGTCAATTTCAGCTCACTAATGTCTAATATATCTATGTTTTTTCATTCCATTTCATTTTTGACAACTTCCAATTTTCCAAGATTCATACTTCATACATTCCATGTTCCGATTTTCAATGGATGTTTACAGCTGTTTCTCTTCATTTTGAGTTGTGCCCCAGCAGCAAATGAAGGTCCCGTGGGCTTTTCTCCCATGGGCTTTACTCATTTCGTGTCATCATAGTGAACTCTACTTTGAGTTTACCCAGTTGCATTTTGAGTGCCTTCCAACCTGAGGGGCTCTTTGTAAGGTTTTCAGTGGCAAAACATGCCCCTTCTTATTCCTTGTCTTTATTTGTATGGAAGCTCAGCTGAAACCTGTCCACCGTGGGTGACCCATCATCACAGCCCCATACAAGCTACCACAGCATGATGAACTGACAGACAGATGGTGGTGAAGAGTGAAGGAAACACATGCCAATGGCAATCTTGAATCGTTTTCTTAACTAAAGCCCTAAGAAACCTTGATGACCACCAAATTCTAGGTTGTTGTTGTTAGGCGCTGCTGGCTTTTTCTGACTCATAGTAACCCTATGTACAACAGAATCAAACTCTGTGTTACTGTATACCATCTTCATAATCATTGCTATGTTGGAGTGCATTGCTGCAGCCACTGTGTCAGTCTTTTTCTTAGGATGTCTTTCCCATTTTCTTTGACCCTCTACTTTACCAATCATCATCTCCTTTTCCTGGGATTTTTTCTGGTATAACTTGTCCAAAGTCCATAACAAAAGTCTTGCCATCTTCAGTTCTAAGGAGTGTTCTTGCTTTACTTCTTCAAATACAGATCTGTTTGTTCTTCTGGCTGTCTATCACATGTTCAGTATTCTTACTACCACCATAATTCAAAGGCAATAGTTCTTCATTATTCAGCTTTCACATGCATATTTTGTGAAGCAACTAAAAATACCATGAGTGAGTAAGTCAGGCACATCTTAATCTTCAAGATGATTCTGTAAACTTTAAAGAGATCTTTTGCATCCGATTTGAACAATGCACTATGCTGTTTGATTTGTTGACTGCTGTTTCCATGGGTATTGATTGTGTATCCTAGTAAATGAAATCCTTGAGCAATTCAATCTTTTCTCCACTTACCATGATCTTGCTTATTGATTAAATTGTGAGGATTTTTTTTCTTTACATTAAGGTTCAATTCATACTTTTATCTTCTTGGTAAATACTTAGGGTCCTCTTGAATTTAAGCAAGCATATTGAATGTTGTTGGAGTCCTGGTGTGGCACTATAAGATAAGCACTGGACTGCAAGTTTGGTCATTTAAAGTCACCAGCCACTCCTTGGAAACTATACAGAGTCACAATGAGTCAGAACTGACTCGACAGCACATAACATCAACAGATTGCAGAATGTTAAGGAGCTCTGGTAGCATAGTGGATTACAAGCTGGGCTGCTAACCTCAAGGTTGTTGTTGTTATGTGCCATCAGGGGTTCCAAGGTGAACTTGAACCACCAAGCTTGCAGTTCAAACCAACTATGCAGTCCAGTACATTAGTCCACAGTACCACACCAGGACTGCAACCAAAGGTTAGTACTTTAAATTTAGCAATTGCTCTGCAGGAGGAAACGAGGCTTTCTGCTCCCATAAAGACTTATAATCTTAGACTATGAGTCTTAACCAACTTGGTGTCATACAACCACCACCGTCTCCACCATTGCAGGTTGTTAATGAGTCTTATTCCAAACTTGATGCCATGTTCTTCTTTATATAGTCAAGCTTCTTAGATTATTTGCTCAGCATACAGATTGAATAAGAATGCTGAAAGGATAAAACCTTATATACAATTTTTCAATTTTTTTAAAAAGCAGTATTTCCTTGTTCTGAGTCCTAGTGTGACTTTGTAGGATAAGTACTGGACTGTTAATCACAAGATCCATGGTTTAAACGCACCAGCTGCTCCTTAGAAGCTCTATACAGGGTCACTATGAGTTAGAACGAACTCAGTAGTAGCATTTAACAACAACAATAACAAAATACCCTTGTTTTAATTGAACGGTTGGCTATTGGTCTATATACACACACTTCTTGATGTCAAAAAAGCAGCATCCATTCCCTTGTTCTACTTCTACTTAATGACAGTAACCTCTTGTTGTATTCTAATAAATGCCTCCTGGTCTTTGAACAGGTTTATTATGAGCATAGCTAAGTGTTCTGGAATACCCATTTATTATGATCCACACAGTAAAATGCCTCTGCATAGTCAATAAAGCAAAATACAACAACAACAAAAAAAATTTGGATTTGTCTTATTGAGCTGACCTTTGAATTTTTCTGGTCAGCTCTTGGACCTTGTCATTTCTCCCATTTGCTTTAGCATCTCTACACTACAGATCTAGTTTCAGCATCTCTTCTGACATTCATTTTGATCTTTTCTTTGTTTTTTGTCTTCTTAATGACTTTTTGCTTTCTTCATGTATGATATTCTTGATGTCATCCCTCAACTCTTCTGATCTTCAGTCTTTAGTTTTTAATGTATTAAATCTGTTCTTCAGATGATTTCTAAATTCAGGGGGGATATATTCAAGGTCATATTTTGGCTCTCATGGACTTGTTTTCATTTTCTTCAGCTTCAGTTTGAATTTACATATCAGTAATTGATGATCTGTTCCACATCTTTCCCTGGCCTTGTTTTGCCTGATGATATGGAGCTTTTACATCATCTCTTTCCACAGATGTAGTCAATTTGTTTTCTATGTGTTCCATCTGGTGAGGGCCTTGTGTATAGTCACCTCTTATGCTGTCTAAAGAAGGTATTTGAAATCAGCTATTCATTGGCTTTGCTCCAGCATCATTTCTATCACCAAGGCCATATTTTCCAACTACTGGTCCTTCCTCTTTGCTCCCAACTTTTGCGTTCCAATCACCAGTAATTAGCAATACATCTTGATTGCGTGTTTGATCGATTTCAGATTGAAGAAGTTGATAGAATTTTTCTATTTCATTCTCACTGGCTTTAGTGGTTGGTGTATAAATTTGTATAATAGTGGTATTAATTGGGCTGCCCTGTAGGCACATGGATATTATCCTATCACAGACAGCCTTGTGCCTCAGGACTGATCTGGATATGTTCTTTTTGAAAGTGAATGCAATACCATTCCTCTTCAATTTGTCATACCCAGCATAGTAAGCCATGTGGTTGTCAGATTCAAAATAACCAATACCAGTCCATTTCAGCTCATTAATGCCTAAGATATCAATGTTTATGCATTCCATTTCATTTTTGACGACTTCCAATTTTTCTAGATTCATATTTCATACATTCTGTGTTCTGATTTTCAATGGATGTTTACAGCTATTTCTCTTCATTCTGAGTTGTGGCCCATCAGCAAATGACGATCCCATGGGCTTTTCTACATTTGCATTATCACAGTCATCTCTACTTTGAGGAGGCCGTTCTTCCCAGTCGCATTTTGAATGCCTTCCAACCCGAGGGACTCATTGTCCGGCGCTGTGTCTAATAGTGTTTCTCTGCTATTCATAAGGTTTTCAGTGACTAAATGTTTGGAAGTAGTTTGCCACTCTTCCCAGTCTGTCTTTGTCTGGGATCCCATCTGAAACATGTCAACCATGGGTGACCTTGCTGGTATTTTAAAATATCGGTGGCATAGCTTTTAGAATCACAACTCACAAGCCACCACAGTATGACAAACTGACAGACAGGTGGTGGCCGTTTGTTTTTAAGTGGAAAAACAGTGGATAATTCTCCAATTTCATCGTCACTGGTTTTCGTGATCAGTGCATAAATTTGAATAACAGTGATATAAACTGATCTTCCTGATAGGTCTATGTACTTTTACTTAGATCTTGAAATATTCTTTTTTTATAATGAATATGACATCATTCCTCTTCAGTTTGTAGTTCCTTGTATAGTACATCATATGATTGTTCAATTAAAAATTGGTCAATATCAGCTCATTTATGCTCATTAATGTCTAGGATATTGATGTTCTAATTTTACTAGATTCATACTTTGTACATTCCATGTTCTAATTTTTAATGGATATCAGGAGCTATTTTTTCTAATTTTGAATTGTGCCACATCTGGAAATGAAGGTCCTGAAAACCTAACACTCTCCATGTCATTAAATCAACTATAATTTGAGGTAGCAACACTTTCACAGTTATATTTTGAGTGTCTTCCAACCTGAAGGGCTCATCTTTGGCTCATATCTGACCATGTTCTCCTGTTATTTACAATGTTTTCAGTGGCTAAACATTCAGAAGTGTTCCATCTATTCTTCTTCCTAGTCTGTCTTAGTATTAAAATGCAACTGAAATCTGTTCACCATAGGTGAGCTTGCTGGTATTTAAAATACAGATAACATAACTTCAAGCATCATTGCAACACACAAGCCACCAGGTACTGCAAACTGACAGATGAGTGGTGAATGAGCCTATTTAAATATTCTAATGCCCCAGTTTGGGCAATGTGTAGCCGTAATTTGTGATGCTCCATACTATTGAATGCCTTTGTGCAGTTCATAAATCACAGGTCAACATCTTTCTTGAATTCTCTGCTTTAAGTTGAGATCCATTTTACATTTGCAATGATTCCCATGTTCCAAGTCCTTTTCTGAATCCAGCTTGATTTGAGTTTCTGGCAAATCCTTGTAGATGTGCTGCTGCATCTATTTTGAACTTTCCTCAGCCAACTGTTAACAGTGTGAATTAATTTTAATTAGCCTTAATTTATAAAATTCATTTTGGTTTCCTCCCATTCAAAATTTATGGTCTAACAAGGTATACTCTAATCAGGGAGAGGTATTTCTCAATGGTGATCTCCAGGTGCATTCAGCTGTTAATCTAAAAGTCGGTGGTTTAAATCCACCCAGTGTACTGTGGAAAAAAGTCCTGGTCATCTACCTCCATTAAAATGACAGCCAAGAAAACTCTATGGAGCAGTTCTTCTCTGTGACATTTGGTGTTGTTATGAATGGGAACAGATTCAACAACAACCAGCAACAACTTCCCAATAGGAGGACTTGCAATCAGTTTATTGTTGTAAGACCTAAAATTTACAGGGAAAGGAAGAATTGAGGAAAGATCATAACAACCCTCAATATATGAAAAATGACTTTCCGTATCCATTGGTTTCACTCTTTGTCATAGAAGCAGAGTTGCAGTTATAGGCCATTGCCATTATTTGCAGATTCTGTACTTATGAATCTACCTACTTACTAAGCTTTATTACAACCCCAACTTGTTATTTGCATAAGTTTCATGGTCATTCACAGACATGCTGAGAGCAGTAAAACCTGCTGAGAACCTGAGGTGCTGCTTGGTGAATCATACACACACACACACACACACACTCTCTCTCTCTCTCTCTCTCTCTATATATATATATATATAGAGAGAGAGAGAGAGAGAGAGAGAGAGAGAGGACATCCTAATGTGTTAGTGTGGCTCCTGTGTGGCTCTCTGTGGGTTA
>NW_006408680.1:2861321-2866846 GCF_000296735.1 Chrysochloris asiatica | reverse complement strand
TCATTGAGTTGTAATCCATACCAAAGGCTGTGCTCTTTGATCTTCATCAGTAAATATTTTAAGTCCTCTTCACTTTCAACAAGCAAGGTTGTATCATCTGCATATCACAAATTGTTAATGAGTCTTCCTCCAATCTTGAAGCCATGTTTTTCTTCATAGAACCCAGCTTCTCATACAGCATACAGGTTGAATAAGAAGTATGGTGAAAGCATACAACCCTGTCGCACACCTTTCTTAATTTTAAACCATTCAGTGTTCTCTTGTTCTGTTCGAACAACTTTAAATAATACTAGTATTATTCAAATACGTACAACAACCACTAAAGCCAACAATGATGAAACTAAAGAATTTTACAAACTTTCTCAGTCTGAAATTGATCAAATGTGCATTTAGAATACATTGATAATTATTGGTGCTTTGAATAAGAAAATTGGAAACAAAAATTATGGGTTGGAAAATGTGGCCTTGGTAACAGAAACATTGCTGGAGGTGACAAAACCAAAGATTTATTCATTGCAAACTCTGTTTCTATGACATAAAATTTGATTGCACATGTGTAATTCACAGATGGAATACACATGATCAAATTTGATTAAATCATTTGAAGAAACATTTTTTTTTCTAATACAATAAATGACAATAATTTAGACATATCAGTGGTCTCCAAAGCAGTCTGTAGGTAGTCAAATATGCTGTCCTTTCTTTTCCTAAGGAAGATTACCCCACTTTTTACATAGGATTGTCTTCATAATTTAGGATTCATGACAAAATATTAACTTTTATTTAGTACTGCTGCAGAAAAAACTTGTAAAATAAACGAAGATAACAAAATAAAATGAATGTCTTTTCAATGGCTTAGTTTTAGCCCTCCATTTCAGTGTTCTAATACAATATGAATTTACTACGAAAAATGATTTTGATGCTAAGTAAATGTTTTGTTTTGTTTTGTGATGAGGATTGTTTTTAAATTGCATGGAACTCAAAGTATACCATGCAGTCCCTGGTCTTACATCTCAGTTTTCATATCCTTGGCT
Organism: Chrysochloris asiatica; assembly: GCF_000296735.1. Classification (NCBI taxonomy): domain Eukaryota; kingdom Metazoa; phylum Chordata; class Mammalia; order Afrosoricida; family Chrysochloridae; genus Chrysochloris; species Chrysochloris asiatica. Next base: position 2,865,812 of record NW_006408680.1, on the reverse strand, counting down.
AATATAATATATATTATATATATTTCCAGGTGTGGCACTGTAGGATAAATACTGGACTGCTAAACTCAAGTCAATGGTTCAAATTCACCTGTAGCTCCTTGGAAACCCTATTCAGGCACTAAACAACAGCAAGAAGAAGACTAAATAAACTCCAAGTCATGGGGTAATTTATTTATTCACATTCAAACATAATACAGAGTTATATCAGCATGAATAAATCACCATAATGATAATTTTCACAAATTGCTTAAATAATGTCCTGTATTTTAGGTCCTTCAGCATCAGAGAAAATCTTTCCCAGTAGTAATTTATTAAATAAATTATCTTTGTGTTATCTTTCCTCATTATAACCATTCATCAGAGGGAGACAGTTTGAGAAAATCAGAGAAAAAATATGGCACACCTTACAGAATGCATACAATATTGCAGTAGAATAAAAAAGACGATTGTGCAGAGGAGTTGAAGAGCACTAACGTTTTGGATTCCTTTCATCGTCTACTTGTAAACCCTGTGATTTTTTCTATACCACACTCTCAGACTGTGCACAACCTCCTCTTCTTCAAAATACAGCAGTACTAGTATTCTTCATTGTGAACTGAGTTTCTTGTCCATCTGGTATAGACAGATACATCTACATTAACCACACTAAGTGCAAGATGGAAAGCTCTTGTGTCTCAATAGAGACCATGGCTTGCCCAAATAAATTCTAATTCTAAGCTGATTCTTAAATAAAAACTAAAAATAATAATAATAATAATAAAGACACTTCTTCCTTAACAAACAAACAGCAAAGAGAAAACTGTGTTCATATCAGAACAATGATTTCTTTCTTTCTGGTAAACATAAGAGGACAGAGACAAAAGTAAATGTGCATGAAGTCCACCAAGCAAGGAAGTACAGGAGCAGACAGCTTCTCCACATGCGATTCTGATAGAGTAAAGGAGAGCCCATGGAGTACAAAATCTGTATGACTAGACTCTTAGGACATTTAAGAGAGGAAGTTTATGATAGTGTTCTGAATCAAATTGTATCTCCCCAAGACACATGTTGTAAATCCTTACCTTTATACCTCTGAATGCAGTGTCATTTGGGAGACTTTCCTTTAATGAAGTCACATCAGTGTAAGGTATGCCTGAAACCATTTATCTTTGAGATACACACCTAATCTTCACTTACAGTCATGCTTAGCTTTCAGAAGACCAGGTTGTTATGGCAAAACCAGTGTTATGCAAAACTTCTGAGGCAAAATGTTCCTCAGGCTCCAGGAGCTATTTTGGAGGTACCCCTACGGGATGATCACTCCACTGCAACCTTAGACCACAGCTAGCTGGTTTCTGGACACTAACTGCTGTACTTTGTGTGAGTGGCCCAGCTGTGTCATTTCAAACCACTGGCATAGCTGATTGGATCTGGTATTTCAGTCAGAATGGAACCCACTACACTTCAACCCACATGGGGTTCTTGGTCTCCATGAAAATGACCATTCCAGCACCCCCAAGTGTGCAAACAACAAATCTTAGGGCCAACTATGAAGTGACCACCTTATATCCTGTCTGCTCCACTGTTGCCTTCTCACAAATGAGCCCAGGGTTCAGATGATGACTCAGCCACCAGACTGTGGACTGGTCAACATTCATTCAGGGTAATGACTGGGACTCTAGCATCCATATGATTTTTAACTTCATTTGTATCCAATACTAGGAAGAGGCTTAGGAAGCAAAGGATCAAGGACTTGGGGATCAAGGATCACGGGTTTTCTCACTTAGAACAGGCCACTGTTCACCTGGCTTCATTATGATTTAAATTAAGGTTTAATTATTGTTGTTGTTAGGTGCCATAGAGTCCATACCAACTCAAAATGATCCTGTGCACAACAGAATGAAACACTGCCCAGTCCTGGGCCAACTTCACAATTGTTGCCAGGCTTGAGCTCATTGATGGCTGCCACTTTGCCAATCCATCTCACTGGGGGTCTTCCTCTTTTTCTTTGACCCTCCACCGTACCAAACATGATATCCTTCTCCAGTGACTGGTCCCTCCTGACAATAGGTCTGAAGAATGAGAGATGAAGTTTGGCCATCCTGACCTCCAAGGAGCACTTTGGCAGCAGTTATTCCAACACAGATCTGTTGGTTCTTTTGGTAACCTATGACACTTTCAATATTCTCCTCCAACACCATAACTCAAAAGCATCAATTCTTCTATGGTCTTCCTTATTCACTGTCCAGCTTTCTCATGCATATTAGGCTAATGAAAATACCATGGCTTGGGTCAGGCATACCGTATTCTTCAAGCTGACATCTTTCATTTTCAACCCTGTATTAGAGCCCTCACATTTGTCCCTAATTTTTCATTGATGGCCTTCATAATTCTTGGATTCACATTTAGGTCTTTAATCCATGCTGAGCTGGTTTTTGTATAAGGCATGAGGTAAAGGTCTTGTTTCAATCTTTTGCATAATAAAAAAAGATGTTGACAGGTCATCAAAAATCTCCCAATCAAAAGAAGTCCAGGTCCAGATGGCCTCACTTGTGACTTCAATCAAACATTCCGGGAAGAGCTGTCACCAATTCTACTCAAATTATTCCAGAATATAGAGGAGGATTGAAAACTTCCTAATGCATTTTATGAAGGAAGCATAGCCCTCATCACTAAGAAAGAAAATTATAGAACAATATCCCTCATGAACATAGATGCAAAAATTCTCAACAAAATCCTAGTCAACAGAATACAACAGCACATCAAAAAGGTAATACATCATGACCAAATTGAATTCATATCAGGGATGCAAGGATGGTTCAAAATTAGTAAAGCGATCAATGTATTCCACCATACAAATAAGAAAAAATAAAAGAACCACGTGATTATATTGATTGATGCAGAAAAGACATTTGATAAAATACAACATCCATTCATGATAAAAACACTCAGCAAAGAAGGAATTGAAGGGAAATTCCTCAACATAATTAAGAGCATATATATAAAACCAACAGCCTACATTACTCTCAATGGCGAGAAACTGTAAGTCTTCCCTATGTGAACAGGAACCAGACAAACATGCCCTTTTTCACCACTCCTATTCAATGTTGTGCTGGAAGTCTTAGCAAGAGCTATACAGCAAGACAGGGTAATTAAAGGCATCCAAATTCTCAAAGATGAAGTAAAACTCTCTTTATTTTCAGATAACATCATCCTATGAAGTGAGGGCATATGCACAAGAACACCTACACTTACAGCTAATACCCACTTGATCTGGCTCCAGTGGCTGAAGGATCAGAATTCAACTAGAAGAAAAAAGAAGAGTAAATAAAGTGTAATCTGATACAATTTGATGAACTTGACCTACACCTATGGATGCAGTATCTCAAAAGAGGGAACAAATCTTTACAGCGAGGATCATCCCCACCCTTTCCATACACAGAGTAGACAGAGATAGGCAACTTGGACATTGGTTACTCAAAATGTGGGGCTACAAAGGCAAGAAGTGACTGGCTTACAAGCTTTTAAAAGGGAGCCTAGATCCAAAGGGTGTGGATGAAGGTAGAATCTCCTCTGAGTAGTATCCAATCTGTCTGGGCAGGCTATGGAAAGGAGATGGGGATAGGACTCTTATGGTACAAAAGGACATTAGGAAAGCAATACCATTAAAAGTAGCTGCCCAAAGGATGAAATATCTAGGAATAAATGTAACCAGAGAAACAAAAGACCTATACAAAGAAAACAACAAAACACTACCATAAGACACCAAAAGAGTTACAAAAGTGGAAGAATGTACCATGCATCTGGATAGGAAGACTTAACATTGTGAAAATGTCAATACTGCCCAAAGCAATTTACACATATAATCCCAATCTATATTCCAACGACATTCTTCAACGAGATGGAAAAAACAATTACAAACTTTATATGGAAAGAAAAGAGACCCAGGATAAGCAAAGCACTGCTTAAGAAGAAGAATAAGGTTGGAAGCCTCTCACTCCCTGATTTCAAAATTCATTACACTGCTACAGTGGTCAAATCAGCTTGGTACTGGTACAATGAAAGATACATTGATCAATGGAACACAATTGAGAATCCAGAAATTAACCCATCTACATACAGCCAACTGATATTTGACAAAGCATCTAAATATATCATATGGGGAGGGAATAGTCTCTTCAACAGATGGTGCTGGCAGAACTGGAAAGCAATATGCAAAGGATTGAAACAAGACCTTTAGCTCAGGTCTTATTCAAAAACCAACTCAGCATGGTTTAAAGACCTAAATGTGAATCCCAGAATTAGGAAAGACATCAATGAAAAAATTGGGACAAATGTGAGGACACTAATGCAAAGAATACACAGACTACCAAACATTTTGAAAACCACACAAATAAAAGTAGACAAAATAGATGATTGCGACATACTAAAAATTGAAAACGTATGTGCATCAAAAGACCTCACCAAAAGAATAAAAAGGGAACCCACAGAATGGGAAAAAATATTTTGCAA
>NW_006408680.1:2856184-2857891 GCF_000296735.1 Chrysochloris asiatica | reverse complement strand
ACTCGATGGCACCTGACAACAACAACAAGGATGAATGTAAAGCTAATGTTCTCCCATGTTATCTATCACAGAATTCACAATACAACACAAAAAAAATGGGCATAGGACATGAACAGACACTTCACCAAAGAGGAGATCCAGGCAGTCAACAAACATATGAAGAAATGATCACAGTCATTAGCCATTAGAGAAATGCAAATCAAAAAAACAATTAGATGTCATCTTACACCAGCAATGACAGCAAAGATAAAAAAAAGTACAGGACAATAAATGCTGGCCAGGATTCAGAGACTGGGACCCTCCTACATTATTGGTGGGATTGCAAAATGGTCCAAGCACTCTGGATAGCAATATGGTGCTTCCTCAGAAGGTTGGAAATAGAAATACCTTACTTATGATCCAGCAATTCCTCTACTTGATATTTACCCATAAGAAATAAGAGCCATGACACGAGTAGATATATGCACACCAATGTTCATAGCAACACTATTTACAATAGCAAAAAGATAGAGACAACTTAAGTGTCCATCAAAGGAAGAATAGATAAACAAACTGTGGTACATACACACAATGGAATATTATGCTCCCTTGAAGAATAACAAGGAAGCTGCAACCCAATGCATAACATGGATGAACCTTGAGGTCATTATGCTGAGTGAAATTAGTCAGTCATAAAAGGAGAAATAGTGCATAGCACCATCATTGTAAAAGATTAAGCAAAAGAACCCACACTAAAAGGGAGAAACAAAAATTCTTTGCTGGTTAGCAGGAAGTATGTGGTGGGTTGAGGAGCATGTGAGGAAGGTGAGCACAGGGTAGGGATAGACACAGGATATTTTGGGTGCTGGAACGGCGGGGGAGGGTAAAAAAGAAGGGGGAGGGGAATGGAAGAACAAGGCAGGTGGGAGAACAGTTAGGCATGTTAGGCATGGGCTAAGTGGGACAGAGGTAAATAATGTATGCACAACCTTGGAATAATAGGGCCCTAGGATACAGGATTGGGGCATAGTTTGAATGGCTAAAAGAGGGGAATAATGTTAAGATGGTCTTTTGAATCTTGGTTTCCCTTGCATACCATTGCAAAATAGACACTTGATACGGGCAGAATGGAACAGCCAGAAACATCACCATAGAAAGCTTGTAAATCCGTCTTCAGCCTATAACTGATTGAAATACCTAAACGGAGACATCCTGTTGAGCCTTTGGCCAGAAGTGTGGCAAGACCTGGGGACTCCTGGGCCCAGAGACAGTGACATGGCCACAGAGGACTAGAGCGGGGAGTGAAGCATCCAGCTGATATGAAGTGAGGGGAGAGACACAAGAACATCCACACTTGAAGATAGTACCCACTTGACCTGGCTTCAATGGCTGGATGATCATAACTCAACTAGAAGAAGAAAGAAGAGGGGGGGGGAAAGAGCCACCTGCTACAATTTCATGAACTTGACCTATACTCATGGATGTAGTAGTTCAAAAGAGGGAACAAATCTTTACACCGAGGAGCATTCCCACTCTGTCGGGTTGACAGAGATGGGCAATTTAGACTTTGGCTACCCAAAATGGGAGGGCTGCAAAGGCAAAAAGTGACTGGCTTACAAGCTTTCAAGAGGGAGCCTACTTCCAGAGGGGCCAGGGGAAGTTAAAATCTCCAGTGAGTAATTTCCAATCTGCCTGGACGGGGCTGATGAAAGGAGATGGAGATAAGAC
>NW_006408680.1:2853607-2854862 GCF_000296735.1 Chrysochloris asiatica | reverse complement strand
TGACACAATAGCCAGAGCAATGAGCTCAAACATAATAATAATTGTGAAGATGGGCAGGACCATGGAGTGTTTTGTTCTCTAGTACACAAGGTCGCTATGAGTCAGAATCAAGTTGATGGCAAGTACCAACAGCAGAAAGTTCGGATTAAGGATGTCTCTACCTTCTTAAGGGTATAACTCAAGTCACCACCTTTAGCTTTCTTATAACTCAAGGAGTAGACAGCCATGAGAATAGGGAAGAAGCTAATCCAATCCATAGGTCAGACTATGGCAGAACCATATCCAAATGGGTTGTGATACATTTCATAACAAATAGCTTAAATATGTCTGCTTCTTATCATTGGTTCCTATGACAGTGAGCTTCTTTCTCTTTTCCTAATACTTATCATTAGAACAAAAGCCTTAAACCTGACCACTCATCTTGTGTTGGGCCTTTTTACACGTTTTATATTGGGAAGGTTCAGGAGGGAGCCCTGGTTATGTAATGAGTTAAGCATTGGGTGGCTAGCTGAAAGGTCAATGGTTCAAACCAAATAGTCATTCCACAGGAGAAAAATGAGGCAATCTGCTTCGATTAAGAAAGACAGCCATGGAAACCATACAGAGCAGCTCTATCTGTTCTATAGGGATGCTATGAGTAGGGACTAACTCAACATCAGTGAGGTTTATATCAGGTTAAATGAATACACAGCAATGTTTCATTTATCTATTTTATTGCAATCAACATGCACTTTTCCATTAAGAAGATGGGATGGTGGAAAAGTTTATTTTTAACTGGAGGTCGGTTAATGCTCCTATTTCAGAAGATTGTAGAGTATTTTTAAAAGAAAGCAAACCAATATCATTAGTAATAAGAGAAAACAATTAGCTGATGCTCTTACAAACCGAGCATCACAGTAAGCTGCTTTTGTAGAAAAATCATGGAAATAATTGATTTAAGGAAATGCAACTATCAACAAGTAAAACTGTGTGATTATTTTGTCTGGACTTCCAGCTGAGGAACAATTTACATCAGCAAACTAATTATTTTTTTCCTTGAGTTCTTAACAAGTTTATCTATTAATTTATGGGAGTGCTAAAAACCACTAACTGGGAACTTGTGTAGAGCATAAATATTGATCTCTGTCTCAGAGGCTGCAAGCTCACTCTGGGAATGGTGGATAGAAGTAAGAAGGAGAAATTGTGGGGGATTTTCAAGTGTAGAATTAAAGTAGCAGTACCTAAGGCGCTCTGGTAACGTAGTGGTTACGAATCG
>NW_006408680.1:2850996-2852187 GCF_000296735.1 Chrysochloris asiatica | reverse complement strand
TTCCCTAGTTTTAGTCAAACAGTTACCTTTTGGTTTATGTACAGGTTCCTCAGGAGCACAATTGTGTTCTGGAACACTCATACTTCACAATGTTGTCTATAACTTGTCATGATCCACACAATTTAAAGCCTTTGCTTTATCAAGCAGGATCCTCCAAATGTAGGTATCTTGAAATCAAATAAATAAACAAAAAGACAGAGGAAGAGAGAATAAATGGAAGGAAGAAGGAAGAGAGAAAAGGGAAGAGAAGTGGAGGGAGGGAAAGAGAAAGTAGAGAAAGATGGAAGTATTGTGTTAGTAGTTATGTATCATGAGACAAAATGCTGGAGGGTTACATCTCAGGTACAGTGTTTGCAGATGTATGTTTTAAATGAAAACCTCTGGACTCAGTGATTCCCTGATCAATGATTTCCTAATTCCATTAACCTTTGTTGAGAAAACACTCTCAATGAGTGAAACAAAACAATTGGGTATGATCTCCATCGTCATCGCAGACCAGGAAGACAGTAATACAGTGACTGGCTGGAAAGCGATAACTAGGAGGGGTCAAGGTATTGCATTCTGAGTGTGTTGTTAATACAGATGGGTGCCATGGAGTTGGTTCCAACTCATAGTGAACCTATGCTCAACAGAACGAAGCACTGTCAGTCCTAAGCCATCCTCAGTGTCAACATTAAGTGGAAATAACTCAAATAAACTACAGCAATAAAAATGCCAAATTCATTGTATTGAGTTGATTTAAACTCATTGTGACCCTGTGTGTTAGACAGCAGAAGTATTCCACAGAGTTTTCTTCATTAAGGAAGGAGATCATTCTTCCCTGGTTGTCCCTGAGGGAGTTTAAAGCACTAAACTTTTGACTTTTGTTGTTAAGTGCCATTGAGTCAGTTCTAACTCATAGTGACCCTGTATAGGATTTCCAAGGAGCAGCTGATGGGCTTGAACTGACAATCTGGGGATAGCAGTCCAGTACTTATCCTATAGTGCCATGCTAGGACTCCTGTTGTTAATTTTGATGTTGTTTAGTGCAATTGAGTTGGTTCGAATTCATAGTGATCGTGTATAGTGTTTCTGAGGAGTGGCTAGTGGATTTGAACCAGGAACTTGAGGTTTATATGGACCTTGCAATCCAGTGCTTATCCCACAGTGCCACACCAGGACTCATGTTGTGTTATTAAGTGCAGTCAAGTC
>NW_006408680.1:2842114-2849383 GCF_000296735.1 Chrysochloris asiatica | reverse complement strand
CAGACTATAAAGCAAAGAAGTGCACAGACTTCAGAAACTGAAAGCAATTCCTATAGCATGTGGTTTGGGCACAATGAATTTTTTAAATAATTTGGGGCCATTTCCAATTTTTTTTTTTTCATAGTTGTTGTTAATTGCCATCCAGCTCATTCCAATTCATGGTGACCGTGTATAGAGTTTCAGATGAGCAGTTAGTGGCTTTGACTGCTGATCTTGCAGTTAATAGTCCAGTGCTTATTCTACAATGCCACACCAGATTGTCCAGTTGCCCAGTCCCAATCAAATGTCCATGCTAAACTATGGGTTTTAGTTAATAATGTTGTTGTTAGGTGCCACTGAGTTAGTTCTGACTCATAGCAACCTTTTGCACAACAGAATGAAGCACTGTCTCATCCTGGACCACCCTCACAGTAGTTATTAAGCTTGAGCCCATTGTTGCAGTTACTAAGCCAATCTATCTCATTGGGGCCTTCCTCTTTTATGCTGACCCTTCACTTTACCTAGCATGATGTCCTTTTCCAGGGACTGGTTCCTTCTGATAAGATGTCCGAATATGAGAGACAAAATCTCATCAGCCTGGTTTTTAAGGCGTATTCGTGCTGTACTTCTTCCAAAAAAGATTTGTTTGTTCTTTTAGAAGTCCATTGTACTTTTCGTATTCTTCTTCACAAATATAACTAAATGACATAAGTTCTTCTTCAGTCTTCCATATTTAGTGTCCATTTTTCACAAGCTCATGAAGCTATGGAAACTATCCTGGCTTGGGTCAGTTGCAACTCAGTCCTCAAACTGAAAACATTGCTCTTGAACACTTAGAGGTCTTGTACAGCAGATTTACCTAACACAAAGCATCATTTGATTTCTTGACTACTGTTTCCATGAAACAATTCCTTAATAGTGGATACAAGCAAAACGATGTCTTTGATAGCTTCAATCTTTTCTCCATTGCTTGGGATGCTAGATCCAATGGTGAAGATTTTTGTTTTCTTTACTTGAGATGCAACCCATAGTGTAGGCTGTTGTCTTAGATCTTCATCAGTAAGTATTTTACTATTCTTTTTGCTTTCTTCAAGCAAGGTTATATTATTTGTATGTCACATGTGTTAATAAGTCTTCTTTCAATCCTGATGCCTTGTTCTTCTTCGTATAATCCAGCTTCTCAGATTATTTGCTCAGCGTAAAGATTGAAGCAGTATGGTGAAAAATTACAACCCTGGAGAACATCTTTCCTGATTTTAAACCATTCAATGATGCCTTGTTCTGTTGGAATGACTGCCTCTTGGTTTGAGTACGTGTTCTTCATAAACACAATCAAATGTTCCAGAATCCTTATTCTCTGCAATGTTGTCTATAGCTTGTCATTATCTGCACAGTCAGAAGGTTTTGCCTCGTTAATGAAGTAAAAATAAACATCTTTCTGGTAGTCTCTGCTTTCAGTCAAGATCCATCTGATGTCAGCAATGAGATCTGTCATTTCATATCTTAATCTGAATCTGGCTTGAACCTCTGGCCTTTCCCTGTCAATGGACTGTTGCAGTCATTTTTAAGTTATCTTTAGCAAAAATTACTTGTATGTGTAATTAATGATATTGTTCAATGATTTCTGTATTCTGCCTGATCATCCTTCTTTGGGATGGGCTAAAGTATGGCTGTCTTCTAATCAGTTGGTCAATCTTCCAAATTTCTTGTCACTGATGAGGGAGTGCCTCCAGTACTGAATCATTATATTGAAGTATTTCAATTTATATTCAGTAAGTTCCTAGAGGCTTGTTTTTTGCCAATGCTTTCAGTGCAGGTGGACTGCCTCCTTCAGTACTGTTGACCCTTGATCATATGCTAGCTCTTAAAATTGTTGAACATCATATCCCTCCAATCTTTTCTTTCTCATGCTTTAATCTTTATTCAATATTTTCCCCCTAGAATATTTCAATATTGCAAGCCAAGGCTTGAGTTTTTTTCTTCAGTTATTTCAGTTTTAGAACTACTGAGCTTATTCTTCCCTTTTGGTTTTTTAACTAACCATTTAATGATAATATTGGAATTTGTCTTTTCAAGCTGTCCTTAGAAATTTTCTATGCAGCTCTTTTACTTCCTAATTTCTTCCATTTGCTGTATCATTTCTACACTGGAGAACAAGCTTCAGTCTCTTCTGATATCCATTTTTTATTTTTTTCTTCTTTGTTGTCTTCCTAATTAAGTCTTGTTTTCTTTCTGTATTATATTCTTGATGTCTTTCCACAATTCTTCTGCTCTTCTCTCATTAGTGTCTAATGCACCAACTCTGTTCTTGAAATGATCTCTAAATTCAGATGGGATATATCCAAGATCATACTTTGACTCTCGTGGAATTGTTTTCATTTTCTTCAGCTGCATCCTGAACTTGCATGTGACTAGTTGATGGTCTGTTTCTCAGTTTGCCCCTGGCCTTGTTTTGGCTAATAATATTGATTTTTTCTAGTGTTCCTTCCCACAGATATAGTCAATTTGATTTTTGTGCATTCCATCTGGTGGTCCATGTGCCTAGTTGTCTTTTATGTTGCTTAGAAAAGGTATTTGAAATGACTAAGCTATTATTGGTCTTGCAAATTTCTATCATGTGATCTCCAGCATTGTATCTATCACGAAGGCCATATTTTCCAACTACTGATCTTTCCTCTTTGTTTCCAACCTTTGTATTCCAACTGCCAGCATTCAACAGTGCATACTGATTAGTAGTAGCATATCAATATTAGTTCATATTGGCATATTGATATTGGTTCCTCTACTATAGTGCTCATATCACACCAAGTCACGATGTTAAAAACAAGGGAGACTGTGCCAAGGAACAAAGAAGGCATATGAATACTTTGAAGTTTTTGTACAATTTTTCTGTAAACTTAAAAGTGCTCTAAGAAGTAAAGTGTGTTTTTAAGAAAATCCAAATATCCAGATGTTGTGTCAATGTTTTAGTTTTCAACTGTATGTTTTGGTCTGTAAAGACTGCCAGAGTGTTCTCCATTTGCTGAAAACATTTCAGGTTTGGAAGATAAAATGGCACTCCGAGAATAAGAGGATGTGTAACTGCATGTTGAGGGTGATTCCATTCTGACTCAGCACCACCCACACAAATTTTAAGAGGCAGAATGATAGCAGGCCTGGAGGTGGAGTGTGGCTCTCTTTGGAAGGAGGTGACACATATGGAGAATGGACCTCCCAACTTTACTTTTAATCCTAGAATATCCTTTTCCAGATTTTTAATAAGGAAACCATAGCTACAGAATCCAGAACAGTGACTCATGTGTGGGTTGTGTGGCAGTGGAGGATGATGAACCATGAGACAAGAAACCTAGAGATTGTGTGTGTGTGCTGAGTTTTGTGTAGTTGCTGTTATTGTTGAATGAGAGTGACTTGAACAACTTTATAGAATGTGGTTATGATGCCTATGAAGGAACTGAACATGCAGGACAAACAGCTAGAACTTATAGACCGTGAGAGCACATGGATGTACAACCAAGGATGAGAAAACGTTCTTGAATGAGGAAGTATGTGTTAAGGTGAAATAAGAAGACCTGGTAGCGTGCATTTATAAGTGTGGGGTGTCCTGAAGTAAGTTAACCTAAAAAATGAAGTTGAGTCATCTTATCCAGGGATGTTGTAAGCAAGGTCTGGTTCATGTGTTTATGACGCACACATTCACAGAGAGCCCAGAGTTCTGAATATCCATTCACTTGACTTAATGCTCAGCTGTTGCCATCTGGAATTCTACATAATTTTATTTCTGAACTTAAGTTCAACAAATGAAGTTCCATAGGACAATGAAGCACACACAGGAAAAGAGGGGACAATGCAATCTGCATAATGTGCATATCCACTATTCAAAAAGTGTATACCAATGTATAGACTCAGTATATTCCATATATAAGGTAACTGCTCTTACATCATTTGCATTTAGAATTGGCATTGCATGAGCTGAGAGATTTATGCTAAACATTTAATACTTGCATTTAACTTTATTTAGAACATTAGGCAGCAAATAAAAAAATACTAAGACCAGTTGAGAAGCAAAGAGAGAAAATGAAAAAATAAAAAGGAAAAGAAATGAAAGAAATAAGAAGGCTTAGTACCTTTCCTGGTGTGGGAGAAATATAAGGCTTTCTGCAACCTGCCTCGGAAACCCTCTACAGTAGTGCTAAGAAATGGAACTGACTCGATTCAATGAACAACAATAACAACTTTTCCTGGCAGTTTTTCCTGATTTTTAAGCCAGAGGCCTTGAATCTTTTATTTATTTATTTATTTTATTGACTGATTTTTTTTTTTTTTCAGCTATGTCTTTTTTTTATATATGTTTTATTGTGAGGTTTACATGGAAGAATATCAGTTTTACATTCATCCTATTGTATTTTGTTTCATTGCAATGATTACAATTCCCTCCATACATCAAATAACCAAAGGGTACACTCCACAGGTTCGTCCCCTGGCCATCAGTACACAGCTCCTCCAGCTCCTCTCCCTCCCTGAGCTCAGTGTCCCCAGATGCTGCATATGTCCAACTCAATGTCTCTGCCTCTCAGGGTAGGGTCCCGCTCTCAACTCTTCTAACTTGATGGTCCCAGGGACCTCTGTTCCTGGGCTTCAAAATCAATCACTCCCCTCCATTTGTCAAAAAACATCTACCTTTATATTTCCAACCCTCACAATTGGTCCTGATGGCAATTATTCATTATTGTACCACAAGAGTCTTATCCCTATTTCCTTTCACGAGTCTGGTCCCAACAGATTGGGAATCATTCAGTGAAGGTTCTACCTACCCATGCCCCATTTGGAACTAGGCTCCCTCTTGAAAGCTTGTAAGTCAGTCACTTCTTGCCTTTACATGCCCCCACCGCCATTTTGGGTAACCAACGTCTAAGTAGCCCATCCCTGTAAACCCTGTGTACCAAGGAGGTGGGAGTGATCCCTGCTGTAAAGATTTGTTCCCTTTTTTGAACTACTACATCCATACATATAGGTAAAGTTCATCAAATTGTAGTGGGTTATTCTTTTTTTTTTTTTTTTTTCTTCCCTCTTTTTTCTTCTGCTAGTCGAGTTCTGATCATTCAGCCATTGAAGCCAGGTCAAGTGGGTACTCTCTGCAAGTATGGGTATTCTTGTGCATTTCCCCTCATTTCATATCAGCTGGATACTTCATTCTCCACTCTATGCCTCTGTGGCCATGTCACTGTCTCTGGGCCCAGGAGTCCCCGGATCTTGCCATGTTGCTGGCCAACCAGGTCTCCATCTGGGTTCACAGGAGTCTATTGAATGTAGTTGGACTTAGATCCCAACTTCATTGTTATTTTACCCACCCTCTTCCCCTCATCTGTGATCAACGTGGTCACCAGCCAAACCACTTGCCTGTTCAGATATTACCCTTGAGTCTTAGTCTTGGACAGAGGTTTGCTCTGAAGGGACCCGAACATTTGCCTTGATGGCTCCTGGGTGAACAGCTTACTTATTCTTGGAGCAATCCGTCATACTGCCATTATTGTTTCGGTTTTACCTGCTGGTCTTTCTTTCACAGAGTATATTCTGTTCTTCTAGCCACTCCAGGCTGGTCTACTCATCCTTTCCAGTAGAAATTCCCCACCTTGGACAATTTTGAGGATTCTGGTTTCTACCTATGGTCTTATGCAACAAACAAGCTCCACAAGAGGTCTCTTTCAATGGGAAATTTCTAGCCCCCTTAAAGGTATTCCAATCAGTTATATTCGTAAGTTTTTCAGAATATGAATATGAATATAACTGATTGGAATACCTTAAAGGGGGCTAGAAATTGCCCAGTGAAGATAAAATAGAAGAATTCTACCAACTGCTTCAATCTGAAATCTATCAAACATGCAATCAGGATGTGTTGCTCATTACTGATGATTGGAATGCAAGGTTGGGAGCAAAGAGGAAGGACCAGTAGTTGGAGAATATGGCCTTGGTGATAGAAATGATGTTGGAGAATGAATGATAGATTTCTGCAAAACCAATGATTTTTTAAATTTCAAATACCTTCTTTTCAGAGCATAACAGACGACTATATACATGGACCTTGCCAGATAGAACACATAGAATTCAAATTGACTACATCTGTGGAAAGAGAAGATGGAGAAGCTCCATATCATCAGTGAAAACAATGCCAGGGGCAGACTGTGGAACAGACCATCAATTACTCATATGCAAATTCAAACTGAAGCTAAAGGAAATGAAAAAAAGTCCATGAGAGCCAATGTATGACCTTGAATATATCCCACCTGAATTTAGAGATCATCTGAAAAACAGATTTGATACATTAAACCCTAAAGACTGAAGACTGCAAGAGTTGTGGGATGACATCAAGAATATCATGTATGAAGAAAGCAAAAAGTCATTGAGAGGACAAGAAACAAGGAAAAGGTCAAAATGGATGTCAGACAAGACACTGAAACTTGCTCTCCAGCTTAGGGATGCTAAAGCAAATGGAAGAAATGAGGAGGTCCAAGGGGTGAACAGAAAATTTCAAATATCAGCTCGAGAAGATAAAGCCAAATATTACAACAAAATGAGCAAACATCTGGAATCAGAAAGACAAAAAGGAAGAACACGCTCAGCATTTCTCAAGCTGGGGCAACTGAAATAAAATTTAAGCCTCAACTTTTGTTATTGAAATATTCTCTGGGCAAATTATTGAATGATGCAGAAAGCATCAAAAGAAAATGGAAGGAGACTTCCGGAAAAAGATGGCGGATTGGGTGGAAGTGTGGTGACGAGCTCTGCCGAGAACAACACAGAGTAAAGGACCAAGAAGGCTCAGGCAATGGTCCCAGTACTCTGAACCACATATAAAGGAATATTTCGAAGGTTGGAAGACTTACAGCTGGGGAGTTTGTGGCAAAAGCAAGAAATCCATTGCTTCCTGGTTCGGAACACTCAGCTGATCCAAGAGCGGCCATATTGTGTGAGGCCAAGCGGGGAAAGGATCAGAGCAGACACGGACGCTTGACAGAGCCACAGAGATAGAGGTGTGGACATTCTTTTTTCTTTTTTGGTATCTTTTTGTTGGTCCCTTGCTGTCTGCGTACCTCCATTCTGGTAACTATAGGGGTGCCTGAGCTAGTGAATACTCCAGCCAGCCCCACCCTCAGAGGGTTCTACTATGCATGTGCATAGATCGCCTAAAAATTTAAAGAGACAGTATCCACTTAAAACCAAACAGCGACAGATACTCAGCCCAAGAGCAGGCCTTGAACTTTTCTTGTTTGCTTTTTGTTCTGTTTTTTAACG
>NW_006408680.1:2783537-2823145 GCF_000296735.1 Chrysochloris asiatica | reverse complement strand
CAACCAAAGGGTATGCCCTGCAAGCCTGGCCTCCAGTCATCCACATACAGGCCCCCTCTCTCTCCAAGTCCAAAGTTTCCCGCTGCTCCATCTTCCCAAGTCATCGTCTCTGCCTCCATCCCTGGCATCACTGCTTCTCTGGGTAGGGTTCCGTTCTCTGCTCTTCTCCTTTGATTGTCCCAGGGACTCTGCTCCTAGACTGCAAGATTAATCACTTCCCTCTGTTTGCCCCAAAACATCTACCTTTACATTTCCAGCCCTTATAATCAGTCCTGATAACAATTATTATTGTTCTTGTAGTAATCAATCAGACTGCCATTATTGTTTCGGATTTTTACTGCTGGTCTTTCTTTCATGAAGTATCTTCTGTTCTTCTGGCCACTCCAGGCTGGTCTACTTACCCTTTCCAATGGAAATTTCCAACCTCAGATGATTCTGGAAGGGTTCAGAATTCCACCTATGGTCTTATGCAATGTAAAGGCTCCACAGGAAGTCTCTTTCACTGGTCAACTTTTAGCCCCCTTTAAGGTATTCTAATCAGTTGTAGGGGCCTTGAATTTTTATTTTGTTGTGGGATCCACAAGTTGTCTACATAGCCTGGCCAGCACACTGGCTAGATGTTGAGGCATGAGCAGGAAAAGTGGGGTAGGTGGTTTAAAGAAAGTACACAGAGATGCAAAATAGCTGCTTCTTACTGTTGTTGTTAAGTTCCACTGAGTTGGTTCTGACTCACGGTGATTCTGTGCAGGGGTGGGGAATCTGTTTTCTGCCAAAATTTATAACATAATGTGGGCCATACAAAATTAGCCTTCTGTATTTGGTCAAACGTTTAATTAATTCACCCCTAATGTGATAGCTTGAGTCCTGGTGTGGTGCTGTGGGTTAATGGGCTGGACTACAAGGTCAGTTTGAACTGCAAGGTTGGCTGTTCAAGTCACTAGCCACTCTTCAGAAACCCTATACAGGGTCACTATAAGTTGGAACTGACTCAATGGCACTTAACAATAACAACAACAACAACAATGTATGACTGGAATCCTGGTATGGGGCTGCATGGTAATTGGGTGGGCAGTTCAAACTTACCAACTGCTCCTTGGAAACCCTATACAGGGTTACTGTGAGTCAGAACTGACTTAACTGCACTTTGAACTTATCAGTGTGATGGTTGGAATTGGGTTTCCTTGGCTGGGCCAGATCAGGTGATTTCAGGGCTCTTTTATAGCCTCTAGGTGGTATATTCCCCACCCCTACATATAGGGTTACAGAAGCTTTAAGTCTTTGAGAGAGCAGAAAGCCTCTTCTTTTCCCATAGAGTGGCTGGTGGGCTCGAACTGAAGACCTTGTATTTAGTTCACAGTCCAGTGCTTATTGCATGGAGCCACAGCACTCCAAAACTAGAAGCTAGGAATAATAAAATACCACAAAATCAAATAGTAACACGGACAATTGAATACACAGCTGATGTTGTCTTATTGTGGATTTAGCCCACGTTGTTGTTGTTGTTGTCAGGTGACATCACGTCGGAACTGACTCATAACGACCCCATGCACAGAAGAACGAAACAATGTCCGATCCTGGGCCTACCACACTACCGCTGCCACACTGGAAGCCATCAATGATGCCACCTAGCTGATCCATCTCGTTGGGGGTCTTCCTCTTTTTCTCTGACCCTCCACCTTATCAAACATGATATCCTTCTCCAGTGACTGGCCCCTCCTGACAATATGTCCAAATTATGAGAGACAAAGTTTGGCTGTCTTGGCCTCCAAGGAGCACTCTGGCTGCACTTCTTCCAAAATGGATCTATTGGTTCTTTTGGCAGCCCATGACACTCAATATTCTCCTCCAACACCAAAACTCAAAAGCTTCAATTCCTCTACAGTCTTCCTTATTCACTGTCCAGTTTTCGCACGCATATGAGGTTATTGAAAATACTATGGCCCGGGTCAGGCACACCTTAGTCCTTCAGCTGACATCTTTGTTCTTCAACACTTTAAAAAGGTCTTGTGCAGCAGATTTGCCTAATGGAAATATGTAGTAGTGACTAAATTTTGCACTTGGTCACCAACCTTTAGGTTGGTGATTTGAACCCATCCTGTTGTACTGTAGAAGAAAGTCCCGGGAAACTGCATGCATAGAGACTACACCCTGGAACTCCCTAGAACACAATTTTACACTGTAACACGAGGAGTTTTCATGAATCCGAATCTACTTGAAGTGTTTAGAATGTCATGAATCAAGATCCTGGTGTCTTCCTCAAGCTTTGCTCAGCAGCCCTGTGTCAGGTTGGATAAGGTGGAAGGTTAGAAGGATGGGGGCTCCTC
Source organism: Chrysochloris asiatica (assembly GCF_000296735.1). NCBI lineage: Eukaryota > Metazoa > Chordata > Mammalia > Afrosoricida > Chrysochloridae > Chrysochloris > Chrysochloris asiatica. Next base: position 2,820,821 of record NW_006408680.1, on the reverse strand, counting down.
TAGCTTCAGTGTAAGAGCAGATTGACTAAGAGGCACAACCAGGTAACGAAAGGTTGTATTTCAACTTGCAGACTGCAGCGAGTGTATTAGAGCAGCTAGAGGTGGAATTGGGGTAAGGTGGAATCAGGGTGTGGGATTCTCCCTGACACTATAAACAAAGGTGCCAGCAAGGACTCATTATCACCCAAGTCCCTAAGGCTTAAGACATTTAGGGGTCCACACATTCTAAATACAAGTTGCAAAACTTCCATCTGGGGCCAGCAGTGTGGCAAGACCTGGGGAATCTTGGGCCCAGAGTCAGTGACATAGCCACAGGGGACTAGAGTGGAGAGTGAAGCATCCAGCTGATAAGAAGAGAGGGCATATGCATAAAAACACGCACACTTGCAGATAATACCCACTTATCCTGGCTTCAATGACTGGATGATCAGAGCTCAACCAGAAGTAAAAAGAAGAGGAAAAAAAAGTATTCTCATACAGTTTGATGAACTTGACCTACACCTATGGAAGCAGTAGCTCAAAAGAAGGAATAAAACCTTACAGCAAGAATCATCCCCTCCCCCTCCACACACAGATTAGACAGTGATGCGCAAGTTGGACATTGGCTACCCAAAATGGGGGGCAGGGAGCTACAAAAGCAAGAAAGGACTGGCTTACAAGCTTTCAAGAGGGAACCTAGATCCAGAGGGCCTGGAGGAAGGTAGAATCTCCAGTGAGTAGTATTCAATCTGTCTAGGTGGGGCTGAGGAAATGAAATGCAGATGGGTCTCTTGTGATACAATAGTGTTTAATTGTTATCAGGACTGATTGTGAGGGTTGGAAATGTAAAGGTAGATGTTTTATAGCAAGAAGGGGAGTGATTAACTTTCCAGTCTAGGAGCGGAGGCCCCTAGGACCATCAAGGGAGAAGAGCGGAAAGCGGGACCCTACCCAGAGAAGCAGTGATGCCTGAAATGGAGGCAGAGATGATGACTTGGAGAGATGGAGCAGCTGGAGACTTTAGATCCAGAGAGGGAGAGCGACTGTGTGCTGAAGATCTGGGGAGTACAGGGGGCAGGATTGCAGGGTATACCCTTTGGTTGGTTGATGATGCATGCAGGGGATTGTAACCATGGCAATGAGATGATTTACAATAGAATGAGTGTAAAATTAATGTTCTTCCATGTAAACTATCACATAATTCACAATAAAACATTTAAGAAAAAAAAACCTTCCATCTGGGATTTCTAAAAGATGATAAAAACACTCAAAATAAACATTTCCCAAGACTCTTTAACTATCACTAACCAAACCTGTCCTTTAGTGCTCAACACACAAGTTGAATCACAACAAGTAACTTAACAAATCCTTTCTTCTTTTAATTGTGTACTTCCCCATGTTGCAAGTCAAACTACTTCCCCATATCTGTAGTCCCATGTAGGTGAAGGGGAAGTGTAGTGACTTTGTAGGATAAGCAGTGTACTGTGAACCACAAGGTCAGAGGTTCCAGTCCACCAACCACTTCAAGGGGGAAATATAAGGCTTTTTACATTTTCAAAGATTGACAGCTTCCGAAACACTATACAGGGTCATCATGAGGCAGAATCAGCTTGAAGCACTTAACAACAACAATATAGATGAAGAACAATTATTAATTCTTCTAAATGGCTACTCTAGTTTTTAGAGTCTTTGTCAATATCTGTTACATTCCCTCCCCTAACTCATAACCTAGGTCTTTCATCCCTTTGTAAGAAATAGATTATTCTAGAAATCATAACTTCTTACAGACATACAGATTACCCTTTCTTAATTTCATACAATTCCCTTAGGCTATTTTGCTGTCGCCAATGTGCTCTGCCAGATACTCTGTTTGTTCAGGCCAGCTCACCACTCTCACCTTCCAAGTATCCACTGTTGAGCCCCTACTTACTCTTCACTCCTTCAACCTTCCAGTCATCTCCATTCTACTTGAAATTCCCTCCACACACACATGTTCACCATGGATCACTGAACTATAATTCTGCCTTACAAATAAAATCTCCCTTTAGTCTGACATCAAATTTTAGACATAAATCAATGTATAACATGCCAAATAAATTATTATTATTATTATTATTATTTAGAATCTGCTTGAATATCTCTGGTCCTTCCTTCCTCCCTTCCCACCCACCCTCCTATCTCATTTCTTTCTTTCTAAGTAATTGAATGACTACTATAACCCAGGCAATGTATGAGAATATGAAGGACATTCAGAGAAAATTACTGTCCTCAAGAAAAGTACATTTTAGTGCTAGGGGGAAACAAGTCAACAGACCATTACGGTCCAGCAGACAGAGATAAATGTTAGATAGTTTGCGTCATTTCCAATCTTAAAGTCAAATTTCATTAAAAGAGAGAGACCTTTAGCAATGACTCCTTTTTTTTTCCCCCTCTCTGAGATGTAACCACACTTACATGTTGATGTCTCTCCACAGCAAATAAACAACACAATTATGCACAAATCAACAAAGATAACTTAGCTTCTGCCTTGAAGTAAAAGAAAATAACTAAAAGTTAATATGAAAACCAATCTTGCAGTGTTGGAAAGAAACCATAATACGCTGGGCCTCACTGTTTAAGATTATTTTCAATTTCTTCAAAGATGATTAGAAATAAAATGGAGCACTTGAGCACTTGTGGTAATTAAATTTTCTCAAGTAGGCCGTGGGCTCATTACTACTGTATGAAGCAGCACATTCACTCACTGGACAACTTTAATTGTTAGAACATCCTTCTTCTCTATAATGAATGAAAATCAATTCTCCATGATTTTCCCCATTGAAACCACGCCTGCCCTCTGGGGCTCTCAAATCATTCTAATCCATCTTCCATATGGTGGTCCTTTATATGGTTCAGGGTAGCTGTCATTTCCCTACTTAGTCCTTTTTGTTCAGACTGAACAGCCTCAGTTACGGAAACCAGTCCTTATGCATCAAGATTAAGTGGGAGCTTACATCTGAGTACTTAACCATATCATGGCTGTCTGAAATGTTGGCGTGTAGGCTCTGTCTCTGTGAAGGCAAACTAGTTCCATTATGGCAACTCCAGAGTCATGGAGAATTTATAACAAGGTTATTAATATCTGATATTGTCTCAACACCATTCAGGAAGCCCTAATAGTCCAATTCTGCATCATCATCACATTGCCAGCATGTCCCTCTCCATTCTTGCAACTACATTGCTAGTCAATGTCTCCTGAGTTCTCCCTTGCCTTCATTGGTCATCTCTCTACTTATCAGAAAGTCTTCCTCTAGGCAATGACTTGCTGATAATGTGCCCAAAGCAAGGGAGAACAACAATGTAATTTTGTAATCCAGATACCCTATCAAAGGAACCCTGGTGGTGCTGTAAGTTACTAACTACAAGGAAGGCAATTCAAACCTATCTGAAGAAAGATGAAGCCGTCAGTTTCCATAAAAATGCACAGTTTCAGAAATCTGTTATAGAGTCACTATGAGCTAGAATCACATCATTGACATTGGTTTTGTTTGTTTTGAAGGGAAACGTTACAAGGAATCCTGAAGGTAGAGTAAGTTAAACATTGGGCTTCTATTCTACCCTAAAGATTAGTGGTTCCAATCCAGAAAGATGAGGTTGTCTGCTTCCACGAAGATCTGCAGCCTCAGAAACCCTGTGTAGTGGTTCTTCTCGGTCCTATAAGGTCACTATGAAGTGGAATAAACTCAACAGCAGTGGGTTTAGGGATTTGAATGCTTTTAAATCCTCTTTTCTAATTCTATCCAAACACAAAGTAAGTTTCCACCAACTCCTTGTTTCTTTTTCTAAAATGTATCCTCCCCCAGTTGTAAACCATAAATAAGGTGCTCATAGTATAATTTTCCAAAGTAAATGTCCAGGTCTTTCTTCCTAGTCTGTTTTAACCTGGAAGTTTCACTGAAACCTATCCACCATAGGTGATGCTGCTAGTATTTAAAATACCTACAACATAGATTCCAGCATCACAGCAAGTATGAGAAATGACATATGAATGGTAAATATCAAGATTAGGCTCCTGAAAATATGTACGAAGTATGAGAGATGAACTCTGGCCATCCTGGCTTCCAGGGAGCATTCTGGCTGTACTTCTACCAAAAAATATCAGTTTGGACTTTTGGCAGTCCCTGGTAATTTTAATATTCCCCTCCAACATCATAACTCAAATGCATCAATTCTTCTAAAAGTTTTCCTTATCCACTGGCCAACATTCATATGCATATGAGGTTATTGAAACTACTATGGCTTGTATCAGGTGCATCAAATCTGTTCTTCAGCTGATCTCTACATTCAGACGGGATATGTCCAAGGTCATATTTTGATTCTTGTGGACTTGTTTTAATTTTCTTCAGCTTCAGCCTGAACTTGTATATAAGCAACTAATAGTCTGTTCCAGAGTCTGCACATGGCTTTGTTTTGGCTAATAATGTGGAGTCTTTCCACTGTCTCTTTCCGCAGATGTGATGCTGTTGTTATTAGGTGTCATCAACTCAGTACCAACTCATAGAGACCCTGTGCACAACAGAATGAAACACTGCCTGGTCCTGGGCCAACCTCAAAATTTGTGCTACGCTTGAGCCCATTGATGGCTGGCTGCCACTTTGCAAATCCCTTTCCCTGGGGACCTTGCTTTTCTTCTCTGACCCTCCATCTTACCAAACATGATATTCTTCTCCAGCGACTGGTTCCTCCTGACAATATGTCCCAAGTATGAAAGACGGTTTGGCCATCCTGGCCTTCAAGGTGCTCTCTGGCTGCACTTCTTCCAACACAGATCTGTTTGTTCTTTTGGCAGCCCATGACAGTTTTAATACTCTCCTCCAACACCATAACTCAAATGTGTCAATTTTTCTATGGTCTTCCTATTCATTGACTAACTTTCACATGCATATGATGTTATTGAAAGTATCATGGCCTGAGTCAGTCACACCTTAGTCCTCAAGCTGACATCTTTGCTCTTCAACACTTTAAACAGGTCTTGTGTAGCAGATTTGCCTAATGCAATATGTCATTTGATTTCTTGTCTGCTGCTTCCATGAGTGTTGATGGTTGATCCAAGAAGAATGAAGGAGTCAGTTTGATTTCTGTGTATTCCATCTGGTGAGGGCCAGGTATATAGTCATCATTCATGTTTTTTAAAAAGGTATTTGCAATGAAGAATTCATTGGTCTTGCAAAATTCTATCATGCTATCTCCAGCATAGTTTCTCTCATCAAGGGCATATTTTCCTATGATTGAGCCTTCTTTGTTTTCAATCTTTTTATTCCAATTGCCAGTAATTATCTACACACCTTAATTACATGTTTGATCAATTTCAGACTGAAGATATTGCTAGAATTCTTTGATTTCATCATCTCTGATTTTAGTGGTTGGTGGGTAAATTTGAATAATAGTGGTATTAACTGCTCTTCCTTGTAGACATGTAGCTATTACCCTGTCACAGACAGCGTTGTACTTTAAAATAGATCTGGAGATGTTCTTTCAGATGATGAATATGATGCCATTTCTCCTCAGTTTGCCATTGCTGGCATAGTAAATCATGTGATTGTCAGATTCAAAATGGCCAACACAAGTATACTTTCATTTTAGTAATTCCTAGCATATCAAAGTTTATGTGCTCTATTTCATTTTTGAGAATTTCCAATTTTCCTAGAGTCATACTTCTTACATTCCAGGTTTCAATTATTAATGGATGTTTACAGCTATTTCTATGCATTTTGAGTTTTGCTTCATCAGCAAACGAAGGTCCTAAAAGCTTTACTCCATTCACAGCATCATGGTAACTCTACTTTAAGGAGGTAGCTCTTCCTAGTCATATTTGGAGTGCCTTCTAACCTGAGGGGCCCATCTTCCGATATTATATCTGACATTTTACTGGTGCTCTTCATTATGTGTCAATATTCAATAATCTGGCGCTGACAGTGTTCCACTGTTACTAATAAAGTTTTCGGTTACTGAATATTCAGAAGTAATCCATCTCTCTTTCTTCCTAATCTGTCTTCATATGGAAGCTCAGCTGAAACCTGTCGATTGTGAGTGACCCTGCTGATATCTAAAATACCTGTGGCATAGCTTCTAGAATCACAGCAACACGTAACCCACCACAGTACGACAAACTGATAGATGAGTGGTAGTTTGACAGATGCCTGGGGGCAAAAAATCACTCACATGTCTTGCACCTTAGACATATCTCTTTCCCATGGTGTTTCGTAGTTGGATTTTAAATTTTATTTTAATATTTTTAAAAAAAGCACAACCTGCATAAGCCCCCATTGAATTGATTTTTGAGCGCTTTGGGAATCCTGATTCTGACATTTAATATGTTCATGCTGCTGTGCTCATAGCATCCATAGTTTTGATAAACATTTCTTCTAGGTTTTCATTCAAGTACTTAAGTATTTTTAATCAGATGTGACACTTTATCAGAAATTCCTCTGGATATCGGTAAGACCCAGGGTAGAAATACTCATTCCTTGTCCTCTAGTGCCCACTGGGACCTGTTTATATGCTCACCTTACTTCTTCCCCTCTCCTGCTACCTACTCTCTTTGAACTCTTCCCCCACCCAACACTCAAAAGACTCCACTCTAAGATCCCAAAGTAGTGGTCTACTGTTGATCAGTCTTATGTTACACTTATAGATATTAGGATGAAGCAAGCTTTGCAGCAATAAATATCTTGGGTTGAATCCCTTCCAGTTCTGTGAATTATAATTTTAGTCTGCTCCCCATCTTTCTGAACCTTTTATTCACATCTGTAAAAAGGAGGATAATACCCATCTGACATGTTTATTGTGATAGTTATAGACAATTTATATAAAGGGCCCAATGCAAAGGTAGTTACTAACTTATGTGGTAGTGTCAGTACTTGTAGTGGTAGCACTCGTAGCTGTTATTACTCTTTTGTTGAAAGTCATATTCCAAAGGATCCATTTTGACTCTTCAGTTCTAAGCTTTCTGCACACTTTTTTACAACCAGGTCTCGCATAGCTGTCTTTCCTGTTAGTCCCCAATATGGGTTAGGAAATACAAGCGTTCTTTTACCTGAACATGGTTCTAAACCTGCCATTTGTTTCATCAGTCCTATTTCTTATATAAGTGTATGAAAGAATAATAATAATAAAGGCCAGTATTTGATTTCCCTTGAGAGGCTACTGTTTTGCTGGACAAAACCAAAACACTTATGTTTTCTTAGATTAAAAACAAACCTTGAAAGTGTCTGAATACTGAAAAGCATCTCCAATATCACCTGGTACAGGTGTACATTTGTGTCTGCACTGTATGCCTTTCCATGAGACCGTGAGGGTCCTGTGTGAACTGATGGGTGAAAGGACACTGTTGTTCTGTTGACTGTAGTTTTACTTTGCTGATCTGTTTCTAGATGCTGTGTTCCAAAGATTATTGTATGCTATGTTTTCATTGTCATTTGTTTCTAGGAACTTTGTGAATTCACATTTTATTTCTTGTACTGTCCAGTCGCTGTTCAGCAGGGTGTTATTCAGTCTCCATGTATTTGATTTAATTTAAAAAAAAAAAAGAAGGAAATTTACTATCTCTCAGCATATTGGCAGCATAAACACCACTACCTCCTTTCACCTGTAAAGGAAATGCCAATAACAGTATTTGCACATGGAACACCTATTGCATGTCACATATGTCGGATCATTTGATCCATGCTATGTCCGGGTGACCAGGGATTGCTGTTTTAGTGGACAGATGAGGAGCATAGGATGGAAGGAACAAAGGACTGTGTTACCTCTTGTCGATTTAAGTCTGTGTTTGAGTCTGCATCTTCTGACACCAAAAACAAGACAAAATAACCTACTGTCCATTTCCAGTTTGTTATTAGCACAAAAGGTAAATTCCTTCCATGAAGGTTGGTCTGTTTTCTTCTGTCATTCATATTTATGTCATTACCTAATCTGGCCATGTCTGAATTAGACATAGAAGGTTAACAGAGGCCTGTGTGGTGCTGTAGGGTTAGCACTAGACTGCTAACCACAGGTTAGCAATGCAAACCCACCAACCACTACTTGGAAATCCTATACAGTGTTGCTATGAGACAGAACTTACCCAATGCCACTTAGCCACAATGTCAATAGATGGCTACAAGTGCTGAACAGAAAAGGAGGATTTAAGGGTGAAAAAACATGAAGAATAAATTGAAAACCTAGGACCACACCTTGGATAAGGACTTTGGAAACTATTATTCTTTCTTGCTTGTCTTGATCTGTAGGGTTTCCTACATTTAACAGGGTACAGTCTTACTACGTATCTACTGCTCATTTTTGCAGAAAATACAAGAGTGCTTCCAAAAGTTCCTGGAAACATTCCATTATCTTTAAATTCCACTCTTCCTCAAACTTTTGGAAGAACACTCATATTTTAATTTTTCTTCTCAGACACATTGACATTCTCTTCCACATTTTCTAACTTTTGCATGCTTTACAGCATATATTCAAATGCAATGCACATATACATGATCCATGAATAATATGAAATTTACAAGACGAAGATATGGAATTTCAAAATGTTTGTTCTACTGATATATACGAGGGTGGGTGATGCTGGCCATTGGACTTGAGACATTTCATGCATTCATGAGTTCTCCAAGGTTTGTTGCTTGTTATTTTTAGGGGAAGTTGTGTCACTTCTGACTTATATCAACTTTCAGTACAACAGAACAAAACGCTGCCAGAACCGGTGGCTTACTCATAACTGCTGCTATGCCCGAGTCCATTACAGTGCCCATACATCTCATTGGAGGAACATATTCTTTTTTGCTGACCCACCATTTTACCAAGTATTTGAAACATTCTATATGGGTTGCACCTTGTTTGTTGTTTTTGTTAGGTGTCATTGAGTCAGCACCAACCCATAGCGACCCTATGCACAGCAGAAGAGAACACTGCTCGATCTTGGGCCAACATCACTCACTACTGTTGCCATGCTTGAGTCAATCGATGCTGCCACTTGGCCAATCCATCTCATTGGGGACTTCCTCGTGTTCTCTGCCCCTCCACCTTACCAAACATGATATCCTTCTCCAGCAAATGGTCCCTCCTGACAATAGGTCCAAAGTATGAGAGACAAAGTTTGGCCACCTTGGCCTCCAAGGAGAACTCTGGCTGCACTTCTTCCAAAATGGATCTATTGGTTCTATTGGCAGCCCATGGCACTTTCAATATCCTCCTCCAACACTGTAACTCAAAAACATAAATTCTTCTACAGTTTTCCTTATTCATTGTCCAGTTTTCGCATGCATATGACGTTATTGAAAATACCATGGCCTGGGTCAGGCGCAACTTAATTCTCAAGCTGACATCTTTGTTCTTCAAAACTTTAAAAAGGTCTTGTACAGCAGATTTGCCTAATGCAATACGTCATTTGATTTCTTGACTGCTGTTTCCGTGAGTGTTGATAGTTGATCCAAGAAGAATGAAGTCCTGGACAACTTCAATCTTTCCTCCATTGATAAGAATTTTGTTTATTGGTCCAGTGGTGAGGATTTTTGTTTTCTTTACATTAAGATGTAATTCATACCAAAGTCTGTGCTCATTGATCTTCAGCAGTAAATGTTTTAAGTCCTCTTCACTTTCAGCAAGCAAGGTTGTATCATATGAATATCGCAGGTTATTAATGAGACTTCCTTCAATCCTGATGCAACGTTTTTTATTCATAGAACCCAGCTTCTTGGTATACAGGTTGAATAAGTATGGTGAAATAATATAACCTTGTTGCACATCTTTCTTAATTTTAAACCATTCAGTGTTCCCATGTTCTGTTCAAACAACTGTCTCTTGATCTATGTACAGATTCCTCATGAGTACAATTAAGTGTTCTGGACTACTCATACTTCGCAATGTTGTCCATAGCTTGTCATGATCCACACAATCGAAAGCCTTTGCATACTCAATAAATTACAGGTAAGCATATTTCTGATATTCTTGCTTTTAGCCAAGATCCATCAGACATCAGCAATGATAAACCTCATTCCACGGCCTCTTCTGAATCCGGCTTGAAACTCTGGAAGTTCTCTGTCAATGTACGCTTGCAGCCATTTCTGTATTACCTTTAGCAAAACTTTACTCGCATGAGATATAAAAGAGATTGTCTGATGATTTCCACATTCCATTGGGTCACCTCTCTTTGGAATGGACACCAATACACATCTCTTCCAATGAGTTGACCAGATATTTGTCTTCCAAATTACTTGGCAGAAATGAGTGAGTGCCTCCTATGCCATCTCACTTTCTTGAAAGATTTCTATTTTTATTCCATCAATTCCTGGTGCCTTGTTCTTTGCCAATTCCTTCAATGCACCTTGGACTTCCTCCTTCAGTATCATTGGCTCTTGATCATATGCTACCTTTTGAACAGTTGATCATATGCTACCTTTTGAAACAGTTGAACCATTTCCTTTGGTACAGTGACTCTGTGTATTCCTTCCATCTTCTCTTGATGCTTTCTGCATCATTCAATAATTTGTCCAGAGAATCTTTCAATAACAAAAGTCAAGGCTTGAATTTTTTTCTTCAGTTCCCCCAGCTTGAGAAATGCTGAGTGTGTTCTTCCTTTTTGGTTTTCTGATTCCAGATCTTTGAATATTTTGTTGTAATATTTGGCTTTATCTTCTCAATCTGATCTTTGAATTCTTCTGTTCAGCTCTTGTACCTCCTCATGTCTTCCATTTGCTTTAGCACCTCTACGCTGGAGAGCAAGTTTCAGTGTCTCTTCCAACATCCATTTTGACCTTTCCCATCTTTCTTGTCTTCTTAATGACTTTTGCATTCTTCATATATGATGTTCTTAATGTCATCCCACAACTCTTACGGTCTTTGGTCTTTAGTATTTAATGTATCAAATATTTTCTTCAGATGATCCCTAAATTCTAGTAGGATATGTTCAAGGTCATATTTTGGCTCTCATGGACTTGTTTTCATTTTCTTCAGCTTCAATTTGAATTTGCAAATGGGTAATTGATGATCTGTTCTACAGTCTGCTCCTGGCCTTGTTTTCACTGATGATATGGAGCTTTTCCATTGTCTCTTTCCGCAGATGTAGTCAATTTGATTTCTGTGTATTTAATTTGGTAAGGTCCATGTGTAAATCATCTCTTATGTCCTCTAAAGAAGGTATTTGAAATGAACAAATCATTGGTTTTGCAGAATCTAGCATGCATTCTCCAGCATCATTTCTATCACCAAAGGCATATTTTCCAACTACTGATCCTTCCTCTTTGCTCCCAACCTTTGCATTCCAATCACCAGTAATGATCAATTACATCTTGATTGCATGCAACAGCATTCCTCTTCAGGTTTTCATTCCCGGCATAGTAAACCATGTGGTTGTCAGATTGAGAATGGACAATACCAGTCTATTTCAGCTCACTAATGCCTAAGGTATTGATATTTATACATTCCATTTCATTTTTACAACTTCCAACTTTCCCAGATTCATACTTCGTACATTCCATGTTATGTTTTTCATTGGATGTTTACAGCTGTTTCTCTTCATTTTGAGTTGTGACCCATCTGCAAATGAAGGTCCTGTGGGCTTTACTCCATTCACATCATCACAGTCAACTCTCCTTTGAGGAGGCAGCTCTTCCCCAGTCGCATTTTGAGTGCCTTCCAACATCTGACAGTGTTTCTCTGCTATTCATAAGGTTTTCAGTGACTAAATATTTGGAAATAATTCGTCACTCTTTCTTCCTAGTCTGTCTTCTTCTGGAAGCTCATCTGAAACCTGTCCACCATGGGTGACCCTTCTGGTACTTAAAATACTGCTTATATAGCTTTCAGAATCACAGCAACTCACCAGCTGCCACAGTATGACAAAGTGATAGAAGAATTGTGGTGGTTGTACCTTACATTAAAGAAAATTAAAATCCTCATCACTAGACCAATAAATAGAATTATGATAAATAGATCAAAGATTGAAGTTGTCAATGATTTCTTTTTGCTTGGATCCAACATGAACACACTTGGAAGCAGTAGTCAAGAAATTAAGAGATGTATTACATTTGGCAACTCTGCTGCATAGAACTCATTAAAGTGTTCAAGAACATAGATGTCAGTTTGAGGACTAAGGTGTATCTGACTGGAGTCATTCTCCATGGTGTAGAACATGAAACACAGTGGCCTGCATTGGAAGGCACTGGTGTAAAGAAGGCTAAAGTTTAATTGAGAAATGGAAATGTCAGAAGAAAAATAGTGACAGCTCAGAAAGAATGCTGAACAGAGAACAAAAGGAGAAGGACTTCTTAGTGTTTCTATTGAAGGACTGTCATGGGTCTTGAGTCCAGGTGGTTAGAGTATACATGAGTGAGAGGGTCCCCTTGGAGCACTGCCCTACATTTATCTCTCTTTATAATTAACCATCAGTAAATAGAGCAAGAGAATGTAGTTAAAACATTTTTATTTTCTGGCTTAGGGGCAAACTTGTGTTCTCACAAGTTTAAATGTAGGCAAATATCTCTCGAGGCACCAATACAAACAAGAAAATAGCAGAAAAACTTCATGGCTTAAACTCAAGATTTCATGGAAAACCTGAGGAATGTATAAATTAAATGCATGATTGTTCATTCACATATCCTTCATTTTAAGAATTTCAGTAGCATAATAACTTCACTCCACAAAAATCAAACACACAACATAGTTTATTATTAAATGGTCTCTGGTAGACCTTATATCATCTTAATTTCCCTTCCAACTTCCAAACAAATATTAAATAACTTGTCACTAACTCTTCTTTTTCTAACTTGTATTCATGGTGTGGCACTGTAGGTTAATGTGCTGGACTACAAAGTCCGTTTGAACTGCAAGGTCAGCAGTTTAAGCTCACTAGCTATTCCTCTGAAACCCTATATAGGGTCTCTATGGGTTGGAACCAACTCAATGGCACTTAACAACAACAAACAAACAAGTTTATAGCTACAACATAATCTTTTTTCCCTGCAGTGTGATCTTTTTTCTCTAACAATTTCTTTTGAAACTCATCTTTCCTTTGCAGATATACCATAAAAACTTTAAATTCAAAAGTAATGGCAGTGTTTAATCTGTGCTGAGGAAGATGCTGCAGTTTCACCAATTAGGAAATTCATCAGGTTGTGAAAACAATCCCTTGGGTTAGTGGCATGATTTGGATATTTTCATGCATTAGGGTAAGTCATGTTGTTACATAACCTCCATATAGAATCCTTGTCATTATTAGGTGTCATTGAGTCAGCACTGACTCATAGCAACCCTACTCATAACAGAATGATACACTGCCTCGTTTAGCACCAACCTGAAAATCATTGCTAAGCCTTTGTCCTCTCAAGCTGCATTTTGAAATTTTCTGTTCAGCTCTTTTACCTCCTCATTTCTTCAATTTGCTTTAGCAGCTCTATGCTAGAGAGTAAGTTTCAGAGTCTCTTCTGACATTCATTTTGGTATTTTCAACTCTTTTTTTGTCTTCTTAATGACCTTTTGCTTTCTTCTTGTTTGATGGTCTTGATGTCATTTACAACTCTCTGATCTTCAGTCTTTAGTGTCTAATGTATCAAATTTATTTTTCATATGATCTCTAAATTTAGGTGGGATATGTTCAGGGTCATATTTTTACTTTTTTGGACTTTAAAATTTTTTTTCAGCTTCAGTCTGGACTTGCATCTGAGCAACTGATGACCTGTTCCACAGTCTGCCCATGGCCTTGTTTTGACTGATGATAAGCAGCTTTTTCACCATCTCTTTCCACAGATGTAGTCAATTTGATTTCTATCTTCTTCTTCCATTCCATTTTGGACAGTGAATAAAGGAGTCCATAGAGGAATCGATGAATTGGGGTTATGGTATTGGAGAAGAGTATTGAAAATACTGTGGACAGTCAGAAGAATCAGCAAATCTGTTTTGGAAGAAGTAAAGCCAGAATGCTCTGTAGAAGTCAGGATGGTGAGACTTCTGTCATACTTCAGACATGTTATCAGGAGGAACCATTTCCTGGAAAACGACATCATACTTGGTGAAGTAGAGTGTCAGTGAAAAAGAGGATGACCCGCAATGAAATGGATCGACACAGTGACAGCAGCAATGGGCTCAAGTATAACAGCAGTTATGAGGATGCTGCAAGACCAAGCAGGATTGCCTTCGGTTGTGCATATAAAGTCGCTGTAAGTTAGAACTGATTCAAGAACATCTAACAAGCATCAACAACAATATGTGGGTGATACAACTTTGCTTGCCAATAGCAAAGAGTAATTACTGATGAAGAGCGAAGACAATACCTTTGAATTTAGGTTACATTTCAACATAAAAAAAGCAGAAATCTTCACAAATGGACCTATAAGCAACATTGTGATGAATGGCGAAGCGATCAATGTTGTTGAGAATTTTATTCTACTTGGATTCGCAATCAACTCCCAAGAAAGCAGCCATCAACAAATTAAATGAGGGATTGCATTAGCAAATCTGCTGCAGAAGATGTCTTTAAAGTCACCTTGAGGACTAAGATGCACCTGGTACAGCTAAGATACTTCCAATTGCCTCAGATGCATGTGAAAGTTGAATAATGAGTAAGGAATAGCATAGAAGCAGTGATGCATTTGAACTATGATGTTGGTGACTATATCATGGACTGCCAGAATGAGCAAATGACATTTTCTTGGAAGGAGTACAGCCAGAACACTCCTTAGAAGCAAGAATCATGAGACTTCTTCTCACATACTTGGGACATATTATCAGGAGGGACCAGTTCCTTGAGATCGACCTCAGGTTTGGTAACACAGAGGTCAGAGAGGAAAAAAAAAGGAATACTCTCAATGAGATAAATTGACACAACGTCCACTATAATGAACACATAGATCAAAGATGCTGATGATGATGGTACCAGACTGGGTACCCTTTCATTCTGTTGTATCTGGGTCACTATGAGTAGGAACTGACTCAAGGGTACCTACAACAGCAACAGAAAACAAATTAAACACAATAAAGTAATATAATAAATTAGTCTAAATTAAATTAACTTTTCCCCAAAATATTTTACTATATTCGTGCTTAGAAAGAGAGACCGTCAAACACCTTTTCAGTACATGTTTGTTCACAAGATCATCAAGAAAAAAATTGCACATTGCAGTCTCTGTTGGACTCTACAGAGAAAGATTTTGTTCTTCGCTTGTTTCTGTTCAAGCTATTGGGCTACAGTGAGGCCATTCAATGCCCTGAGGTAAAGAACTGTCCTGCCATCCAGGGCCCAGGTTAGGGCTCCATCTCCTTACAATGGGACAACTTCCTCACCTCCTTTGATCTCCAATCCAGTTGCGTAAGGAGACTATAGGAATACAGATTGCACGATGAGATTTCTGGGGAGAGAGAGATCCCAGTATAGGTCCTAGACACCAGGAGCAAGAGATTCCTGGGGGAGGAAGGGGTCTCAGGTCACTAAGAGCTCAGATTATATGCTGTACCCAGGCAGCAATTTCTCACTTTTTTGAAGAAAGCAGAGACAGACTCAAACCCAAGAAGAAAAACATCTGAGAAAGATTGAGCCTTGCATTTGGGGGCAAATTAAAGTGAGAAGACAGAGACAAGGAGATCATTCAAAGGGTGTATTCAATGTCCAGGATTGAAGGGGCAGAAGTGTGGGCTGAAGAAGGAAGTGACAATAAGTGTGGAAAAGAACACTTTAATACCCAATAAAATAATAATAATCTTCCATTAGAGTATACTGTACCCTATCTCTCTCATTTGTCTGCACTCATTTTCAAAATAAGAACTTTTTTTTTTCTCTTTACTCTAGGGGATAAAAGAAAGAGAAACACTGAGAGAGAGATTGAGACAAAGAGAGAAAGAAGATATTTAATACCCACTTTTAAAATGTTATGTACTAGATTCTCTTTAAAAGGGGCCTGGAGTGACCGTGAGTGCTCTTCCCCCCACAAGAGGGCGCTCCTGAATCCAGGAGCAGAATGGTGCTTGAACTCGGCTCCTATTAACCCTGCCTGCAGAAAGGGCTCCCCTTCTTCTTGTCTGGTTGGTTACAGCCTGGAGACAGCCGCATGACACACTGATCTCTAATGGAGGCTAAGAACTGTTAGATTCATTATAGGCCATTCTGGAGGCATGGCTTGTCCATGTACAGGTGTGTGGAGGGTGTGCAGGTCACATAGGGAGGTACATATGTGTAGGTTGTATTGATATGTGTGGGTGTATGTAGGTTTGTAGGTATTTGTAGATTAGCATAGGTGTGTAGGTTGTGAAGGTGTGCACGTGTATGTTGTTGTTGTTTTTGTTAAGTGCCATCGAGTCGGGATCTGATTCATAGTGACCCTGTACTGGGTTTCCAAGGAGCAGCTGGTGAGTTGGAACTTCCGGCCTTAATGGCCCAAATCACCGTTGCAGTTTATCACATTAACCGGCAGCACCACACCAGCTGTGTGGTGTGTGTAAATGCATGTTGTGATTTCGCTTACCTATGTGTGTCTACGTATGTACATGTGCAGAGGTGTGCAACTTGTACTGATGTATAGGTGTGTGTAGGTCAGGTATGTGTGTGTAGATGTATAGGTGCATTAACTTACCTAGCTCGGTGTCAGTGTGAATGTGTGTAGCTTGTATAGATGAATGTCGGTATGTATGTTGTGTATAGATGTATAGGTTGTAGAGTGTGTAGGTGTCTGTCAGTGTGTAAGTTGTATAATATGTAAGTATATAGGTTATCCTCGTGTAGAGTTGTGGAATAAAGTACTGGACCACAAGGTCTGTTTAAACCACAAATTTGGCAGTTCAAACTCACCAGCCGCTCCTTGGAATCCCAATACAGGGTCATTATGAGTCAGAACCTATTAGATAATACTCAACAACAACAAGGTGTGTGTAGGTTATGTAGATGTGTGCATAGGCTTTGTATGTGTGTGTTGGCATATATGTGTATAGGTTGTGTAGGTGTGGTCAGTGTAAAAATGTGTAGCTTGTGTAGTGTATAGCTATATAGATTAAGTAGGTGTGTGAAGATTATCTAGATGTGTGTACGTTGGTTATGTAAGTGTGTGGCACTGTGTCTGTATTTAGGTGTGTGGGTGTGCATATGGATGTAGGTGTGGTAGGTCTGTATGTGTGTGGGTATGTAGATTGTATAGTGTGTAGGTGTGTGTCAGTGTAAAAATGTGTAGCTTGTGTAGTGTATAGGTATGTAGATTATGTAGGTGTGTGGAGATTATCTAGATGTGTACATCGGTTATGTAAGTGTGTGGCACTGTGTCTGTATTTAGGTGTGTGGGTGTGCATATGGATGCAGGTGTGTATAGGTCTGTATATGTGTGTATGTAAATTGAATCGTGTGTGGTGTGGTAGGTAAAGGCTCCAGGTTGGAGGCTCTGTTTTCCCAGGACGCTTGCCTTGCGCAGGCTTAGCTCGCAAGAAGCCTTCGCCCACGAGCTGCTTGTGAGCAAGTCAAGCCAGATGTCCTTTTCCTGACCTGGTCAACTGAGCAAGAACCAAGTTCCCGGGGAGTAAAAATAGGGTATCGCTGCAGTGTCCTGGGTCTCCTGGCAGGGACACGGGGCCCCAGAGGTCTGCAGGGCCAGCTTAGTCTCCCACTTCAAGCCTAGGGCATGGACAAGAGGTGCCTGCTGCCAGGGAGACCTGCCAGGAAAGGGCTGAGAGGCTGGGGTTGGTGAGGGACATGGCTCTTCTGTGAGTCAAAGGCCAACAGCTGTCACCGTGAGGGAGGAGAGGTGGGAGAGTGGATCAGCCTTCCCCTGCAGTGGTGGCAGTGGAGTCAAAACAAGCAGTCAGAAACACGAGGCCTTCAAAATACAGTAATTTGTGCCACATCAAAGCGGTGATTAGCACAGCTTTCTGGCTGTCTCTCTGTTTATTTATGGCCCATTACACATTTTAATGCTATTTTCATAAGGTGTTTCAGCTGCTGCAGTTCCATATTTGGGTGACAAAAGTGTCTGAGAAGGAACACAATTGTTGGACAGCCACAATGACAAGTAGCATCCAAAGAAGAGAGGCAGAGGAAAGCATGTTCCCAAGACATCTCAAGCCAGCGCATTCAGGCACATTCCCATGGGCAGAGAAAGGCAGACCTTTGTCCACAGGTCAGGCTGGGGGAGGTAAGGGGCATCCTGGTCAAGCCTAATGCTTATTAGTTATTTGTAGAGGAGAGAGGTCAAGTTTGAGTTCCTTCTTCTCCACGCCACAAAAGCCAGCCATTTGCTGACACGGATTATTCAATAACCACTGAATTCACTTCCCAGCCCTAACTGGCTTTATTTCCAATGGATCTGTGTCCATGTCCACACTAGGGGTGGGGCAGGGAGAAATTCTCATAACTCCCTTTCAGTACTGGGAAGATTGGGAGTATCACTTTAGGAAGAAATTTGAACGTTCCGTCTCATACTCAGTAGACAATATGTGCTTCCCCTTCAGATACATTTAATGGCCATTTCCTCTAAAGACAGGTTTCTATTTGCAATCAGTATCCTTGAAAATGCAAGTCGGTTTATTTATGCCACGGGGAAAACACACAACTTCTGCCTTCAGTCGGAAAGTAGAAGGGCCATTTGGGAGAGAGACGACAGGGTGCCATATTGCTTAATCCCTGGGTTAATTGAGGGGGCAGGAAAAGGACTCTTAGCCTGTGGAGTACACACTTCAAGAAGTTAGATTTATGCCGCTGAGTATCCAACAAGCCATCCCAGTCCTAAGTCCAACCCCACAGTTTCTATTTAAAGAACCAGTTTCCACCACCACATCCCCACAGAATGCCCTTCACGTTTATGAAACATGCAATTAACAAGCTTCAGAAAACCAACAATGGATAGCTGCTTTCCTCACATCTATGTCCCTGGGCTGGGAAGGGACTCTTCAGCTTAGCCCCCAGACTTTCCAAAGCAAGTGCCAACAATCTACTGTGGACACCTGTCCTCTAGGACTGGACAGGAGTGCGAGAGCCATCTTAAAAGTCATCCCAAGATAACTTGGGTCAGAATTTAACTAGCCACCTACAAATAAAGTTCATCCCATTACCCAACGCAGAAGGCATCTGATTCTTGGCAGCCTTTACTTTCAACAGTTGTATCAAATGTAATCACACACCGCTAGCATGAGTGTTGCAAACGGTCTCAGCAAGATAGTACTGCTTTTGTCTAACCATTTCAAATCAAATTTGTTTGATTTTGGCAAAGTCCCAAAGAATAAAAGTGCCCTAAGCAAAAGCGTGAGTTTGGAGCACTCTTAATTGTAATAATAATGCGGTTGTTTATTGCTAAGTGGCATTGAATTGGTTCCAACTTATAGCGATCCTAATGCTTCCTGAGTGTCAGGTACCATTCTAAGCAGTTGTCAGGTTTCCATTGGTAAACTCCCAGAAGCACTCAGGTAAGTTTACTTGGAGGTGAAGACCTTGGGTAGAGGGGTTACGGAACTTTCCAAAGCCCACTGGACTAGTAAGGAGTCAAGCCAGCCTCAGCATTCCCATTTCCTGTTCCACATCACCTAGCAAAGACTCTACAAGGTATGTTTTGTGTTTGCAAGTTTTTATTTCCTTGTCAAGAAAAGTATAATTTGAAAGAGAAAGTAAAAATAAATCATGCCTGATTCTCCTGGTGTGGCTCTGTAAGTTAAGCATTGGACTGCTAACTGCAAGGTAGGTGGTTCAAACTCACCAGACACTCCTTGGAAATGGTATACATGGTTGATATGAGTCAGAACCAACTGGATGACACTTAATAAGAACCATTTTCAGCAAAAGTACATTTAGTACCCTCAGTGCACAGGGTTAACAGGGTTGGGCAACTTAGACATTGGCTACCCAAAATGGAGGTGCTACAAAGTCAATAAGTGACTGCCTTACAAGCTTTCAAGATGGAACCTAGATCCAGAGCATGCAGGGGGAGGTAGAATCTCCACAGATTGGTTTCCAACCTGTCTGGATGGACCTGATGAAAGCAGATGGGGATAAGACTTCTGTGGTTCAATAGTGAATAATTGCTATCAGGACCGACTGTGAGCATTGCAAATGTAAAGGTCGATGTTTTGTAACAAAAGGAGGTGAATGGTTGATTTTGCAGTCCAGGAGCAGAGGACCATCAAGGGAGAAGAGCAGAGTGTGGGACCTTATCCAGAGATGACGCCAGAGATGGGGGCAGAGAGGATGACGTGGAGAGATGTAGTGGATGGGGACTCCAGAGCCAGAGATGGAGAGGGGCTGTGTGCTGATGACAGGGGGACATGCCTGTGGGTTGTACCCTTTGGTTGCTTGTTAATGCACGGAGGGGATTGTAATCATGGCAATGAAATGAAATACGATAGTATGAATATAAAGCTGGTGTTCTCCCATGTGAACTATCACTCAATTCACAATAAAAACTTGAAAAAAAAAAAAAAAAGTACGTTTACTCCAGAGCTCCTGACAGCCCACATTCAGTTTGGAGCTTGCTACTGTTGTAACTATTGGTTTGGTCTGTTTGTATTTTATGATTATTTGAGATCTATGTGGATTACATTTTGCTGAAACAGCAAGACACCAAGACCCTAGCTGGAAGAATCTCCAACTCCAGGTTCCAGACATTGTGCATGAGATGTTTTGTTCCTTTACCTTCTACTTCCAGACATCCCAGACCAGCCAAGAAACCCAAATTAAATCTTAAAAGACAGAGACCATGCTATGTTCACTTGACTTTTTAAAGGCAGAAAAGTGCAAAGTGCCAGGGCTCCCAGGAAAACCCAGAGTCCTCTGGGCCATTGGGATAAGGCTACTGTAGCAGACAAAAGCACTTCCAGGGCCCTGAATGGGAAGAGACTCAGAAACAGGCTTTGTTAACTGCTTACTGGCTCACACTTTCTGTTGTTAGGAAGCCAAACTTTGGATAGGGTCCCTGTGCCACAAGGGGGAGCCAGGGGCATGATGTCCACTTGTCTCTGGGTCACTAGACATGAGAAATGATTAGCTGTGACTGCAGTAACCCTCACACATTCCCACACATCCAAACCACCACTGCGTCATTTTTACATGGAGAGGAAATAGCTGTACACACAATGGGCTGCTTCTGGAAGCATTTGCCCTGCACCCGGAGCAGCCATGTCAGCTACAGGGAGGGGCGAGGGTCAAGCCTCAAGGGAGACAACCACTGCCAGGTCAGCAATAGCCAATCTGAGGGTGAGCAGGAGTCTGTGCAGAAGGAGAGACTTTGGACACAATAATGTTCTCACAACAGGGCTCCCTAGGGTCATGGACTCAGAATTTCCAGATCCTTCCAGATGCAACCAGCACAGCACACAGGGAACATTTCCATTACACTCATTGCTAAGTGCAGACCATCTGCTCAGA
This sequence comes from Chrysochloris asiatica, assembly GCF_000296735.1. Lineage (NCBI taxonomy): Eukaryota > Metazoa > Chordata > Mammalia > Afrosoricida > Chrysochloridae > Chrysochloris > Chrysochloris asiatica. Next base: position 2,799,493 of record NW_006408680.1, on the reverse strand, counting down.
GCAACAACTCCAGCCTGCAGTCACAGAGTCCAGTATGGCAGGACTGGGCACTCCCAGAGGTGGTGGGGTTCAGCCCCTCAGGCTTCCCCCTCCTCATGCTTTCTCAAAGGTGAGATTGCTGGCAGTTTCGCAAGCCTCTGTGATCTATTTCAGCCCTCTCTTAGTCCAAAGAGAGCTGGTTGTCAACACAACAACCTATAAATACTATTGACACATTAGAATCCCAAGTGAGCTATTCTTCTCCCTGTCAATGTGACAGCCCTCCTTACCCTCCTATAAAAAGGAAAACACAAATGGGTGGTGAGTGCAGGACAGCACGGTGGAGGACCCTGGGCAACACATATCTCCCCCTTGGCAGTATTTTTCTATGTATCAGTGCATATGCTAGCTGGGATGTCAGATCTATTAACACTCTTGGTCTAAATATGGATCTTTGCATGGAGATTAGACTAACACACCACAGAGAAAACCAAGTTGATTGTCCACGCCCCTCACTGTGTGCAGAAGGAATTTGGCTTGAGACGAAGGTTCTATCATTTAGGAATAACATTCTCTGAGTCTCACTGAGCAAAGGGAAACAAAACATGCCCTAGGCTTCCATATCTGGGTCTGCAGTACATTGTCATTACCACTGACAATGGATTTAACCTCTTGGTGGCTTGGGTTCCTACTAGACAAAAGACCACCAGTATTTTCAAGGCAAGCACTTGAATACACGAATACTTCACGACTGCAGAGCACAATGCTATGACGTGGATGCTGTTAGGTTTAACCAAGGCTATGCTTTCTGACCATCAGTGCTATTTTGGGCTTAAGCATGCATCCAGCTGCACAGTTACATGGGAACAAGTACACTTTGAAGGGGAGAAGAATTGTGTGTGCATATGAGAAGTCCAGTTTCACATGCCTTTGGTGTCTTGGCAAGTCAAAAAAAGAAAGAAAAGCCAGACGAGTTACCATGAAGTGGATTCCGAGTAAGTTCATGGAGGCAAAAGTGCAGGGTGGTTGTTCAAGAACAGTGATTGTATCTGTTCTTAGCCCAATGGCACTATGGCGATCTTTGTCCCTGTGGGGGCCACTTTGGCTGCCTACAGTTTCAGCCACTGACCAGCAGAACTTAATTGCAGGCTCTGGTTCACCAGCAGTGCTCATGAGAAGTATTGTTGTTGTTGTTAATGCTGCCCCCAAAACAAGGGCTCAGAAGGTACATGAAATGAGGAACTCACCACTCACTGAGTTATTTCTTTCCTTTTCGCTACCTGAGAAAGTTTGATGAAGTCTGGCAAGTACAGGTATTCTTAACTAGGGCTGAAATGCAGATTCATAACCACTTGACTTTGGGTAGTCATCATCAACAAAGAGAACTTTCTGGAATCCCTACGCAAGCCATATGTTCCAGAAACAATCCATATTAAAATCAATGGACTTTTTATATTTGAAAGGAAATGCAGTGCATATATTAGCTAGGTTCATGCTTATTACTGTAAAAAATCAATTAACTCAAAATTGTATTGGCCTAATACTGGCTTTACACCCTCGGAAACCCTGTACAGGGTCGCTATGGGTCGGAACCGACTCGACGGCACTTAACAACAACAACAACAACAACAATACTGGCTTATGTCTCAGTCCAGAAGGCGTGGACTGATTTGTGGGCAGCCTTCAGTTACTCAAATGCCTTCTCCTTGTGAGTCCACCCTCTGCTAGGGACTGAGTCTTCAACAGTCAGATAGCAGATGGAGAGCAAGAATGAAGAAGAGTCACCCGTTTGTAACTGCTATGCATGAGAATGATCACTATCACTCCTGTTTGTTTTCCAATGGTCAAAACTAATCAAGAAACCCCAAGTCTCTGCAGAAAAAGCTTAGAAATGCATTCCCCAACTAGGCAGTCATTTCCCTGTGAAAACTCCTGACTAAGTACGGAAGAGGCTGAATTCTATGATCAGGTTGTGGTTCTCCGACCTGTCATTGTTAAGTGCTGTTGAGTTGCTTCTGACTCATAGCGACCATGTATAGGGTTTTCAAGGCTTTGTGGGAACAAAAGTCATCATTTTTATCCCAGAGTGGCTGGTTGGCTCGAACCGCAGACCTTAGGATTTATAGCCCAGGGCTTATCCTCAGCGCCACCTTGCTCCCTGATCCAGTGATCCTCTAGTGTTGGGATCCTTTCAGGAACAAATCTGACAATGCTATTAGAGACCACGACCCCATACTTGGCAAGGAAACATATTTCGTTTTTTAACAGATGTAACTGTTAGAATGCGCTTATACTGTGTTGTGGTATTTTACCAGTAACTTCTACCTGTTGATCTAGCTCTACCCTTCTAGAATCACCGAATTAACCTATTCCATCTTCCACTTGTCAGATCTTCAAAAAAATATAAGATCTATTGTATCTCCTTTAACCGGTCACTTTCTGAAGCATCCCCAGCTTCCTTCTAGTTTTCACTCATTTTATTATACTTGGAGATTCACCAGACTCTTTGTCTGAGATCAGAAGTGAAAACAGTTCTTCAGAAGTGCAGACTTGAGTCTAACGGAACAACGTGAGAAAACTCAGTGCATCTTATTCTGAAAACTATCACACACGGGAATGAAAACCTCTGTAGCACCTGTTCCTATTTTCATATCAGCTGAATGGCTCGATGTGGGCAGATGTCAGCTTTGGAATCTTGGTTGCTTTAGTGTTGTCCAGTTGGTTCTGACCCAGAGTGACCGTATATAGGAGAGTATGAAATGCTGCCCGACCCTGCACCTTCCTTCCTCACAGACGTTTCTATATCTGAGCCGATTGTGGCGGCCACTATGCCAACCCCTCTGGCTAAGCCCTGCTGTTTCTCAGCAGTTCCTTCCTCAATATTCCTGCAGGGAGAGACAGTTTCATTTTAGTGAGCATGCTTGTTCTAGCACAAATCATTGTAAAGTTTAAAAGGACAAAATATGGCTGAACAAAATGATATTAAAGAAATTCAAGGTGATACCATGTTTTTGCAGTCTTTGTTACATCACATTAGAGGGATACAAACAGAGTTTCTTATTTAAAAAATATAATAAAGCATAGATTAAATATTAAACAGAAAGAACCACAGTCCATTCTTTCTGCTAAGAAAAATTAAGTTTGCTACACTTTCTCCCTCGATGCTGGTTTGTGGTGGTAGTTATGTGCCGTCCAGTTGGATCAAATTCACAGTGACCCTGTGTAGAGTTTCTGTGTCTATAAATCTTGACAGGGGTAGAAAACCTCATCTTCCCCCACGGAGTTACTGGTGGATTCTAACTGCTGACCTTACAGTTAGCAGCCTAGCTCGGAATCCACTGCACTACCAGGGATCCTTGCATGGTGCAACATTCTTCATGAAAATAGTTTTCAGCTTTCTTAATAAAATATCTTAAGTTTCATACTTACACTTAGGAATTGCATTACATTTGAGGATATCTTATAGTATCATTTGGTAAACTATGGATCTCTGCTGCATTTGATTTTACTGTTTAAGAAGAAAATGTTGCATTGTGAGCAGTCTTATCATGATGGACTTTGGAAACATTGAGTGGAAATGAGACTAACATGATAATTACTCTGGAATTTGAACAAGTTCCACTTCTCAGTCCATCTTCATGTTGACTTTGTATGTAAGTGGGAACAGTTTGGCTGTTAGTCAAATGTCTGTCTTCATATATAGTGTACCTTTCTAAGAATTAGAAGAAAAATTAAAGGGACCCTTGTGGGTATGTTAAAACACCTTTAACATCATGATGACAATGTTTTCGCTTGTGTCACAAATTTGTGCCTATTTGTTATTATGAATCATTGCACATACCTCAGCATTTTAATATAATGGTCTACCAGCATTGGTTCCTAGAAACTTCAGGTTGTACGGAAATCAGACACTCCTAACCCAGGGACTGCCTGGCCTCCTTCCTTTATCAGCCAGATTCTCTTTGTAGCTTCTGCTGTTTCAAGTTACTGTTCACGTACTGTGGCTAATTCCCTTTGTTCAACTTCACAGTGAATGCCGCTTTGCTTCCTGGGTATTTGTTGTTGCATTCCTATGAATGCAGGCTGCTCAGATAAAGGGAAAACAGGGTGCATCCATCTGTGTGCAAATTAAAGATGAGTTTAACCCCCTGGCATCCAGGACCCTCTCCTTTTAGATAAAGACTGTTCTGTGCTGTTGACTGACAAGACAAACCGTTACAGGAACATGCATATAAATATACATATAATGGCATTTGATAGAACTTCAAAAGTCACTGCTTTGATACAATGTTGTATTGACTCAAATCAAGACCCTGGGGAGGGGCTAAGAGGGCAGGGACTGAAACTGAGGGTGATGAGTTGAGGAAAAGTAGTGAGATTCTTTTGAATTTGAAAGGAAAAAGTGATTTTCATTTTTCAAGGTAGATTTCCCAACAAATGACTGACACTTTTGCAAATGGATGGGAATATTTGAATCAGGGTTACTATGGTGGCTTGGACAGAGACTCAAGAAGGTAGGGAAATAGGAATGGAGGACATCAAAGTGGGCTGGGAATGGGAAGTGTGGGGCAATGACAGGATGTGGGATTACTGTCTGTTCTTGGGGAGAGAGTGGATACTCATCTTCTCATGTTTATTCCTCCTTCAGTGGTTTTCAAGAGAATGTGAGAGAAGGACCGGTGTATCCCACATAGAAACAGATCTTGCCTTGTCACCATGAATTACAATACCCATTTAGCCATTCACTAAATATTTATGGGATGCCCACACACACTGTCTTCTCTAGGAACTGGGGGTCGAGGAACGAGCAAGTCAATGAAAGTCCCACTTCTCATGGGCCATTCTTCTGGTGGGAGAAGACAGTAATGAACTGAAGAAGAATGAGAAACAGCTGCAGCGTCTGCTGTGTGAAGATCTGGGTGAAGAAAATTCCACCTGAGGGAGCAACAAGATATGTTTGAGGTACTCAAGGATTCCAAAAAGGCTGACCATGGAACACAGGGAGGAGCCCTGAAGATGAGGGCAGAGAAACAAGCAGGGTCGGACTACAATTTTAGCCAAAGAGCAATGGTAAGCCAGTGGAGGGATTTCAAAAATTGTGTGTATAATTTTTATTTTGGTCTGTTCAAATCAGAATCCAAATAAGGTCCCTGTTACAATAAATGGGTATTTTGCTTACATCTCTTGAAAGGAATCTCGTAGGTTTTCTTAGTGGATTAAGGAAGTACCATGTGATGTCATCCTGTTTAAAGACCAGTCTAGCTCCTGTGGAGACCAGATAGTAAGAGGGACAGATGTGAACCGAGAAAGCCATGGTCAGGAGACTGTGGCTATGGCTTGAATGTGAGGGGATCCAGGTTTACACTCAAGTGACAATGAAGGATGATGCAGGAAGACTTTGGATGAGTAGAGGACATGTTTGTTTACCACCTTATTTTCTAGCTAGCGCTTACTGGCCTTTTTTTTTTTTATGTCCAGCCTTTGAGATTTGCAGAACCTAATTATAGGTATATTTATAAATGACAGGCATATCCCTGTGAATTCAAGCTATAAAATTAATACCCAGATGGAAACTGTCTACCAGAAGTATACATTTGTACACCACAAGCCTGAGTAAACTGTGGAGGAATAAAATAAAAAAGAGTCTCAAAATCACAGTAGTACTGGTGGTGTGGTAGGTTAGGCACTGGGCTGCTAATCACAAGGTTGGTGGTTCAAATGCCCCAGCCCCTTCTCCATAGAAACGTCAGGCTGTCTGCTTTCATAAAGGTTTGCAGTTCCAGAAACCCTCTAGAGGGGTCACTATGAATCAGAAACCACTTGATGGCTGTAAGTTCATTTTGGCTTTGATTTTGTTCATTGGGCCAAGCACTCCGGAAAATAAGGCAAATCAGATTGTTCTATTTGGATTTTTTCCCTATGTGGATGGTTTCACTTAAAATTTCACGTTGTTTTTTTCTTTCTTTCTGTTCAGCAGTATAACCTAACAGAAATTATTTCTTCTTTTCAAAAAAACAATAAAACACATGGGTTTCACTATAGATTCTGTTGTTGTAGAAAACCTATAACATTGGCTGCGGAGGCATCAGAGATACAAATGCAGGCTCCCAGTATGCCCCCTGGATTGAACCATGGGAGCTGGAACCCTCTGGGCATGTTGCCAAGCATTTTTGGACAAGCACTGCTGGCCACCAGAATCAGGAAGGTGCTAGAAGAACTGATGCATTTGAGTTACGGTGTTGGAGGAAAATATTGAAAGTTGCATGGGCTGCCTTAAGAACAAACAGATCTATAGTGGAAGAAGTGCAGCCAGAGTGCTTCATGGAAGCCAGGATGGCCACACTTCATCTGTCATACTGTGGACATATTATCAGGAGGGACCAGTCACTGGAGAAGGATATCATGTTTGATAAACTAGAGGGTCGGAGAAAAGGAGGAAGACCTCCAACGACATGGATTGGCACAGTGGCGACTGTGATGGGCTCAGGTGTAGTAGGGACTGTGAGGTTGGCCCAGGACTGGACAGTGTTTCGTTCTGTTGTACATCGGGTCACTATGAGTTGATACTGACTCCATGGCACCAGAGAACCACCCTGCTGGCTACCCAGAAGCAAACCGGTCCCCAGCAATTCCAAGACCCTCTGCTCTGGGTCCCCTCAGTCTTTATTGTTTTGCACCTTGGCTGTCACAGTCTTTTCCTGCCTTCCTTTCATCTGCACTCTGTCCCCTAGCCTTTTTGCTTGCTTTTTAGTGCGGAGGTGGTGCTGAGAAATGCTCTTCTCGTCATCTGTTTTGAGCTGCTTTTACCCACAAACAACTCACTTCTTATGCACATGCCCTCTGAATGGCCTCTTCCCCAGCATGTGGAACCTCTACATATAACGTGGGCTTATGAGCACACACTGCTCCTCAGCTTCTGAGTCAAACCAGATTCCCTGGTAAACCCCAAGTTTACTTGTTTAGATCCAACTGATGTTTAGAACTTTAAAGTTGGAAAGGGACTTGAGCTACTATAGAGAACACAACAGGGAAAGGTCCACCCCCTATCGTCATTATTAAACATTAACTGTCAACAGAATCTGAAGGGCTTTCAAAGCATGAAGGTGGGGTCCATGGATAGGGCTGTTTTTACTTTGTGTGGACATATTGTCCATCCCGCCCAACAGAGCCATCGGCGTTCTCATTTCACATCAGCTGTCTTTGCTCTTGTGTTTTCCACGGTGTGAGTTGTGAGGGTAATTGTTTGTGACTGCCGGTCTTGTCTCACCCAGCCTTCTTACCGAACTTCCGTCAGCTGCTGTCACCACATGGAGAAGAGAGGCAGCTTGCAGGTCCATCTCTGAAGTGAACTGATGGCGCATTTCCTTGGCTTTGGATTTAAGATTAGGATCATTGTCACAGCTGCTTGACAAACACATATGGTGCCCCTTTCTAAGCTATTTGCCTAGGTCTCTATTCAGTTGAGGAGCTTTGAGGCTCTGTCTACACAGTGTTGAGAGTCAACACTAAAGCTGAAGAATGCAATTTAAATCCCCAAGGTTTGTGTGTTGTACAGAAACCATCCACAGTTTCTTCTATTTGGACAAATGGGAAGACAGAGTCTTTGCCTGGATTCTGTCAGAACAGTGTTCTTGTTCTACATGAAGGTACTGCAAATAGACCGTGATGAGTTATGCTTATTGATAAGATCCCGTCTCTGTGTTTTCTCTGAGGATGACTCTTTGTAGACTTGGGATGAATCTTTCAGACTCATAAGGTATTCTGAGTATAAAAAGCAAAGTAAGTAAGTTAATGTTTACTCTTTTTTGAGGACTTCTATAGTGGCATTGTAGGATCAACACTGGACTGTGAACCACAAGGACAGCAGTTCAAACTCACCAGATTGAAAACCCTATATAGGGTCACTGTAAGACTAACTTGACGACACTTAACAACAATAACAATTTTTTGTTAAACACTTGACCTCAAGGTCAGTTTGAGCCACAAAGTTGGTTATTCAAACTCAACAACCACTCCTTGGAAACCCTATAAAGGGTTGTTATGAGTTGGAACTGATTCCTCACCACTTATGAACAGCAACCAGTGTAACAGCAATTGTGGGACTGGGCCTGCTGTGCATAGGTTTGCTATGCGTCAGAACTGACTCAGCAGCACCTAACATCAACAATAGATTTTTTTCTTTTTTTTGATTTTTTTTATTTTTTTTTTCTTAAATGTTTTATTGTAAATTATGTGATAGTTTACATGGGAGAACATTAGTTTTACATTCATTCTATCGTATATCGTCTCATTGCCATGGTTACAATCCCCTCCATGCAATCCTTCCCCAGTGCTCCGCAGGTCTTCAGCACACAGTCGCTCTCCCTCTCTGGATCTAAAGTCTCCAACTGCTCCATCGCTCCACGTCATCATCTCTGGCTACATTTCAGGCATCACTGCTTCTCTGGGTAGGGTCCCGCTCTCTGCTCTTCTCCCTTGATGGTCCCAGGGACCTCCGCTCCTAGACTGAAGAGTTAATCACTCCCCTCCTTGCTATAAAACATCTACCTTTACATTTCTGACCCTCACAATCAGTCCTGATAACAGTTATTCACTATTGTATCACAAGAGACCCATCTGCATTTCATTGCATCAGGCCCGCCTAGTCAGATTGAATACTACTCAGTGGAGATTCTACCTTCCTCCAGGCCCTCTGGAACTAGGTTCCCTCTTGAAAGCTTGTAAGCCAGTCACTTCTTGCCCTTTGTAGACCCCCGCCCCCCATTTTGGGTAGCCAATAACATCAACAATAGATTTTTGATGGTGGAGTTCCGGTGTGTCACTATATGATAAGCACTGAACTGTTAACCACAAGTCCAGGGTTTCAAATCCGTTAGCTGCTCCTTAGAAACCCTGGGGTCGCTATGAATTGGAACTGACTTGAAGGCACCTTACAACAAATAGCATTTTTTTATGGTAGCATCAAGATGGTAGGATAAGCTGTTAAGCATTCTTGGCAGTTCAGATCCACTCAGAGGGACCTGAGAAGAAAGACCTGCATGATCTACTTTGGAAAAACCATCTTTTGAAAACACTGTGAAGCACAGGTCTACTCTGACACACATAGGGTCATCATGAATCTGGGTTGACTCAGGGCAAGTAGTAGTATTTTTGATGATGAGCAGTTTGTTACAGTCACTGTGCTTAAATCTTAATATGACCAATCTCATGTAACACCTTCCTACTGACATGGAGTCAATTCCAGCTCATAGCAACCTACAGGACTCACAAGAAATGTCACATAGGAGTTCCCAAACTGTAATATTTACAGAAATAGACTGTCTTATCTTTCTCCCATGGTGTGGCTGGTGGGTTGGAACTACCAATCTGTTTTTTGCCAAGAATTGATTAGCAGCCCAACTCTTAACTCACTGCTCCACAGAACTCCTTTAATCACTTCAACAACCACAAAATTACTATTGGGATTAAGTGCTGAGTTGGTTCCAACTCACAGGGTTTCTGAGAAGCAGCTGGTGGGTTGAACTGCCGACCTTGTGGTTCACAGTCCAGGGCTAATCTTACATTGCCACACCAGTAGTCCAGTGTGGCACTGTGGGATCCGCACTGGACAGTGAACCACAAAGTGGACAGTTCAAATGTTATCTCTATTTACTACAAGAGCCATCTGCGATTCAGAAGTTTTGAATAACCTTGTCGAAGTTACTCAGATGGTTAGAGAAGTCTGACTCAACACACAGCACAATCTTGCATGATCCTATCTTCTGGGGAGGTAGGGCTCACACTGATCCAAGTAGCCTTCTAAAGCTGAAGATCTTTGGAACCCCCTCTGAGGGTTGTCTGAGGGTCTGCCGGATTGTTATTGCTCAGTCAGATTTGTTCCCTTTTGTTCAGTTTCCAAGCCCACAGTGTTTCCTTGTTCTGGAGGGAAGTGGGCACTTTCCCAAACTCAGAGTAGGGCTGCCTGCGGAGCTTCCTGTTGAAGAAAGCAGGAAGTACCTGGAGTGTGGTGAGGAAGCCTGCCAGTAAGAGATTTCTGGGGCTGTGGGGGGAGAAGCCTCAGACCCAGCATGGAGCCCAGAGCTGGATGCTGAAACACCACCAGCATGAAATGGAATCAGCACATCTGGACTTCCTCTATGTGACTGTCAACAGAGGATCTTCCCAAAGAGGTGAATGACTGGATTGGAGAGAAACTACTCAGAACTGCTGGAGAGCAAAGGTCAGCTCACACCAGACACACAGTGAGTTAGGGGGTCAAGTGTGAGCCCCAGATCTCCACTGATGCTTCCCAGAGCGCTAGAGCAACATCAATGTTAGCTTTCCTTCTTTATTTCTTAAGGCTATCATTACGAGCAAGTGACCAGATGTCTATCTGGGGGAACAAGATGAAGTAAGGTAAGTTAGAAAAGGAAAAGGACATGAAGAAGAATGAATTTAAAATCCAGGTTTCTGGGAGATGTTTGATCCTGCCAAACAGGATCATGTGATCATGTTTGATCATGGTCTTCAGTTATTTTCAGAGCAGACTGGATAGAGGTTTTCTGGTAATAAATACAGCTGACTAGACCATACCTTTCATGGTCCCTGGCCCAGAATGTATTGCATTTGGCTATTTCAATATTGACGTTAGGGCTAGAATTGTTCCCTTCTCAAAATGTTGATGAGCACTGTGCTGTTAACTGCAAGATTGGTGGTTCAAACCCACCAGCTGTTCCACAGGACAAAGATGAGGCTATCTGTTCTAATGAAGATTAAGTCTCGGTTATCCTATGCAGGGAGTCAAAGTCCACTGAAGGGCCGTGGGTGTGCTTGTTTGATTTTCAGATCTGTAGAAACAAACTCTGGTGGCACAATGGTTAAGCATTCACCTGATAACCCAAAGGTTGGTGGCTTGAACCAATCCAGCTGCTTCTTAAGAGAAAGATATGATGATATGGTTCCATAAGATTACAGCCTAGAAAACATTATGGTGTTGTTGCCAAATGCTTTCAAGTCATTTCCGACTCATAGTGACCATGTATAGTTTGTGAAAATCATCTGGTGGGTTTGAACGGTCAACCTTGAAGTTGGCAGTTCAATGCTTATCCTACTGAGAACACTGTAAAACAGCTTTGTTCTGTCTTTATTTCTATGCATTGGAGTGGATTTCACAGCATCCAACAGTAACAAGAACAAACTAATGTAAGAGAATCACCTTCCATACTATGATATAATGAAGTTAACCCATTGGAGCATACCACTGTAGGGAAGATCACATCTGGGTTACATAATGAGTAGCACACACACACACACACACACACACACACACACACACACACGGGAAAACACATGCCATGTAAGGATTCTTGACAAGTCATGGAGTCAAGGAACACCCTGGGCTATCAACAAGGAAACAATCAACATGCCTGAGACCCTGATTTGGACTTCCAGCCTCTGGAACTAGGAGAAGATAAATTTCCATTTTTAAAGCTACCTGCCAATGGTATTTCTGCTACAGAAACACTAGGGCTCTAAGACAACTGACCCAAAACACCAGGAGTCATCGAGTGGATTCCAATTCGAAGCAACCCAAAGGACAGTTTAGAAATGTTCCTTAGGTGTTCGGGGACTGTGAATTATTACTGGAGCAAACTGCCTCATGTTTCTCCCACAGCAGCTGGTGGGTTTGAACTGACAACTTTGTAATTAGCAGGCCAGTGTTGAACCCACTGCATTGTCAGGGGCCCTAGACAACTGGCCAGTGGGCATTAATGCAGAGAAGAAAAGGCTTGGAAAGCCAAGGTGAAGAGAGCATTGGTTTCACAAATTACCACCTTTTTCCTATACACCAAAGAGTGCTGGTGATGCAAAGGTTGACTACTAACTGAAAAGTTGGATACTTAAACTCAGTCAATCCACAGGAGAACAATGTGTCAATCTGCTTCCATAAAGATTTAGAGCTTTACAATGTTTTGGGACAATTCTACTCCATCCTTTAGGGTCACAATGAGTCGAATTGACTCCACAGCAGTAAGTGGATGGGTCCTGTATACCCCAGCTGGTTTTTTCTTATCAAGTTAACCATAGTTAATTCATTCATTCATCCCTCAGTCATTCAAGAAATGTGAACTCACCACCCAAGTTATAACCAGCAGTTTAGTTTTTGAGGAAATGTTGGAGGACAAAAACAGAGAAACAGCTTTTATTCCCATGGAATTTACAGTCCAGCAGAAGAGTCTGGTGTCTATTTTTCACATAGTTAACATATCCAACTGCTCACTGAAAGGTTGGTGGTTAAAGTCTATCCAGAGATGCTTCAGAAGGAAGGTCTAAACATCTACTTCTGAAAAATTAGCTGAGAGAACACTATGGTAGAATACAGGTAAAAAACAGAGCACAGTTCTACTGTGACACACACATCTTCATGAGTTGGAGTTGACTGGTGGAAACTGGTATTGATTCTGAATCACAACGCGAAAAATCAACAGTAACAAAAAGAGTCAATCCCCTCTTGCCTCTGCATCCCTTCCATTTAAGAAACTCTTGGGTGGCTGTCTTTGCAGAGTCATCAATCATGGAAGGTTCCATTGATCCAGTAGACCACCCCTGACACCAGACTTCTGCCCTCACCAAAGCAGTCTGTGCAAGCTAGTCAGTGTTACCTTCCAAAATGAACGCTCTCCAGTCCAGGACTGACTGCCCCATCTATAAAGTTTTCGGAGGAACATTGGTGGTTCATGGTAGAGTCCTCTTCTTTTATGGGGAACATCCGGATTCAATTCCCTCCAAATACACCTCATGCATAGCTACCACCTGTCTTGTCACCTGCCCCCAGACTGCTGAACAGTTTCAGGGAAGCTTCCAGAACAGAAAGAAAGACCTGGTGATATTTTGTTCCATTGTGTATGGTGTCATCGTGTGTCAGAGGCTGACTCTGCAGCAGCTGGCGGCAACAGTATCCAAATGTCATGATTGGCCATGTGTTCATCCCTGACATCATGATCTGGATTTCTTCCTACTTATCTGGACATGCCTTCACTCATAGGTTATTCTTACCTATAAATTTATTAGGTATTGCTGCTTTTTATCATCTCACTCACCTGGAAATGGAAATCGCCTTAATGGATTCCTGGTGTGGGCCTATAGAATAAGCACTGGACTACCTAAAGCAATGTTACGGGTTCAAATCCACCAACTGTTCCTCGGAAACCCTATACACGGTCACTATGAGTCATAACTGACTTGACAACACTTAACAACAACATGGCCTTAATTACTATTTGTTTGCACATGACTGTTAATTTTCTGTATATGCAAGTCTTCATCTGTATATAACTAAGCCTTCACTACAACGTTCTAACACCTCAAACTTGCAGGTTCAAAACAAGACTCATAATCTCCCCTCGGCCCTGGTCCATCTCAATGGATGGTCATCTGTCTATTGATCCAAGTCGTAGACCAGAGAACTATCTTCCAATGCTGCCTATTTTTCATTCTTACAATAAACACATTATGAAGCATTATTTTTCTGCTTTTTTTAATTTATTATTATCATCTCCACAATCTGTCATTGTTTACAAGCCTTTTAACAAGAAGTGTCTGGTACATATAAAAATCCTTTGCCATCCAGTCATTCCCAACTCATACTGACCCTGTGAGACCATAGAACTGCCCCCATAGGGTTTCCAAGGCTATAAATCTTTATGGAAGCAGACTGCCTCATCTTTCACTTGTGGGTTCAAACCACTGACCTTTTGTTTATCATCCAAGCACTTTGACCACTGCACCACCAAGGCTCATTTGGTACGTAACAAGCGCAGAATAAATGGATGTTGAATAACATGGTTGGATGGATGGGCACATGACTCAGATGGGACCATGATATGTCAGGAATTCCGGCTCAATGAATAATGGGGTCACACTGCCCTGGACTCCCTGAGGCCATGGTCAAATGATTCAGTTCCGGTCTCACCCTGGTCTTGTGCACAGACAATGCCACTTTCAGAACAGATTCAGAATTTATTTCCTGATGAGATAAAACTCCAACAAGGCTCTGAATTTATCTTGACTATTGCAGGATTGAAGAATAGCAAATATTTGGGGTCTGCACTCACTTTATTTACAGTGATCAGAATAATGTAGAGTTTTCCTATTTCTTTATTTCTGAGGGCTTTCATTTCATAGCACTTTGCTGCTGCCTTCAATGTGGGGACCAGTTACTCAGCCGTAGCACACTGAGCCTCTTACTTAGTTATCTTCATCCATCTTTAAGCAAAAAATCTCTTGGTCATTTTACTTCTAATCCTCATTATCATCTGAAATAAAGTAAGAGAGTAAACAGAGATAGATTGAAGGACTTTTTAGTATTAATGATTTTCAGGAAAGATTTTCTCAGAAAGAAAGCAGAATTTAATCATCAAAATCTGTTTATGATTAACATAGATATTGCTAAGAGCTCAGTTTCTATGATTTTCTTTTAGAAAGGTAAACATAAAAAGGGAATAGCTAAGCCATTAAAAAGAAATAAAGGGGAAAAAAAAAAACTAAACCAGAAAATATCAAATCTTAAAAGCAGATGGAGAAAGGAAGTGAAAGAGAACATTGATAAGCGGAATCAGAGTTCCTGAATACCTAGTGGAAAATGCTGACAAAGCAAGATGGACTTGGAGGAGAGGTCAGTGTTTCTAAGGGTATTTGCAAAACTTGTACGATAAAACATAGAGATAACACATCCTGACTTGTTTTTCATTCTATAAACACTGTATTTGCATGCTTGAGCTGCAAAATCCATTTTGGGCTGCTCTGCACATTAGATGACACATAGAGTGGCTTCAGCTACTACCTCCAGTGTCCATGTAGAAATGAAGACAATCCAGTGCCCACTGCTGTTGGGAAGATCAAAATTGCCCAGTAAGTGCTCCAAAATGTGCTGTACACAAGTTTGGGAGGGTTATTACATTGAAATCTCAGATAAGTTTGAACTGTTGTTTCCTCAGCAGGTAAATCTAAGCAAGCATCTCTTAGAGAATGGACAGGGAAGATATCTATCTCTTCACTGACACCAGCCTTACTGCCCCAGGGTTGCAGTAACAAATACCACAACACAGATGAATTTAAAGAACAGATTTACTCTCTCAGAGTTCTGAAGGCCAAAGCAAACAACCAAAAACCATCTACTGCCATTGAGTTGATTACAACTCACAGCTACCCTACATGGCAGAGTAGAACAACCCCATGGGGTTTCCAAGGCTGGAGTCCTGGTGTGGCGCTGTAGGATAAACACTTGACTACAAGGTCAATTTGTGCTGCACGATCGGTGGTTCAAACTCATCAGCCACTCCTCAGAAACCCTGTACAGGGTTGCTATGAGCCAGAAGTGACACAAAGGCATTTAACAATAACAGCAGCTAGAACAATCTTTACAGAAGCACATCGCCACTTCTTTCTCCTCCTGAGCAGCTTGTGGGTGGATTGGCATTCCAGAAACAGCCTCAACAGGGCACAGCTCTCTCTCTCTTTGGGTCAAGGGGAAGAGTCTCCTGTGTTGCACTCAGTTTATGGAAGCCTCCTGTGGGTGTGATTCTGTTTCTCCGTCTGCTTTGGTCCTCCTTACTTCAATAACAACTCAATGTAAATAAAATAAAAATCTTCACAACACAACCAATAAATAACATCACTATCAATGGAGAAAACAGTGAAGTTGTCCAAGACTTCATTTTACTTAGATCCACAATCACTCAGGAAACCAACTTTCAAGAAATCCAATGCAATACATTAGATAAACGAGCTATACAAAACCTCCTTAAAATGCTCAAGAGCAAAGAACTCAGTTTGAGGACTAAGATGTGTGTGACACAAGCCATGGTATTTTCAACTGCTTCATGTTGCTATTGTTAGGTGCCATCAAGTAGGTTCCAACTCAGAATGACCTAAGGTGAAACCGAACAAAGCACTGCCTAGTCTTGAGCCATCCTCACAACAGTTGTTACATTTCAGCC